>NC_057358.1:118400052-118759052 GCF_016509475.1 Prionailurus bengalensis | reverse complement strand
TTAGTAGGAAATTCCAATACTCAACTATCAAAAACATATTGGGAGAGTTATATCTTATTTTTTTCTTGTCAAATACATTCCCGAAATATGCTGTTTAGAATATGCACAAAAAATTACATTGTCTTTCTCACTCTGCGGTTCACACTTCTTGGGGAATTTGGTTATTTGGTCTGACCCTCGTCAAACATTGACTATAGACTTTCTACCTTCCAGGTCCTATTCTAGGGGGTACAGTGGGGAACTTAGTAGACATAATTCTCTCTTGAAAAGTGTGTTAGATGAGAACAAACAAACTTTAAACAAATTATTACAAACAATTGGTTAAATAATTACAAATGTGTAAAATATTGAGAAGGGTGCAGGGTACCTACCCTACATGCACATAGCAGGGGGTTCTAACAAAGCCTGATGGGGAAATGGAGTAGATCGGGCAGAGGAAACCTGAGGATTTATATTTACATTAAGACGTGAGAATGCCCAAGAAATATAGGACTCACTACTTATTTTATAATTAGTAATGGGTAAGGAAGCCTTTCTGGAATTTTTTGACTGGGGGTCCAAAGTTCCAACTCCTGCCATCTAAAGGCAAAAGAGGTTGGAGAAAACATTCCTCTGTCAAAAAAGAATCATAAAAAAAAGCAACCTCAGCAATTTGGGGATAAGTTCTATAATACTTGGTTTGTATCCTGCAGGACTGGTGACTTAATATTTCCATTGGATTTTTGATAAATGCTAAAGCATCCAGACTCTCTTTGCTTAGTATCTGGAGCTTAAGGGCTGGATATCACCAGGGTTTTTTGAAAATTGATGAAACAATACTCATGTGGTCACCATTTATTGAGTGCTTTACTGTGATCCAGAGTCTCTGTTGAGAGCTTTGTCCTACTCAGTCTTCACAGCGGGTGAAGACTGTGGTGGGCTCTACTCGTCTTACCTTATTGTGCACATGGGACGATTGGGGTACATATGATAAATAAATGGTTTCAGGACCTCAGATACTGAGTGGCACATCTGGGATTGAAGCCAGGGTCTCTCTGACCCAAATGTCCACTCTATAGCATTTGCTATCAAGCCTTTCACCTGTTTAAAAAAAAAAAAAAAGGAAAGGAAATAAGAGCAAGTACCTCATCAGGCACTTGCCTCTGCCTTCCCCTCTACCCACCCCAACCAGGCCAAGGTTGTAGTTCACTATTGTCTAAGTCTGGTTTTCAAGGTGTGGTCCTCATTGTCAATATCATCTGGAAATCTGATAGAAATGGTTGAGCTACTAAATCTGAAACTCTTGGGGTATGACCCAACGATCTAGGTTTTATAAGCCTAGGGGGAGTGTAACGCCAGTTAAAATCTGAGAACTGGTGGTATAGACAAATGTGAAAGGCTGTGAAGGTCCTTATGTTTGTTTGGGATCTGACAATCTCAGATGACAAGGTGCATCTGATTCTTTTCCTTATGCCGGGACAGCCAAAATCAGATGACCTCGTTAAGAAACTTCCCTGGCCCACTCAAAAGTCCTGGCTTTGTTTGTATTTGAGCATGTATACCTTAATTGGAAAATGTGGGAGACTGAAATTAGAATGTGAAAACCTGATTGTATCCTGGGAGATGTAGATTTTCCAGGTGAACTTAATGAAGAAACTTTTCCCCCAAGATAGAGTGGGAGCGACACCACAGGGAGGAAGTAACTAATAAAAACAAAGGAAATCAAAAACCCCAGGGAAAAGGAAAGTATTAGATAGGTGGAATTAGTTCTATCTCATTAAAAGGAAAATGAAATTGGGACACCTAGGTGGCTCAGTTGGTTTAGCCTCTGACTTCGGCTCAGGCCGTAATCTCACAGTTTATGGGTTTGAGCTGCACATTGGGCTCTGTGCTGACAGCTTGGAACTTGGAGCCTGCTTCAGATTCTGTGTCTCCCTCTCTCTCTGATCCTCCCCTGCTTGTATGCTGTCTCTCTCTCTCAAAAGTAAATAAACATTAAAAAAATTTAAAAAAAGAAAGGAAAATGACATTGGTGTGAGACGGGAAGCTACTGGTCAAGTGAAATGACCTGAGTTATGTTTTTTAGGTTAGTTTTTTTCTCTTCAGGTAAAAACTGCCCTGACACGTACCTTTAAATGACATACAGGTCATATTAAAGAGAAAGAATAGCCTGAGAATAGGTTCTGTGGGTCACCTATCCTGACACAGGGAAGGTAGTAATCAAGTAAATTTGGAACAGGATGCATACCCTCTCTTCATCTCGGGGGTTTTGGTGTACATTAAGCATTCTCTCAGCAGATAACCTCTGCTTCAATAAGTGTTTCTCAATATTATTTGATCTTAGAACAATTTATAACAATATCTATTAACAGCCTGAGAACTCACTGATCTAAAGTCTTCAAGTACCAAATGGTCCATTGAGGCCAGTGGGGCCAAATTTGTGACAATCTTTAGTATTCAACTCATAAATTGATCGTTGTGATTGGTGCTGTTCTGGCTTATTGTGTCTAGAATAGACAGTGGGCTTCAGGTGTGGTAAATGAAATATGAATTGGGTTTCCTAGGCAAAAGCACTGAGATGGATATTGAGGAAATGATGCGATTAGAAGTTTTTCTTAACACTTTCATGCTGGGTTGAAAGTCCATCTGCTAGACACCCCTGCTGGATGAAATTCTCATAGGTGGTTTGCTGGTCCATGTTGGAAAATATTTCGTGATAGATACCTTTCTCTGCATTTTCTCTTTTGCAATGTCCAATTTGGAGATGGAAGTAATAAGACCCAGGCTTGACTAACGAGCTTTGGGGAAAACAATGTTCCTGGAGGCAGCAAACAGGACTAGGAGAATAGTAAACTTAGTCCCAGCCTCCTGGTTCTCGGCAATGAGGTTTTCAATCATAGCCTGAATCCTGCTCATTTGCTGAGTCAACTTTGCTAAAGGGCTTAATCTGGTGTGAGGGACCATGGCCACGTCCCTGCTAACCTCTTCAGACTTACTTCTCACAACTCACCACCTCCCATGACACCTAACTTCTTCAATCCCTTAAAAATACCATGTTCTCCTTCTCTTTCCCCTGGCCTTATTCCTTCAGCTGCAAACCCTCTCACTTCCTAGCTAACACCCAGTCCTCTTTCTTTCCCATTTTTATTGAGATGGTAGTTGATATTCAGCACAATACTTTGACTTACATGTATTGTGAAGTGATTACCACAATAAGGTTAGTTAACCTCCATCACCTTGTAAGATACAATTTTAAAGAAAGAAAAAAAGCGTATTCTCCTTAGAGATGAGAATTCCTAGGATTTGCTGTTTTAACAACTTTCATATATATCATACAGCAGCCTCATCCTCTTTCACATCTCAGTTTAGATATCACTTCCCCTAGGAAGTCTTTTATATTTGTTGGGGTTTTTTTTGGTTGCAAGTGGTAGAAGCCAAATCTGTCTTTAAGCAGAAAAGGTTATTACATGGCTCATAAAATGTTGGAGCATTGGCTTGACTTTGGAACCTGAATGGACTGGAAGTGCACCTGCCGCCAGCATTGATGCTAAATCTGATTCAAGAATCTGACTTTCCAACCACCGTACCTGCTAAGGCTTGGGTGCCTTGAAGGCCAAATGGTTCCACTGGGGGCCTTTGTATTCATCTTTCGCATATATAAATCAAAATCTCTCAGAGATGAGTCTGATCAGTGTAGCCCAGGGAACACACCTGTGCCCCAGTTACAAAAGAGGCTGGGGTGGCAAGTTTTCTGGTTCCTGTCTTAGGGAAAAGGAATGCATAAGGCTGAAAAATTTCCCAAGGATTAAAAAAGGGATCAAAGATGCAGGGCTAACAGCCAACATGACAAATGTTCACCACCTATTTACTGATTTTGTAACTCTGGGTTAGGTGCCCTTCAAAGCACTACACTTCCCCATCTTGGCATCTTACTCCCACTTCCATATTGTAATCAGCTCTTCAGTATTTTATAACTTTCCCCAGACTGTCTATGAGAGAAAGGACTGCTTGTTGTCAACTTCTTTTTATTCACAGTTAAATTCCCAGTCCCTAGCTTCTATTGCTCTGCACATAGTCAGTGCTCAATAAAGATCTGTTGAGAGAATACATTTGGCTCAAATAGTCTGGACTTCCTAAAGCTGGCATCCAAGGAACTTTCGTCTTATAGCTGCTGTATTTTTTCCCTTTATGATTTAAGCCCAACCTTGCTTCTCATTTTTCTCAGCTTTATTGAGACATAATTGACAGATAACATTGTGTGAGGTTAAAGTGTACAGCATGGTGATTTCGTATAGGTATGTATTGTGAAATGATAACCACAGTGAGGTTAGTTAACACATTCATTACCTCATGTAGTTACCTTTTTTCCCCAGTGGTGAGAACGTTTAAAATCTACTCTCTTAGCAAATTCCAAATATACAACACGATATTGCTAACTATAGTCATCATGCTATACATTAGAACCCCAGAACTTATTTGTCTTACAACTGGAAGTTTGTACTCTTTGATCAACAACTCCTCATTTTCCCTGGCTCTCAGCCCTTGGTAACCACCATTCTACTGTTTCTGTAAGTTAGATTTCTGTAAGTAGATTCCACATATAAGTGAGACCATGCAGTATTTTTCTTATTCTGTCTGACTTATTTCACTTAGCACAGTGTCCTCAGAAGTCATTCATGTTGTTGCAAATGTCAGTATTTCTTTGCTTTTAATGGCTGAATTTTATTCCATTGCGTATTTATATATACCACATATACATTCATCTAACATCAGACACTTAGGTTATTTCCATGTCTTGGCTATTAGGAATAATGCTGTAATGGGAGAACTATTTCTTTGAGATAGTGTTTTTGTTTTCTTCACATATATACCCAGAAGTGGAATTGCTGAACCAGCCTTACTTTTTAGCTTGTTCCCAATTCTATCATTAGATCAAGGAAAATTACCTTGAGCGCCAACCTTTTTGCTGAACTGGAAATCTATAAGCTTTTGCCAGCTTTTTATTACTTCAAACTCTTCTCTTGTACCCTCAACCTTTGAATGGAATTGCATTCCCAACCAGGAGGATGACTCAGGAGCAAGGCATTCCCACCTGCTTAACTCCCACATTGTTCTAGACTGCTTCTCTTGTATATGTCATTCCAGTGCTGTTTTGCCTTTCACATTTGGATAGGCCTGAAAGTTGAGTTTACTCCATTAGTTCTAGGACTCCCAGTTCCAATTTTCTACTACCCAGCACAGAGGGCCTAGCGTTCCTTAGAGTCAAGCCCAAATGAGGTTGGATGGGTGGAAGAATACAACATCCCATTTGGCCTATTTGTATTTGAATTAGGGTGGAATAGCCCAGTGAAAATGCCAAGTGGGCATCTACTGCTCTTGAGCTCATGGATGAAGTCATAGCCAGAGCTGAGAATTTCAGAATTATCAGAAAAGCAGAGTGGCTAGAGTATGAAAGAATCCAAAGAGCTAATGTAGAATGGGAAGAGAGGCAAAGACCAAATTCTCAGTCTGTTTGCAAGACAGGGGGAAGAGCCTGTTCAGATGAAGAAATCAAGAGCATGAAATATGGAAGAAATAAATGATTAAGTTTGTGGGGAGATAGGAGAGATTAGGTAAAGAATACAACCGAAGGGATTTTCTTAGAAAGAAGGGTGGAAATATCCTTGAAATGAAAGGAAAATAAGCAAGGAGTGAAGGTCCAGAGATACAATGAAGTGAGGGTGGGAGGGGTCCTAAAGGAGTAGCATGGCTGAAAGCTTTTATTCTTACAGATCTGCTGAGAGTGGTGTGACTGAGATGTCCTTAAGGCCTTGAAAAGAATGGAGATGATCTGAAAGAGCTGCTATAAGGAATGGGAAGGGGCTGTTTAGGGCTGCAGTAAAGTATCAGGATCTAACAGAAGTGGAATGAATGATGTGAGTTTTAGTGGCTGCCATCACTACTTTTCTTTGAGGTAATAGCAAACTATTCAAATTAAAATCCTCCTGAAATTAATAATATTTTAAGTTGTGGTTATAGTTTAAAAATAGCACAAAATGAAATATACTTAATAAGATCTCAAATTAATTTCCAGTGACCCACATTCCAAGTTTTCTTGAGAAAGGTTAAGTGTGATATATCTCAAAACAATAAGGCTGGAAATAGAACTAGTACTTATTGAAGATCTCTGGCATACCAGACCCTGGGGTAGGCGCTTTATGTGTGTTGTCTTGTTGAACTTTCACAGCATCCTTTAGAGGAAGCAACTAATACCTCCATTATGACGTGCAGAAAATTAAATATAAAAGGGCATTCTAATCCAGGCCACTCATCTAGCAAGTGGAAGAGAGAGGATTTGAACCTAAGTCTTGGCATGCCAAAGCTTGGACTCTTTTCACTTCTTCATGTTGTGAGATGATTATTAGGTCTCACTGAAGAATCACTTTTCTTTCATTATACCCATATTGCCTTCTAGGTAATCCCTGATTTTGTGAAACAAAGAAAAGTTTGATAGAAGACATGGTTTAATCTGCTATTCCTCAGAGTCCAAGCATAATAGACAGTAGAGGAAAAGATAGATGAAGGAGAATTTTAGAATAATTTCCAGAGAGGCCATTGGGAAATTCTTACTTTCTTCTTAAATATGCCAGAAGATTTCAAACCTTGAAGTGGATTCTAAATGAGAAACGAGAAAGATAAAGCTAGAGAAAGAGGCCTCAACTAGAATCATATTCAGTCTATTGGATATTTCCGGATCCTGTATTGGTCTCATCTAGATTGCTTTCTCACATTACTTAGTTTCTCCCTAGCAAACCAAAAGTAAAACCTGGAGTAGAAATGAACTCTTCATAAAACTAATGTCAGACTAGTAGAGTTACTAAAGTTAAAAGCAAATGTGATCATAAAATCCAAAGGAATGTAGCAAAATTACTGGATAAAAGATTAAAATATAAAAATCAATTACATTTTTATAGTAGAGCAAATGAAAACATTAAAATAATCTAAAAATTATTATTTACATTAGATGTTAAAAGTATCAAACACTTAAGAATGCATTTACCAAAAGAAATGTAAAACTTCTACACTGAAAACTTCAAAATTACCACATAGCTGAGAAACATTAAAGACTTCTTAAATAAATGGAGAGGGTACCATGTTCACAGATAATATTTTTATGATGCAACTGTCCTCAAGTTGATCTATAGATACAATGGAATCCCGATTAAAATCCAGTAGATTAGTTATTTTTGGGCTAGAAATTGACAAGTGGATTCTAATCTTTATATATATATATATATACACACACATATATACATATACATATGTATATATGTACATACAAATATATACATATACATATACATATATGTATATATATAAAGATTAGAATATATGTTATATATATGTGTTATATATGTGTGTTATATATGTATGTACATACATACAAATATATACACATATGTATATATGTATGTACATACATATATACATATATGTACATACACATATGTATATATGTATGTACATACACACAAATATATGTACATACATACAAACATATGTACATGCAAATATATACACATACATATACATATACATATATGTATATATATAAAGATTAGAATATATGTTATATATGTGTTATATATGTGTGTTTTATATATATATATGTATGTATGTATATATATATATACACACATTTACATGGAAATGTGAAGAACCTAGGACAACCAAGAACAAAGTTAGGGTATTTATACTACTATATATCATTCCTATATTAATGTATCATCATAAACTGATATATCACCCATAAAACTGATATATCACCCATAAACTGATGATGTAGCCTTTTGGGTTCCAGTTTTATGGGGAAAAGACTGCCTATTAGATTTTTCATCTTGAGCAGGCCTACGTTGGTTTTTTTTTTAAACTTTTCCATGCACCATATCAACCATGAAAATTGTACTTTAAAGTTATTGTTAGGCAAAGTACCTAAACATTAAATTAAGTTTCAGTGCTGTTAATTTTTCAGAAATCCTACTTTCTCTCAGTCCTTGAATTTTATTATCTGATTATTGATATTGTTTTTAAGAAAAATTTAAATTCAGAAATTTTAGTTATTTTTCAGCAAAAGAATTTATCAAGGTGCCCAGATAACCTTATTGTTAGAAATGGAAGTCCCCTGCACATGTTAAGTTTGAGACACATTTGAGAAACCCAAGAGGAGATAATAGAAAATTTGTTTTGTGAGTCTAAAGTCAAGGAAGAGGTCTATACTAGAGACATAAATTTGGAAGTTGTTGGTGTAAAGATAGTATTTAAAGTCATAAGTTTGATGAGATCCACAAAAGAATGGGTGTAGGTGGAGAAATGGTCTAAGGACTCCTGGACACATAAAAGTTTAGAGATTGGGTAGATGGGGAACCAGTAAAGACTAAGACACATTAATGAACAGGAGGAGGAAACTGGAAAGGTGTGGACTGCTGGAAAATAAGTGAAGAAAGAGTTTCAAGGAGGACAGAATGGTCAAATGTACCAAATGATGCTGAAAGATCAGTTACAATGAGGAACTAAGGTGAATAAAACTCATTGGGCTCTTTGGCCTCAGAAATCTGGAAGCCAATGACCTTGAGTAGAATATTTTTGGTGGAGTGCAGGCGGAAAAGCCTGATTTGAATGGGTTGAAGGCATAACAGAAAGAGAGGAAATTGCAGCCAGCATCTACCAATAAGTTTTTATACAAATAGATAGAGACAGAGAAATGGGGAAATAGTTCTAGGACAGGTGGAGTTAGGTCTTTTGGAAGCCAAGAAAAATTATAGCATTCTTGTACATTTGCAAAAATGACCCAATAAAGAGAAAAAGTTGATTATTACAGCAGAGACAGAAACAAATTTCTGGAGTGATGCTTTTGAGTAGGCAAGGTAGATGGGATTTCATGCACAAGTGGATAGGCTGGCCTTAGGGAAGAATATGGGCAAAGCATACTCAGAAGATAAAAGAAACTTTCTGAGCACATATGTGAGTGGGTGTATAGTTGTAGTGGTATGAGCTCATAGGAATCAAACCTTCTGATTTTTTTTAGTAAAAGAGAAAGCATGTTTATCAACTGAGAATGAGAATGAGCAGATATTAGAACTTGGAAGAAATAGAAGGAGGCTTCTAATAGTAATGGTGGAGAGTGAATGAATATGGGGCTGCCAGGTAGCTCTAAGGCCACTTGGGGGGGAGAGATTATGAATTTAAAGTGAAATCAGCCAGTATGATTGTGTTTTTCTTTAGGTCTGTTCAGCTGTGCGTGTGTGCAGTATAGAGCAAGCAGAAAATTGTACTTAGGCAGAGCTGGGGTTGTGCCAGGTGTGGGGATGAAGTCAGAACATGACAAAAGAGAGCTGTGTGGAAGGGAGTGATGTCTCTGATTCCTGGAGATGTTAAGCAAGATAAGAAAAACCTGAAGATGCTGAAATACAGTGAAAGAAAGGTAAGGACTTCAGATTGTCAGAGCAGATGGGTTGAAGAATTGTTGTAGTTGGAAGACTACAGGGAATGTGCTGGAAAGATAGGAAGTGGTATAACAGAGGGGGTACTAAAATTGAATTTACAGGGAGTGGTTGCAACTTTTAGTGATGAGAAGGCATTATCATGGGAATGAATGTCAAAGGTAAGGTGAGGACAAGATCATCAGAAGAAAAGAGGTCCGGAGAGTGAGAGACCAATGTATTGGAAGGCTAATGTACATCAACGGTCAACAAACCATAGCCTCATCTGGCCTGTTGCAAGGTTTCATATGGCCCTGGCATATGAATCTGGATCTGGATAGCATTGTGAGCCACAGAGATGAATTGGTGCTTCCCTTCACTGTGTTTACCTCCACTCCCAGCACCAACCCATCCAGCATGGTGGCCACACTTCATTGCTGCTCAAGAGTCATGCTTGGCAACTGCCGGGTACCAAGTTGTGGAATCACCTCTGGCCTTCTGCCCAAACTGAAATGGTTGGGCTTTCCAGGAGGAAGGAGTGTTCTGAGATCAGGGTCACTGAAGCAGAGGGTGAAACTGACTATGATGGCAGCCACAGACAGATGGGGTGGGAGGAACAGGACAGGAGTTTTCTGCTTTGTTATGTAAGTACCTACATAATATTCTTGCTTTTGTCCCTTGGCCAACAAAGTCTAAAATATTTCCAACTGGCCAGGCTCTGATCTGCAGAACTGAGCAAGAATTGGGATAAATTAGTATTGGAGAGAATGACAGTGAGATAGGAGCAAAAATCCTCAAATAATTAGGGAAAATGGATTAAGGGATATTAGTTGACTGTACTGAGGAGGGTAGTGGATGGAACAGTCTGATGACATGAGATTAAAACCTGGGTCCTGGCTTCCCCACTTTTTAATATTCTTAGAAAGCCTGGAGTGAGAATGACCAAGGAATGGCAAAGGTTGTTACTAGGAATAAAAATACGGTTTCAAGCGGGCTTTAAAAAGTCATCATCTTACCATTATCATTATGGAACTATAAATGGTTATTGTGCTGAAGTAGAATTTAATAGACTCTTGAAAACTTATAAAAAGGTTAAGTATATAATCAATAGTGAACCATCATTGTAGAAATTTCAGCAAGTTTTAATGCAGTTCTGAAACCCAACTTTCCTATGAAACTATTCTAAGTGTCCTTGGTTTCAACTCTAATGTCTTCCTCAGAAGTAAACTTTCCATGCAAATTATTTATTGCCTGAAGAAACAGGGTCCACAGGAAGCTAAAATTAGAACTACCATCCTAGGAATTGTTATTGAATATTTCAAACAGCTGATGTTCTCTTCCATCACAGTCATAGCAAGGTACATAGAGGAACAATGGAATCATTTTTAATGGATGGGTACTTTTATAGGCTCCTCTTTCTTTTTGAAAATTATCTTCAAGGGCTGAATTACACCAGTGATAGGCAGCATGAAATGATGAAAAGCACCAAATTTAAGTCTGGATTCCTAATCCACCATTTCCCAGTGGTGTGGTATTGCACAAAGGACTAACCCTCTTTGGACCAAAGTTTCCAAGACTGTAAAATGGGAGTAATATTATTATTAAAGCACATTGGATTATTGTGGAGGATAAATGAAATGTGTGTGCAAGTTTTTAGCTCTCTCTGGCATATGAAGTAAGCCTAAATCTGAACTAACAAGATGTTTCATTGATCCTCAGACAACATTCTTCCAGGGTCATGACTTTTTAAAAAGAGTTTATAGTTTTGTGGAAAAGAAGCATTTTCTTAGAATATTTCAAATGACTATTATGTGCTCTTTAAGCCATAAAGTAGCAAAATTAATGAGTATGTCTAAGAGAAAATACAAAATGTTATGTATACAAACTTAGGTCTCCGGACTCATTTATTGTATAGAATAGGCCAGAGAGCCAAAACTCCAAAAAAGAGTGCTGGTAGCTAAGGCCTACTGGAGAATCCATGTTCTATTTAAGAGCAGCCAAATGTTTACAACAATATGTTCTCTCCTCCCCTAAATCATCAGATTTAGCTAGTGGGCCATAATTTTGTGGCTATGTGTAGACTGTGAGATCTGTGCATAGGCCTTTGGTGTTACTGAATGAAATCTCCAGACCTTTATGAATATCCTCCTAATTTTGTTGATATGCACCAACTTCTATTGCTGATAGCTAACTACCTGCATTTTTAACTTTCACTAAAGTTTGATCTTTCACTGTATGGCCATTTGTCATAAAGAAACAAGGATTCTATCACCTCCTGGGAATTTTGCATACCTCAATAATGAGCTGAGAATAGCAAAGGCCCATTGAGATATAATCCAGGGATTAGGTCTACTTCCTAGCTAAGTAGCTTGTTCTCATAAGCTAACTTCAAAATCACCCGAGACTCAAATTTCTGCCTCAGCAAAATAAAGATTGACTGTAGTATGGCTGAAATTTTGGGATCCCTGGCTGTAGTCATAGGACATGGTTCAGATCCTGGTTTGACTGAATTGCTTAACTTCTCCAAACTTTGTTTGTTTGTTTGTTTGTTTGTTTGTTTGTTTTTCCTGGGAGTTTTAGATTGACCAGGCCGGTGAAGAGTAGTAGTAGTAGACAGAGGGGATGAGAGGTCATGGTGAGTGGTAAGCCTTGTCTAGGGGAAATTAACAAGAGAAACAACATTGTCAATGCAAAAAGCAAGAGTGGAGTTGAAAATTGAAAAACCACAGAGGTCAAGAGCCTCCAGAAATGGAGTAGGGAGAGGGTAAGAGTGAGGTGAAGCAAAGCAAGAGGTGCCAGGCATTTCCCAGGAAGCAGACGCTGTTCTGTAATGCTTGGTTTTATCACATGCTAAGTGTTTTCTGATATGAATCTCAGTTGCCCTGGTTTAAAGCAGAGATTGCAAACTGGCGGCCCGCAGATCAAATTCAGCCCACACGCCAAGGTAATAATGATAAGAAAATGTGTACTAACATTTAGTACACATGAGATCTGGTCTAAGTGTTTTACACTTACTAGCTCATGGAAACTGCTAAATAAGCCCGGGGATGGATACCATTAGTATCCTCAGTTTCCAGATGTGGGAACTGGGTTAACAACCAGTTAACTTGTAGCATTGGGCTTTAAATCTAGGTAGACTGGTTCCAGAGTCTATACACTTACCCATCATCCTATCAAAGGGGCCATGTCCTAATATTAGGGAGAACACACTCAGGGCTTGCAGAAAAAGCCCATACTCTGGGCTTCTGAGGGAATAGTCACTTAAAACCAGCTTCCATGCAAAACAAACAAACAAACAAAAAAACAAAAACAGCTTCTGCCCTTTTGCTACTTTCTTTATACATATCTTGGTCTTGTTCTCCCACCATTTTCTTGAGCATCTTTTCATCTGTCTTAACTGTCATCAACATATCATCTTAACAGATTACTTTAAAGTAATATGTTTAGCATATTACCTTAACATATTACCTACGCTTTTCTTAGCTAACATGTATTTTGCCCAGCCAATGTTTTGAAAACATTGAAAGTAGCTGACAACATTTTAAATTTGAGACGTTTCACATAAAAATCCTGATTTCTGGCTTTTCGCAAGAAATTGGAGGACCGGGGGAGTTTGGGATGGTGTTTGTGCTGATGACTGTCATGGTGTCTGGCAGAACAGGTGCCACTCTGCAGAGTCCTTGGTCCTCACCCACCTTTGCTACATTCATTTATGTCACTTGCCTTTCCTCAATAGAACTTTGTGATCCCTGGTTTAAAGGTCCCAGGTGGGCTGATAGCACCAAGTATAGCAGAGGGATGTCAAGATCATACAAAGAGACATGTAGGAAACAATTGAATTTATTTATTTTTAATGTTTATTTATATACTTTGAGAGAGAGTGTGTGTGCTCAAGCGAAGTAGGGGCAGAGAGAAAGGGAGAGAGGGAATCCCAAGCAGCCTCTGCCCTGTCAGTGCAGAGCATGATGCAGGGCTTGATCTCACGACTGTGAGATCATGACTTGAGCTAATATCAAGAGTCAGATGCTTAACCAACTGAGCCACCCTGGCACCCTAAAACAATTGAATTTAAAATACAAAAGTGATAACCAATTGAAACTAAACCAATTGAACTAAACCAATTTAACCAATTGAAACTAAACTCCCCAGCTATATACATCTATTTGTATGATTTTAGAGCTTGAATTTTATAAATAATGGCTAACATCTAGTTAACCCTTTCCAGTGACCAAGAATGCTATGCATTGACTAAATTGGTTCACTTTAGGCCAGCACACATAATAAGGCTATGTTGTCCAGTCCCTTGGCATCTGAGTAGGATCTTAAGACTGGTTCTGGGGAGAGTGATGCATGTCATTATGAAGCCTAGCCCTTAAGAAAGCCTTCCAGATATTATTATCCTCTTTCTTCCCCTTCCATGGAATCTTGGATACCACGAGCTAAAGATGATGGCATTACAAGATAGAAGGATTTAGATCACAGCGTCATTACCTGCAGAACAGCCAGCTGGCATGGACCATCTGCATTGGAGAAATTGTCTTCTATTTTGTTGGGCCAGGGAGACTGAGGTTGACTTGTTACTGTAGCTACTGGTAATTACCATGGCTAATAGTCTTAATATTACTCTGTTTAAAGAAACTCAGTTCTCATAGCTACCTTGTAAATTCTCTGCTATCCCATTTTGCAAATGAGGGAATGGAGGCATGGAGAAATTAGTAACTTAACCCAGGTTACAGGACTAATCAATAGCAGAGTGAGGATTTGAACATAGCTTCAAAGTCTCACCATTGTCCATATTGCCTCTCAGCAAATTGCTACTGAGCGTGTGTGAAGCAAGGTTCTTGGAATACAAAGTCCATAAACACACACCGTCCCTATACTTAAGGAACTCACAGTATAACAGTGGAAGTAACCTCGTGAACAAATTAGGTAATCTGACATGCTCGTTGAGTGATTATGTGTCAGACATTGTGGTAGGGGACGAAGTTCATCTGTTGTGAAAGTAGGTAGAGGGTAGATCAGGATGGAGACATAGAGGAGGGAGAAACCACTTCACATAAGAAAGGCAGGGGACATCTCAGGGGAGACAGCAGTCTGCTTGACTCCAAAGTGCTGCTTAGGCTTTTGCCAGGGTTTGAATAATTCCAGAGGCTTGATAGGCATGTCCTATTTCTCAAGTACACACAGCCTGAAGCCCTTTCCTCTCTGACTTATGAGCTTTTTCTTTATCCAGTGAAGTGATCATCACTGCTTAGTTATTTTAGGAACAGGAGCAGAGAACAATTAAAAAATCATCAATTACTGTAAATAAACTTGGCAGTCAATATCCCTCATGATACCATAAACCCATGCAAGCTATTGACTCACTAACAGGTGAATAATTCTCCAGGATCAATGATGACAATAATGCTTTGCTAAATTTAGAACCATCAAAATAAACATACAAGTACATAGGGTCAAAACAATTCTTCATATCCACAAGGGAAATTTTCATCAAGTTAATGTGCCATGATAAAGCAAAAACAAGTGGAAAAAAAATCCACTTCTCCTTGAATGTACTTTTTTTTTTTTGCCTGCAGAGGATTCTAGAATTATTTTCTTTGTTCCTAAACTTTATGACATTCCACGCAGCAGTGATATTAGCTTAGAAAAATGATGACTAGTCAGCATCCACATGGAGGCACTCTTTTTAAGATATTTGTGAAAGAGTTCCATAACCTTTAGCATCCCATGGCTTCAGCTTGGTTATTGCAGTGGTTATTTGTAATCCTTAGTGTTTGCTGTTTTCCTCATGTTATATAGGTCATCATGGCATTTTGCATACTCTCCATCTGCAATGTATAGTGGTTGGAACTGTTTTTTAACAGTGGGGTTTATAGTAAGCTGAAATTGTATATGATCTAATATATTCTAATACTTATTACCATATATATTTATGTACATAGGTACATGGAGCTATGTACTGAAATTAAGAGTGAGTCCAGAGAGTCCGGAGTTCTAATTCTATCTCTGCCTGGCTTTGGACTTGGCCAAACTCCTTTACCTCTCTGAGCCTCTATTTCCGCATCTATTAAATGGAGTTAATGTGAGAATCTTTCTCATATGATGGAAGAGTTTAAATGAATGGAGGAAATGTAGATAGGGGTAAGCAGAATAAATAAAAAGGAAAGGCACTCAGGGTTGGGTTGAGAGAAAAAAAAAGACTCATGCCATTTCCTTGCTCATGGCCTTACATAATTTTCCTTCACCTATGATATAAATACTAAAGTCTGAATTCCTTAACTGAACTTCAATATCCTGTGTATTTCTTACTCCTTTCTAACTTTATCTCCCATAGTAGTCTGTGCTTAGATTACAAAGACCTAAGTTCTAGCCCAGCATTTCCCATTTATCAGCTGTGGGGTTTGAACAGGCTGCTGAACCTCTCTGAACCTTAGTTTTCCCAACTGAAAAATGTAGATGACAATGATCTAATAGGTAGTAGTGACAGTTGGATGAAACACTCAGCATAGAACCCCACGTATCATATTCACCCAGTAAGCTATTCTCCTTCCTCTTTGCTTGTATGAAAAGTCCTCTATAAACTGTAAGTCATTTGGAAGAGTTATGTATCATCATCATTCTGACAGAGCAGCTGGCCCGAGCCACACTCTATTTATGCAGCTTCAGAGACATTGTATAAATACATAAATGCCTAGGTAGAATGCAGATGCATCTCACTTCCTAGTGACACTGAGTCTGCAGCTGCCAGTGAAAGACGAGTCTAGTGGGATACCCATGAGAAAGATGCGATTACAAGACTTAACTGGGACAAAGGTATGGAACAGAGAAGATTAAAAACCCCATCCAGTAGGACATTGCAAATTGGCCAGAAAGTATAGTGGGAAAAAAACGAAAAAGAAAATTGTGTCTGGGACAGATTTTCAATGGGCATTTCCATTAGGGTGAGACGAGTTGCTTCTCCTTGGAGAATCCTCTGGACAGACAGCACTGTGGGCTCGGCCTGCATGCTCTTCAGCTCTGCTGAGTTTCCCCTCCCATGAACTCCTTGGGTTAAATCAACTGTCACTTCTTCCCAGACCCACTAAACACAGTTCTCCGTGATCTTGTAGAAAAGCAACTTTGTTCAGCACTCAAAGCAACTACTGCCTAATCCCATTATTTTTATGGGTGTTGGTCAGATTTTGTTTCCAGCTACAGACATCAGTATTTCAAGTCCTGTTAACCGCCCTTAGGGTCGGTTCAAATAACCTGTGAAAAGTACCAACCGATCCTTAATGGGACAGTCAATTCACCTTTCCATTCCAACACCAAAAAAGTTTTCCATTTTGATATTTATGAAAATTACTGTGATAAATCACATTGAAGCCCAGTCCCATTTCCCTTGCTATTAGACCCCATGCCAAATCTTGTCGGACCTGCATTCAATTTGCTTTCACATAATAGAAACCCTGTGCATCTGAGGAAGGAAAGTAGCCTATTTTTCTGGTGGTAAAAAAGAATTGCTTCTTCTCACACATGCATCAGGGGAAGCAGCTCCTCTTACAAATCCAGCAAATCCTCTGTAAGAAGGTGGTTTATGTCCCTGCCGATAAGGAACAAAACAAAAAGAAATACAGTAATTGTGGCATTAGCAAGTCATGGAACAACTACTTTTGAATATTTATGTTTTTAGGCAATTTAAAATGCATGTTCTTTTTAAAAAGAGACTGAAGAGATATACCATTTATTAAGCCCATAGCAGATGCAAGGAACGTATTCAGTACTTATGAGATTTACCTTATTTAATCTTCCCAACCTTCTGAGGAAATGTTATAGATATTAAGTAACTTCTCCAAAGCCATGTACCTGCCAACTGATGGACTTAGGTTTGTACTCAGGTCTCCTAGATTTCAAAGTCCAAATTGTTCTTGTCTACTCTGCTGACTCTCTCTAACTATAGAAACTTATTAGCAGAATCAGTTAAAAATCAGAAACTCCCAAATCAATCATATTTTTTTCTGCACAGCTCTCTATTTGATTATTAAATGACTTGGTAACTTATGGTCAATAGGAAAGAATAATACCTTTTTTTTAAATTTAGGCTCGGTAACTTGTTAGCTGTGTGATTTCAGTCAAGCATCTTAGATGCTTGAACCCTCCATGTTCTTACTTGTAAAGTGGGGATAATAATAATACCTACATTACAAAGTTGCTGTGATTTTACAAATAAGATATGTAACTCTTCCAGCAGAAGAGCGGGTGAGTTGTTCAATAAAAGGCAGCCATTCTTTCTTCCTGTACTGAGTGGACATTTACTCAGTGATACTGAACATAGCTACTCCAATTGATGCTAATATTTTGAACCAGAAAATTAGAATGTCTCCTTCATAAAGAATCAGGAAAAATAAAGGGCTGAGAAATGGTTTCTTCATACATATAACTACTAGCAATTCTAGTAGATGTTAAAGAATTACTAATGCAACCCACAAGGCAAATAGGTGGGTAAAAGGTCAGAACAACAAATGCATTCCTTTTTCTCCGCAAGCTTAGAGTGCTTAGGGTAAAAATAAATTTGTAGTTTTCCAGTGAGTCTTTTTATTCATTCTTAAAAAAAAAGCCATTCCATAAATTTAACAGGTCTTAAGCTATAAGTCAGAGTAATTTTTAAAGTGGTAGACCAAATTATATGCATGCTACCTAGTAGCATTTTTCTGAAAACACTAATATTGCTCTAAATAGTGTCAAAATGGGCAATTTCTGAAAAAGCAGAAAAGAAACGTTGCAAGCATTTTATTACTACTTTTGATAGTCCTCTGGCTGAACACTTTCGTATTGGGATTATTCTGGATAATAAGAATAAGTGAACACACAAACATCGTTCTGTAGATGACTTCTCTCTTCCTTCTTATTCCTTGATAGCAGCAAATATGCAGAACATGCTGAAAAATTCTGTTGCGGGCTTTTTATTGAGGTAAAAAATCACTGGGGACTCTGCCTAATGAAAATCATTGCACCCAACCACAGGAAATCAAAAGAGTCAAAGACTCTGACCTTGAATTTTAGAACTTTTTTTTGACCGTCAGAAGTGCATTTCCCTATATTGGTTTATAATAGCACCATGGAGCAGGTTGGAGGGTGGGGAGATGTGGAAAGCTCTGAGTGATCTTTGCTATTTCATGTCCAGCACAAGACTCTAGATTGGATGCTGGCAGTTTTTAAAAATATATTTTAAGGTTTATTAATTATTGAGACAGAGAGAGCTAGAGTATGAGCATGGGAGGGGCAGAGAGAGGGGGAGACAGAATATGAAGCAGGCTCCAGGCTCTGAGCCATCAGCACAGAGCCTAATGCGGGGCTCGAACTCAGAAACCGCAAGAGCATGACCCGAGCTGAAGTTGCACACTTAACGGACTGAGCCACCCAGGTTCCCCTGGATGCTGCCATTTTAACCCTTGTCTTCCTTTAAGCTTTCCCAGACAACATGAGTCAGGCGTCTTAATGGGTAGCAGTCCCTTCCTTTCTCATTTTGACAAAAATTCTCAGAAACTCTGAGTGGACTGAGATTTACATGTTAAGTTTGAGACTGTAAAGAATCAAGTAGCTCATGCAGTTTTATGGAATTTAGGAGAGAGTCCGGACTCAAACCAAGTCTTTTGACCATCAGCCTGTCACTTTGCTCGACGTGAGAGCCTAAAAGGAGAGTTAGTTTTGATAAGAGGACAAGCAGCAGGAGCATGCAGATTGAATCCTTAAGCAGGTACCAGAAAGAGAAAAGGACAAGAAGGTGAGACTAGTCCAGTTTTGTCCCGGTTCATCCAGAACATCTCAGCCCCTGGGCAAATGAGATTCACGATATCTGCAGAGGCCAGAAAACTGGGGGTTGGGGTGGGGGGAACACATAGGGATGGGCAAATTTCCACCCCTGTGCCTTGGTAAGATTGAGGAGACTGGGGCATTTGCCTTCTAGTACTTTTCATCTCTGCTGATAACAATACTCATCTCACAGAGTTATTGTGAAGGTCAGTCTACATAAGGTGCTTAGTAGAAACTTATAAGAACAGGGTCTGCCATAGTAAAAACTTACTAAATTACTATATTAGGGGTAGTATCATAGCTTTACAAAAGAAAGTCCATTCCACTATAGGCGCGTGCATATCCATTATTACAGATTTGGAAAATATCTTTATTAACAAATATTTAGTGCTTAATAGGTGTTTCATACTGTGAACCACTGGTTGGCTTAGTCAGTTAAGTGTGCGACTTCGGTATGATCTCGTGGTTCATGGGTTTGGGCCCTGGATTGAACTCTGTGCTGACGGCTCAGAGCCTGGAGCCTGCTTCAGAGTCTGTGTCTCCCTCTCTCCCATTTGTGCTCTGTCTCTCTGTCTCTAAAATAAATAAAAATTAAAAAAATTTTTTTAATATGTGTTTCATAATTATAAACTCTTTTCTTAGTAAGGAAGTATTTTCACACTTTCATTTACAGAGGGGTTATAAAACTTGTCTAAAGTCACACAGTTGGTATCAGAGCTAGGATTCAATGCCAAGAAAAGCCATGTTATCTCTGAAATAAAAGGGTGAGCCCAAAGTATCCACAATCCCAATACCCAGAAATTTTAATTTTGTTTCTACGTTTGTTTACTTTTTTCTCCCCCATGGTAGTTTTTTTAAAGAGAGATCATTTTAATTTTTGTATTTGATTGTTATACATTGTCAGGATCACACTTTATGATTTCAAGGTATAGGAACATTAGGTATTGGTAACATATGTACATCCCAGACATTATGCTAAGTGCTCTACATATATTTACCAACTTGCCTTTCATAGCATTCCCGTCAGGTACTTCTTATTTTTACATATTACTGATGTCACGAAATTATGTTTTAAAAGTCCTGTTCTTATAGGCTTCTCATTCAAAAATAACTATGTAGCAGAAATCAACACAGCAATTTAGAAGCAATAAAGTGCCTTAGGATAGGCCTGGCCTGATTTTACAGATGAGAAAACAAGCACAGAGAGAATATGACTTTTTCACTATCACGCATTAGGTTAGGGACATAGGGAAGACTAGAACCCAAGATCTCTTAATTTCAGCTGTATGCTCACCCCACATCTCCCCCTACCTCCCCTCACCCACACAGTGTTTTAAATTAGCTCTTTTATCAGTCCCTTCTTTTGCAATTCATTTCCTCCAAGCAGTAGAAGTGACAGAGAGTCAATGTTTCCGAGCTGATTTGTCCCTTAGCATCCTGCCTCGTGATGCATACGGCTGTCTATTTGTCTGCAAGAGCTTCCGCAACTCTGTTGATTCTCATGACTGCTTCCATCTGCATGAATCACTCAAGATATCAACATCCTTCTCTTGTGGGACCTACATTATATGCAAAGGGAAGTTAACTTTGGGCTGAACAAATTGTGTTTGGGAGGACATCTGTGATTCATTTCAACTTAATAGAGATTTAAACAAAATAAAGAAAATACAGTGTGATTGAGCAGAGATAATATGGGGGGGGTTATGGTTAGAATTTTGTCAGATACAGAAAATCGGACTGTGGATATCTGACTGGTTGGGCTCAGAGTATAAAATGCACTTTTTAAATAATGTGTCTATTCACTTGTATGTGGAATTTAGGAAACAAAACAGATGAACATGTGGGAAAGGGAGAAAATGAGAGGGAAGCAAACCATAAGAGACTCTTTTAATGATAGAGAATAAACTGAGGGTTGATGGAAAGGGGTGGGTGGGGGATGGGCTAAATGGGTGATGGGCATTGAGGAGGGCACTTGGTGGGATGAGCATTTGATGTTGTATGTAAGCCAATTTGACAATAAATTATATTTAGAAGTAAATAAATAAATAAATAAATATTTGGAAAAAAGGAATAAAAAATAAAATAATGTGTATAAGGTCACTGAAAATAGGGGTGAATAGAAATGTGATAGTGATCATAATAATAATAATATCCCATCTATATAAAGGTCTTATTATGTGCTAGACCCTATGCTGAAACACTTCATTTATATTATCTCTTTATCTTCAAAGCCACCCTGCCGATAATCACTCCCCTGGTGAGGAAGATGAGAGTTTATGTAACTTCCAGCTTAAGTAATTTATAAACACTTACAGCTTGTAGGTGACAGAGCTGGGAGCCATGTTTTTTTCAATGGACACATTTATTTCCCTCTAGAATATAAGCTCCATGAGAATTGGGATTTTTTTTTCCTGTTTTGATCACCTAGAACAGTGCCCAGCATGGATTTACAGTTAAACGCTTAGAGTCTGCTTTCTGTCACTCAACAGATCTTAACAGGGCCAGCCATGTTATTTTGTTTGCTCTGTAGAGACAAGAATGATGCAGTTGTCAGTTTTTTCCAGTTGAAACTATTAAGGACTCTTATTGGTAGCAACAACATGAGGGAAGAGATACAACTCTTAACTAGGATGAATTATCTGGACAGACCCAAACAACCAGAGAGGCTGTTAGTGTACCTTCCTAAGGCCATGTAAATGAAAGGATGGAATGTGGGAGAAGGATGTCAGTAAGAGAGAAGGTCAGAGTGACAGCAGTGGCCAGATGCATTTGCAATGCAGTGTTAGGAAGTGACAATGCAGCACAAATGGCTTCTATGAAAATAATAAGGATAATGCGAAAAGCATCTTTTCCATTGCCTGTTTCCAGATTTTAAGATAATAATGATCGCATGCAAAACGTTTTGAAGGACTAGTTATTGCTGTTCTGCCAAATGGGATTCCACAACTCTGACTGCTATGGCTCATCGAAATGGGCACAGATCATGGCCTGTGGTGTAAACTGTTATGAACATTTCATGAATCGGCCCAGGCTCTTGTGCCTTGACCTGGTTTGGGTAACTGGAATTTTTCCCTTGAAGCTGTAGCTAGTATAAGAGGGAAAGGAATTGGCATAATATTTAGTAAGATTTTGAATCTACAGAAAGAGAAAGCATACGCTATGGATGGGACAGACTAAGTGTGATCTCTGGCCAATGGTGGGAGGATAGAACCTGCCTCTGACTGCTTGAGATTGCAAGACCTTATTTCTTGACTGTAGAATTCTATGACTCTTTTAGTGAAATAACTTCAAAATTTACATAGAAATGGCTCATTGTTTTCCATTAGCATACAATGATAGTAGCAACAAAGAAGAGCATTGGCACTTGAACTTTCTTTTCATTCAAGAGAAGGTTGTATGCTGTAGTGATAAGGACATGGGTTTTGGAGACAGATAGACCTGTGTTCAAATCCAGCTCTGCAACTCATTTACCGTATAGACTTCAGCAAGTAACTGCAATTAGCTCAGTTTCCTCAACAGCAGTTTGAAAGCTGAAGTACTACCAGGCACATACTGATGGTATATAAATAGATGTATTTATTCTTTGAGGGCTGTTTTAAGGATTAAAGAAAAGTATGTGTAAAGTAACTGACCCACTATATAGACATTCTATAAATAGTAAATTTCACTCCACACACACACACACACACACACACACGAAACATTAAGGGTAAAAATGTATCAATTCCATAAACAATAGTGCCAAATGCAAAAGAGTCAAGAAAATCCTTGAATAATTATACAATTAAAATTAAGCTTTGGACAAAGAATATTAACAAAGAAGTCATAAAAGAAAATACATAAATGAGCAACATACAAGAAATCCCTCAACCTCACGTATTGCCTAGGAGATCCAAAACAAACCAAAAATACTATTTTTCACCAAATATGTGGAAAAAATAGAGTAGCTTGATAAGATCTTAAAATAAAGAGAATATGGGAAAATGGCGGTATAAATTGTTATTTTTTACACAAAGTAATTAGGCAATATCAATTACAGATAAAAACAAGATACTCTTTGACATAGCAATTGCTTTTTAGGATTAATTCTGTTTAAGAAAAAAAAGCAAAATCTTATTCTGGGCCTTAAAACAACTTTTTAATAAATTTAAAAGGATTCAAATTATACAATATAGTCTTTATGTTTATTTTTGAGAGAGAGAGAGAGAAAACGGAGTGGGGCAGAGAGAGAGACACACAGAACCCGAAGCAGACTCCAGGCTCTGAGCTGTCAGCACAGAGCTCAATGCCCGGCTTGAATTCACAAACCGTGAGATCATGACCTGAGCTGAAGTTAGATGCTTAACCAACTGAGCCACCTGGGTGCCCCTAGAATATAGTCTTTGACAAAAATTCATTAAATTAAAGGTCAATAGGAAAATAGCATGACTATCACTAAATATTTGGAAATTAAATGACACGCTTCTAAATAACTGGTAAAAAATAAAATCACAAGACAAGGTAGAATATATTTTGAATCACAAAATATCAAAATTCAGAAGGCAAAGTTACCAAAATTGGTGTGAAATTTATAAGGTGGAACATTTATATTAGAAAAGATTGTTAGGGGAGCCTGGGTCGCTCAGCCGGTGAAGCGTCCGACTTCAGCTCAGGTCATGATCTGGCAGTTCATGAGTTCGAGCCCCACACCGGGCTCTGTGCGACAGCTCAGAGCCTGGAGCCTGGTTTGGGTTCTGTGTCTTCCTCTTTCTCTGCCCCTCCCCCCATCTCTCTCTCTCTCTTAAAAAAAAAGGAAAAAAAAAGAAAAAAAAAGAAAAGATTGTTAAAGGTCTCAAGAAATGATCTTAGGTTTTACCATAAGAAACTTGGAAAACACATACATAAACACAAAATAACCCAAAATAAGCAAAAGAAAGAAAATAATAAAGAGATGAGTAATAAGGAAAGAAATAAAGAAAGAAAATAATAAAGAGAAGTGCAGAAATAATGAAGTGGAAATCAGATAAATAATAGAGAAAATGAGTAAAACCAATAGCTAGTTCTTAAAAAAAAATCAATATAATTGATAAAACTAGACTAATCCAGACAATAACAGAGAAGGCACAAACTACTTCAAGAATTAATGTGAGGTTATGACTACAGATTGTATAAATATTAAAGAATAACAAAAATTATAAAGAACTTCATGCCCATAAATTTGATAATGTACACAAAATGGACAAATTTTTTGAAAAAGACAAATTACCAAACTCTCCTAAGGAGAAAAATAGATAACCTTGGAATACCCGAATATCTATTAAAGAAATGACATTCATATTTAAAACCTTCCCACAAAGTAAACTCCAGGCCTAGAAGGCTTTGTTGGTAAATTTTCTTCAGCATTTAGGGAAAAAAATAGTATCAATTTTGCATACTCTTGCAGAATGTAGAAGAGATGGAAATATTTCTTAATTCACTTGAGACAAGTGTAACCCTGCTATCAAAATTAGACAAAGAGAAGGGGCGCCTGGGTGGCTCAGTCGGTTGAGCGTCCGACTTTGGCTCAGGTCATGATCTCACAGTCTACAGTCTGTGGGTTCAAGTCCCGTGTCATACTCTGTGCTGACAGTTCAGGGCCTGGACACTGCTTGGGATTCTGTGACTCCCTCTCTCTGCCTCTCCCCTGCTCTGCTCTGTCTCTCTCAAAAATAAATAAAAACATTAAAAAAAATTTAAAAAATTAGACAAAAAGAAGAAAATTACCAATATAAGCAAATCCAGCACTATATAAAATGATATATCACAATTAACTGAGATTTATTCCAAAAATTTTTAAGGTTGGTTCAACATTTGGAAACTAATCAATATGATAATTCACTATATTAACTGATTAAAGAAGAAAAAGTTTTAAAGTTTTAATCTTAATATGGTAGGAGAAACATTTGACAAAATTCAACACCCATTCATGATTTTTTAAAAGTTGTAAGAAACAAGGAATTGTTAAGAACTTTTCAACCTAACAAAAGTTATCTATGAAAAAAATCACAAACAACATCATACTTAGTGGTGAAATACTGAATGCTTTCACCCTAAGATTAGGTACAAGGCAAGGATTGTTCACACTTACTATTTCTATTCAACATTGTACTAGAAGTTCTAGTCAGTAATAAGGCAAGAGAAAAAAAATGCATACAGATTGGAAAGGAAAGAATAACCCTGTGTTTTTCATATAATCATGGGTTTATATATAAAAAATCCTAAGGAATCTAAAAAAACAAAAACAAGCTAATTGAGCTTAGTATGTTTGCAGGATACGAGGTCAATGTTCAAAACTCAAGTGTATTTTTATACAAACAACAAGCAATTGGAAATTGAAATTTAAATATATTTACAATAGTGTAAACAACATACAAAAATTACAGATAAATGTAACAAAATATGCATAATACTTGTATACTGAAAACTACAAAATCTTGCTAAATAAAAGAATTTAAAGAAGATTTAAATAAATGGAGACGCATCCTATGGAGTGGAAGGCCCAATACCACTAGGATGTCAGTTCTCTTTAAATTGATCTATAAATTCAGTGTGATCCTAATCAAATCCCAGTGTACTTTTTTATAAAGTTGGAGAAATTGTTTCCAAAATATATGGAAGTACAAAGGGCTTAGAATAGTAAAGATAACCTTGTAGAAGAACAAAGTTGGACCTTTTATATCATCTGAATTCAAGACAAAGCTACAGTAATTGAAACTGTATAGCACAGACATAAGTAGAGTCCAGGAATTGACACATACCTACATGTTCAATTGATTTTTGCCAAAAGTGCCTTAGCAATTCAGCGCAGACCAGATAGTCTTCTCACTAAATTGCTTTGTAATAAATGGATACCATATAATTGAAAAAATAAAACTCAACTCTTACCTTATACCACACATAAATCTAAATATATAAGAAAAAACTAAGTCTTCAAAACAAAAGATGTTTTGTTTTAGACAAAGATCTGTTAGATAAGACAAAAAGAACACCATAAAAGGAAAATCAATAAATTGTATTTCTTCAAAATTATAAACTTCTGCTCTTTAAAAGACTCTAAGACTATGAAAAGGCAAGCCAACAGATTAGGAGGACATTTTCGAAAAACATCTGGTTTAGATTTCTAAAAGCTAAGGGTAAGAAGCCATACGCAAAATACTATAAGTATATGCTTTTATTTGTTTGAATTTTAGAAATGGCACCAACTATAGCCAGAATAGCAGATCAGTGAATGTGGAGGGAGTGCTGAATTAAAGCACATAGGAACTTTTTGAGGATGATGGATATGTTCTATATTTCATTTACTGTGGTATTTACATGACTGTCTATATTTTATATGCATGATTGTTAAAACATATCAAAGTGTGTACTTAAACTGGCAAAATTTCATTGAATATAAACTATGCTTCAATAAAGCAGATTAGAACAAACAAACAAAATAAACAAACAGCACTTGCAGCGAAGGACAGATACATGGGGATGTTTTAAAGACAAAACAAAACCAGAAAACAAAGACAAAAAAAAGGCTCCGATCTGATTACCTACCAGAATTTATCCTTGAATACATTATGGTATATTCAATATATGCAACATTATATATTTTAAGCATTCCATTTATATTATTGATCTGGAGATATACACATAATATTTTGTGGAATTCCAGTGATAGGTATATTACACCCCCCCTTTGTTAGGAAAAAATAAATCTTATGTATTGAAGAATATATAATTTTTATTCTTAAAAATACTTCAAGGATACTGAGATTAAAGATAAGGAACAGGGGACGGGCACCTGGGTGGCTCAGTTAAGTGTCCGACTTCTTCTCAGGTCATGATCTCGTGGTTCATGGGTTTGAGCCCTGAGTCTGGCTCTGTGCTAACAGCTCAGAGCCTGGAACCTGCTTCAGATTCTGTGTCTCTCTGTCTCTGTTTGCCCCTCCTCTGTTCATGCTCTCTCTCTCTCTCTCAAAAATAAATAAACATTAAAAAAAGATAGGGTACAAAGGAGATTATTTGCTTTTTATAAATACATCTGTGTATTGTATGGTTTTTTTTTTTTTTACAAAAATCATATATTACTTTTATTTAATGTTTATTTATTTATTTTGAGAGAGGGTGCACGTGCTTGCAGGGGAAGGGCAGAGAGAAAGAGAGAGAGAGTGAGAGAGAGACATTGAGAATCCCAAGCAGGCTCTATGCTGTTAGCACAGAAGCCCACACAGGGCTCATTCCCATGAACTGTGAAATAATGACCTGAGCCAAAATCAAGAGTTAGACGCTTAACTGACTGAGCCACCCAGGCGCCCCCATATGTTACTTTAAAATTTTTTTTAATCTAATAAAGTTTAAGAAAGAAAAATAAGAATTGAAGTTGTTCTTTCTGAAGGGTTTCCCTTTTTACAATTACTACTGCAAGGAGTCATCTATAGCACTCGCATGTACATCGTTCTCAAAATCTATCACGTTGCACTTCAGTTGTTTGTAGGACTGATTCTTACTGGATCATAAACCACGGAGGAAAGGGAAGAATCAAATTTAGGGAAGAATCAATTTCATCTCTGAATCCGTAGCACCTTTCATTGTCAACTATTTACTGAATACCTACTAAGCGGTATTCACTGCCAGTGCAGGGGACATATTTTCCAGTATGTAATAGAAATTCAATGCTTCTTAATTTTTCAATTGAATTCAGGTATGATATTTCATGGGGGCAGAAGAAGGAAGGGATCAAATGAATGTACCACTTTCCCCTCTAACAAATGTAAAACAAAACCAGACAAAACAAAAACCACCCAACAACTAAACTGTAATATCCGTCCACTTGTCTTCTGGTTTAAAGTAGAATTTGGCTCTGCAATTTGAGTGTGAAAAAGGGATTTGAGAAAAGAAAAATTACATAAAATTCCAATTTAAATTGTTTTAAAAAGGAGCCAAATGTTCAATATTTGATGCTCCTGCTCCCTCCCGTATCCATAAGACTGTAATTTAAGATCATAAATCACAAACCTAGTAAAAATGAGGACCACCTATTTCACTAGAATTTATGTTTTTGCAAAATTTAAATATATAAACCTATCATCATCCTGGTAGAAGAGGCTTAATCCTTAGAAACCAGTGTGCAAGAATTAAGTTTAATTCTTAAGGTGGAACATTAGCGTTTTTAAATTCTGTAAGCCAGGTGTCCCCAAAGAGGCTTAAATCACATGCACGGTCAACATCTGTACCTCCATCACCACTTTCGCAAATGGCATGTGGTCACAAAGTGGAAGACCAGCATTTCCTAGCAAAAAACAGCATTTCCTAGCAAAAAAAAAAAAAACCCAGCATAAATATTAGCAAAGCAGTTAAACTATGGAGCGCCTACCTGGGTTTATACCTGGGTTTATAATCCAAGGTCCATCTTTTCCTGTCTTTCTGCCCTAGGGTAAAATGCTTAATTTCTTTGTGTGTCAGTTTCTGCATCTGTAAATTGAGAATAATAAAGGCATCCACCTCATAGGGTTGTTGTGAGGGTTAATGAACTATATTCATTAATTGTGAATTACCTGAAACAGTCCCCGGCCCATGAGAAGTACTTGATGAATAAAGAAAAGTGCTCCACCTGTACACCAGTTGTCCTCACTTTACATCTGTGTTAGTGACCATCTCTGATAGAGAAAGGGAGGTAGAAGGGGCTTGAGGAGATCATCTCAGACCCAATTTGACTTCTGTCCCACTTTGCCTTGATATTTGATATTTTTATCTCCCTGTTTGTAATCAAGGGTGTCTAAACCAGAAACACCAAATTAAAAAAAAATTTGTTTTTAATGTTTACTTATTTTTGGGAGAGAGAGAGAGAGTGCGAGCTGGGGAGGGGCAGAGAGAGGGAGACACAGAATCTGAAGCAGGTTCCAGGCTCTGAGCTGTCAGCACAGAGCCCCATGCAGGGCTCAAACCCATGAACTATGAGATCATGACCTGAGCTAAAGTCAGATGCTTAACTGACTGAGCCACCCAGGCACCCCGAGAAACACCAACTTCTAAATGAAAATATTCAGAAGAAGAAAATGTAAACAAGTCTACCCCATGCCAAATTTCTTCATTCTAGGATTCTGGGGCTGGGACTTTGTCACAAATTTGAGCAATGGTGTTATAAAACAGACTGACAAGGCTGTGAATTGCAACACTACATCAAGCTGGAGTTCTAAACTGTTATACTTTTTTTTTTTTGCTTTGAGTTTTTACTCCATATGCTTGCCATTTCTGCAGACATACTTTCATGCATTGGAATTTTTCTTTCTCAAGGAAAAAAATACTGGGGATTAAATCAGCCAGGATTTTACTAAGTCTTAGGTCAAGAGAGTTACGACATTTGGGAGTTAGTAGGAAGAGAGCGGTGGGAGGAAAATCTAGGTCTCCCTGTTTTTCTGGAATCTGTCTATCCTGGCATTATTTAAGCCTCTTTCATTTCCGTATTACATCGTGAGTCTTCTGAAGTAAGAACTATGTCTTGTTTGTCTTTGAACAATAAATGGCAATCGTAATAATGGACAATAGGCAATGTTTACCACATGGCAGATAGTGTGTGGAGTGCTTTACATGAGTTTGCTTATGTAATATCCACAATCTTCCTCGCTATTGCTTTTATTCTAGCTTAACAGATGGGGAAGCTGAGCCTTAGAAAGGCAAATGAATAGCCTCAAGGTTTTATGGCTAAACGGTGCAATCAGGTTTAGGATCAAAGTTTGTTTTGTTCAGTTTCAGAGTGAGTTCCTTAAACAATACCCTGTGATTCTCATGTGGGGTACAGCTCAATGCTGGACCCTATGAGGAGCTCAAAAAATAAACGTTCCCTCCTTGTGGGCAGCTGGATAGAATGAGCAAGATGAAAGAAGCTTGTGGTAGGAGGTCAACAGAATACTTTGTGTTGTCCATCCTTTGAAAACTACACATATGCATTCCTTTATATAATTTCAGTTGTTAAAATTTACTAGTTTTTAGGTTTAAAAGAGCATCTGAGAATAATTGGACAAGAGAGAGTTTATTGTACTGTAACTGCAGAGATTGTGGTAGCGTTGTGTAATGGATAACTGACATCCTGGGAGGGCCTGGGTCTGCGGTGCAGAGGGCTTGGGCTGGGTCCTGAATCTACCACTTAAACTTGGGTCCTCAGGCAAGGGTCAACCTGTGTAATGTTAGTCTCTTCACCTTATAAAAGTGAAGATCCTCCAAATTGGTGTTTATGAAAGCATCTCAAGTCACAAGGCACTTTATCCATGTAAACTATAATCAAGTTCTCAAGCTGCTAAGGCTTTAGGAACAGTGAGGATTCTTGTCTGTGATAAACTAGAGAGTGTAGATCAGAGATATACAAGACAGGTGCTAGAGATGTACAAGAATAAGAAGAGGCATACCTTCCAAAAATGATGCAAAATGCAGGACATTACCTCTTCTGATCATGCACACTGCCCCTTTTTTGACCTCTAGGGTGACAACTAGCAGTTTGATGGGTAAGACAGGAAGGGAAGAGAGCTGGAGTCTTCTGCACGGATGCATATGTGGATGAGAGGGGCCAGTGGAGATGCAGCTTTGGGGATGGAGAACGTGGATTTCTGAAGGATTTCTGAATCTGGGAGTACAAAGGGAAGATGTGCATAGACACGACTTTTACTGAGTGTCATGCACAGTTTAGTTAAGCTCTAGTTTGCCTGTCTGTTAGGGACTGAATATCTGTGTTTCCCTCTCCACCCGATTTATAGATTGGAAGTCCTAATCCTCAATGTAATGGGATTTCGAGATGGGGGCCTTTGGGAGGTAATGAGGGTTGGAGAAGTTCACAAGGGTGGACCCCTCATGATACGATTAGTGCCCTTATAAGAAAAAACATGAGAGTTTATCCCCCCACTTCTTTCTCCCCTCAGACATTCATCAAGAAAAGGCCAAGTGAGCACACATCCAGAAGGCAGCTATCTGCAGGCCAGGAAGAGGGTTCTCACCAGAACCCAAGCATACTGATGCCCTGATCTAGGATTTCCAGCCTCCAAAATGTGAAGAAAATTTCTGTGTTTTGCTTAAACCACCCAGTTTATGGTATTTTGTTACTGCAGCCTGAATAGATTAAGACACTCACCAAAAATCAGGCAAATTTTAGAAAACATAATCAATTAGACCACTGTTTTGTTCTTAAACGTGGCAGCCATTCATTCAGTGGAAAATAACTACTTGAATCAAAAAGATGAATATGAATTTACCTCTTTGGTACTTAGGATTATCTTTCAAATGGAATCTCCCTCATTGTTTAATCACTTTCTCTGTATTCTCCTCCACTGCAAATGTAACTCACTCAACATGGTTCAGACTTGCTACTTTGAGATTTTTAGTAAGAACGAATATTGTTCAACACAAGGTCCATTAAGTCTAAAAGCCTACCCCCCACCCCACCCCTGCCCACATATGCAGAAAGCTTTGCTTAAGGGGATAACTTACTTTGCTACTCACCTAAAACTCTACAGCCTACCTATAAAGGGGCAGGTTTCGAAAAGAGGACTTTCATTTTAAGATCAAAATGAATTTAAAAACAGAACTCACTATAGGACATTTCATTTTTGGAATTAATAATGAAAGAACCTTATCCTACCTTGAAAACAGAGGTGCCTGGGTGACTCAACTGGTTGAGTGTCTGACTTTGGCTTAGGTCATGATCTCACAGCTTAGAAGTTTGAGCCCCATGTTGGGCTCTGCTAACAGCTCTGGGCCTGGAGCCCACTTCTCTCTCTCTCCCCCTCCCCTGCTCGTGCTCTGTCTCTCTTTCTCTCAAAAATAAAAAAGCATTAAAAAATAAATACAGCAATAAGCAATAAAAGATGCATCAAAAAGAATACAAATAAATAAATAAGTACAATGAGAAGCATCCAGAAATGCAACTACTTCCCAAGGCTTATTTGGTTGTGACAAATTTCAATTAGCTTTGGAAGGTATAAGCAGGATAGCCAACTTTTGCTCTCTGACGATGGTGGACATAAAAATTAAGAGGAATTAATCTCTAACGAATCCTTCCCTAAACACTGTTAAAATATAAACTGAGGCATATTAAAATTTTTAAGAGTTTATACAAGCAAAAATTTATTGGAATCGGGCAACACCAACCTGGGGGTGCTTAGTGGTACCCCATAGACAGGAGCTAGGGAGCAAGACTTAAACAGGAAAGGTGCAGAAGGAAAGCAAGGAAATTATGTAATTGGCTATGACTTAAAGCCTCGTTGGCTATTTATGATTGGTTGTTCTTAGGCTTTGATTTTATAACCTTGAGGCATTTACAGGCTTGGGTTTTGGATTGCTTCCATCAGCCATCCTAGCATGAGAGCCACCTCAGTGTAATGGCCTCCTTTTTAATTAATTGAAAACCAGATAGCAGAAATCACATTTTTGGAGGAATATAACACACCTTGCCAACATAGCAAATTGAGCTAGAAGAATCTGAAGAGGGCAGGAATGGATTTGAAGGCAATCACACCTGGGCAACTCTAGCCAACCTGGAAAAAACACTCTGTCATATTTCAAAAGATCTCACAAAAGGCAAACCCTTTCGTCCATGTTTAAAAACTCTTGTCAACAGCAAATGGTGACTTCTACCCAACTGAAGACCTCCCGATGGTAATTTTCATAGAGACTTTATGTTAAAAAATGTTTTTAAGTAAATGAAGACACAGAAAAATACATTTCTATTCTCTTAGTCAAAACTCTTTCTAAAATGGAAGATTTTAAATTTAATTTTCCTTGATTTTTTTTCTCTCCTTCAGGCTAAAAACTCCAAACCTGTTTAGTCTTCTGCTCTTAGATCTTTTGCTTTGTATATTAGAACAAGTACATCTGGAAGCAAAATTTAGATTTAAATGTCTTAGGTTGAAGTACTTTCACTAAAATGTTCTCCATTTCAGAAAACACTTTTGGCTTTTATTTACATTTGAGCACCCTTGTAAATTAGGTATTTTTCCCCCTAAAATGGCTTCAAACTTTTGCATTATAAAATGCAGATCACTTGATTAGATACTCAAGCTGATATAATAAAAATAAGCTTCTGACAAAAGCAGCTTTAAAGAAGCTTTCCTAGACTATGCCTATAAAAAAGTCCATTTGCCTATTTTGTCTGCCATTGCCGAATGAGGAAAAGATATAAATGTCGTTGAAAGACAGATTATTTATTATATTTTCCCATCTGCTTACTACATTGGTTATTTGAGTCTTTTCTAGGTGTAAAATGCTTCATATTAATAAATTCAAATGATGTCTGTTGTCTTGTACAAACACAGATGTCATTTTTGCAGCTTGAACTTGTTTAGGTCCATAAAATAAACTAATAAAAAATAAAAACAAGAATTTTGAATTGACAGAAAAACTGTAGTAAGAGCAAAAAAGCCCATGTTTAGCTTTTATACGTTTGTCTCTTACTCAGCAACACAACGTTACACCCAATCACTAACCTCCACTACATAAAGCACCTGACATTTTTTTTGGCTTGACGTTATCAAATATTATATTGTTCACATTTTCTATCAGTCTTTATAATAACAGTGACTTCATCCATAGAGGACTGGATTCATAACCACAGAGAAATTTGTGGTTTTTCCCTCCCATTGGTGTTTATTAAAATTGAAATCAAACTAGGGAATTGGCACACAAGCCAATTGGTCATCTATCTATTCTCAGTCTTTTGTCTCACAATGATCAAAACCATGATTCCACTAGAAAATGAGAAGCTTGGGTGGACCAGTGAGGATAGCCTAAAAGATACTTTGAGGACACACGTCTCAGCTTCTGTTTTCAAAGCAATATATAGTAATAATACTTCAATATGACTGCAGGGAAACTTTAATATCAGACACTGGCCTGGCTTGGGAAACTAGCTTGAGGCAGTGCTCTACCTATTTTTGTGAGATTCGTATTTGACACATTCCAGCTCACTTTCCAATCCCGTGTTCAGCTGCCAGAAATGGGAAGCATATTATAAGAGTGCACTTCTTTTCTCTGAATGTGATTTTTGTACACTTTAGAACCACAATGTTATCACTTTTGCCTCCTGGAAGATACAATTGATGATGATGATGATGTCCATTTATCGAGCACTTACCATATGCCAGGCATTGGGCTAAGAACTTTTTATTATTAATTTACATGAGATAGATAACCCTATGAGATAGCTGTTGTTATTATCTCCATTTGGCAGATGAGGAGAAACAGAAGCTTAAAGACCTCAGCCTCCACTGAGGTCCTACTCCTATTAAATGAGAGAAGTGCAAACCAGATTCAGCTGAGTCCAGAATGAGCTCCTAACCACTGTGCTATATTGATTTCAATTACTAAAGGAATACCAACTCATTGGATATAAGGTTCAAGGGCATTTTTGTCTTTGCTTCATTTGAAACTCCTCTATCACTTCTTGGTGCCATGGACAAAAGCACTGGAGATAGTCAAAACTCCATGGTGGCTGAGTTCTTTGGAGATAGTTGTTTTGAAATGAAGGAAAAGATAAATCCCAGTTGTCTCTTGGGTTTACTATAGAACTTGATAGTCATCAACCTTTCTGCCAGGATATTTATCATCTTGGCAACTCTAGAGGAGGAGATGATTTTGTCTTTGACAAATAAGATTTTCCTCAAAGGTATATATGAGGTAAACACTGAATGTCCCCAGTATCATTGAGATCTATTTCAGCATGGCTGGGCTTATGTAAGGAAGGACAGAAGAGTTCAGACATTATCTCTCACGCTGGCTGAGGCTCTCAACAGAATGGGAGCCCACTCTCACCCTCCCTCCCCCCACCCCTGCCCAGTTTCCAGGCATCCAAAACCCACACTCTATACCCAGATGTTCACAACTCTCCTCTGTGGCAGCCCCTTTAGATACAGCACTCTCTACTGAGGACTTCATCAACCTTGTCACCTTGGAAATATACTTTGTATTATATCCTCATAGAGCTCTGCTTAACATTAAGTTACTGAATTCCAAGTTTCAGACATGAGTAGAATCATAAATATCATCTCTGCAGTATCTTCTTGATGCAGATAAAACATCCAAAGCTTGGGCACATGCTCCAGGTCACCCAACTGGTGAGTGGCAAGGGTGGGGACAGTTCTGCACCCTGCCCGTGACTCTCGGTCCCGTGTTCTTTGTACTGCACCATGTCACCACCTCTTATACCATGCAATTAGCCGGTTAACCCCCCAAATTAATCTGCCACACAGATCCCTGTGAACAGCACTCTCCTTCTTTCCAATTACCTTATGCACTTCAGCACAGGATGGTTTTAGAGACAAGAGTAATGAATAACTTTAGTGATTTAAGGAGCTCCAGGACTAGGCAGTTCAGTTAGATAGCCTTCTGGCAAACAACACTTAATATTCATTGTTGATACACATTCATCACACTTTTCTTTGGTTAGGCCCAACCAAAACTTTATAAAGATCTTAGAAAGCTACAGTTAATCATAGGATGAATTATGAGATGGAAAGCACGGCCAGCAAGAAGAAAGCATACAAAATTTAGGATTATTCAGCCTGAAACAAAACAAAACAAAACAAAACAAAAAAGACAATGAAAGCTACTTTCAGAATTTCTTTCTGGTCAGGGGGTTTATAAAACAGAAAAAAAGTGAGTTGTTTTCCATGGTTAGGACACACAAAAATTGGGCTTAAAGTGCAGCAAGATAAATGAGTGGCCCCACTGAATGTCAGTGTGGTTGATTAGGTGGCCTTTGGAAGCCTTCTGTGGCCCTACCACAAGAGAGGATCTTGAACTGCACTCTGCAGGAAGCAATCTTATCAGAGGCATTGGAAGAGCCGTATATGCCTGGAATGGTCAAGCCAGGCTCTCTGTTGAAGGCAGAGGCATACCCAGTGCAAGGTTCTTGAGTTTCCTCACAATCAGGTTTCCTAGGGTTGATTTTGTGTGCTTTATAACTGCTGAGGAATTTTGAGGAATCACCTACCACACACAAGCTTCTATCATGTGGCAATGAACCCTCTTCTGTCATTGACAAAGGGATCAAATTTCATCCAGTCTCAAAGAGAGCATCTAATTTTGGACCATAATATGGTTAAAACTGCTCTCTGCAAACAGGTTTCTAAATCAGTTTTTTTACTAGCATAATGAGATAAGATCTGTAATTCTCCTTTTTGAATTGCTCTGTCTGTGCTTTGAGAAGTACAAAGTCAATCTTCATTGCTACCAAAATCTGAAGGTTAAGTTTCCAGGCAAGAAAGGAGGTGGTTCTGGAGCCATGATCAATCAGTGATGTCAACCTGCCAGAAGTAACTTATCACAGCACAGGGATTGGACATTTTAGTTTGAAGCCTTCTTTTTTCTCACTCCTGAGAATCTGACATTCAGTCACTTTTTTCTTAATTCATCGGAAGAAAGATGCAGTGGGAGAGAACTTATGATCTCCAGACAATAAGATGCCTTTTTCATACCACCATTGTTGATTTCTTGTACACTAGCCCTACCAGCATTGTCTCGTGTCCTTTCGAAAACTCACAACTGTTCCAAGGCAAATAGTGAGGGTTGTTGGAACACATGTAAATCGTGTGTGTGTGTGTATAATTGAGTGATAAACTCTGTATTCTTTTTTTAAATGTTTATTTATTTTTGAGAGAGAGAGAGACAGAGCATGAGTGGGGGAGGGGCAACAAGAGAGGGAGACACAGAATCTGAATCAGGCTCCAGGCTCTGAGCTGTCAGCACAGAGCCTGACATGGGGCTCGAACTCATGAGCCGTGAGATCATGACCTGAGCCGAAGTCAGATGCTTAACCGACTGAGCCACCTAGTTTCCCCTGTATGTATGTATGTATTTATTTATTTTCCCAGTCCACAGAATTCAAAAGGTCACTTAATTCAAAATAGGAACTAGCATAAGTTCATATAGGCTTCGTTTTTATGAAGGCCACATGCAGTCACTCAGTGTGCAACTTAGATCCCCAGATTTTATCTTCTCTGATCCCACCTGCTCTCAGAATACTTTTGGACATTTGAGAGAATTCTTCCTTCTTGCTCTTGTGTATAGATGTTATGACTCTTTCCTTTGGGAATACTTTTTCTAGTGGAGATGGGAAAAGGAAGCAAAATAGATCGTAGAGAAGGAACTGAGGTTTTTTTCACCAGAAAGTTACGAGTAGATAAAATTGACCTTCAGAACTATTACCCGGGGCAAGGATAAAAATGGGGGAAAGTGACAGAGGTGGATTCAGGGTCCGGCCAGAACCATACTTGAAGTCATAAATTTGAGTGGTCACGGAAAAGAGACAAAAGGTCTTTTTTATGCATATTACCTGTAACCAGGCCATAGTTTGCAAGCATACTTAAAACTAAAGGAGTTGTTGATAGTTTTGGAGTTTGAGATAAGAGTTTGCCAGTTGCTTGGCAAATCACTTAATCCCTCTGTGCTGAATTTCTGTGTGGATAAAATAAAGATCATAATTGTATCTATCCCTGGGGTTGTTGAGACAATTAAATGCCACAATGTACATATAAACACTTAATATGGTGCCCACAGCATAGTAAAAGCTTAATAGATATTAGCTATTACTACACCGAGAAGTATTTAGTGAAGAAGAAATTGTAAATATAAACTGAAAGCAGAGTGACTGTAATTATACACCTCATATGTTTAAAATCTCAGGATAGTCTCTTCATAAAGGGTGCCTCCTTTATAGTTTCATTTCAGTGAAGGTAAAAATATTTCTAAGGTTTTCATAAGATCATTTTGACATTTTCCTCCCTTAGCACGATACTGATGGAAATATATATCTTCATAATGTATATATGCATAGAAATATAAATGCTAAGTTGCTCACCTTTCATGTCACCTACCACTTAGCATTTCAGAATCCTAACACTGACAGTTGGGATGAACCCACATTATTTGAAGGATTTAGAGAAGATGTTTTCTTTTCTTCCCCCCCTTTTTTTGTCTCTTTGGAGGGTTAGAAAATCTAGAGTAGGATGGAGGTATGTGGAAGAAATTTGAAGGAAGCATGTTGAATAGGATACCGTTATTCCATCACAGTAATTCTTTTGATGAAATCTAATTGGAGACTCTTCTACACACTTAATTAACTGACAGAAGATTTAATTTTGATTTTGGCTTCAACATCAACTAAAAATACATTGAATTGTAAGTCACTTCCAAACTCCAATCAAGCTTCTTTAAGAATCTGAATCATTTCTTAATTTCTATGACAACCAACTTATGCTTCTTTCTGTCTCATGTGAAGCTTAGAATGACAGTGACCCAAATCAATGCCATCATTAATGACAATAGCGTAAGGTGTTTAGATTCCCTTATGTTGTTTGCGTGCTAAAGAAATGTATCTGTGCGTTGAAAATGAAAGAAAAATTAGTTTATAAACTGATCATGAAGACCAAACTTTCAGTGGACAGATACTCAAATTTCATTTTGTTTATGTAATGCTTTTCCTCTATGCTAATTAGTTTTTTTCTTAACCCTCTGTAGGCTCCCACTTACTTAGACACGTACCTTCCCTGTAAGCTGTGATAGCTAAATTGATTAAAGTCGGTAATATTTATTGAGTATCAGTTATGCCCCAGGCAATATAGAAGTTTTGGAGATGTCTAGGTGAAAAGACAGAAAGGGTTTCTATCTCACAGACTGCAGGGGAAGGCAGGAAGGTAAAAACTAACAATGGGGGAATTGCAGTGTTGTGGAGTAGGGACTCTGGCGGGTGAGGGTGGGGTTGGGGGGAATGCAGCGCTATGGAGGCGCATTCAAGTCCTGCTTCCTTGATGAGGTGGGATCAGATGCCTGTGTTGGAAAGTCCCTCCCCCTCCCTTCCTATTTACAACCACAGCATGAAGACACAAGCAGTTTTAAGGACTCATTTTTTTTTCTCATTAGTTGGCTTCCAGACCTTGGGCAACATGATGGTCTTCTAAGTATGCAGTGGGAGGGGGTACAGAGAATTGTCTGCCACAAGGAGCCATCTTGCTTTCTAAAATAATAATGGGCCCACATGTCAAATGGCTTGACAAAAATGTGCCAGCCTTTTTTTTTTTTTTTTTTAAACTCTTGCTTGTCAGCACTTCTTCAGACTCAACATCTGAAGAGGAGAAAACTGAGTCTGGCTCAGCCTTACACATCACGAGCAAAATTCTCAAAATTGAACAACATTTAAATCTTATAAGAGGAGCTGGGAAAAAGAAAAAGATGACTTTTTTTGAACTTTAATTCATTTTCGTCAATATATAGGGCAATCTAATACAAATGAACTTGGAAATTTACCTCTGATTCCACTTGAAAATGTTACATTTGAATGCACATATGCAATATTCGGTAAGTAAATAATACAGCAAATAAGTTACTGGATTAACAGAAAGACATCTAGAACTAGCTAGACTCCAACAGTCATGATTGAGTATCTTAAAAGTCTTTTTGCCAAAAACCTATCAGTTCACAAATTCAGCATTCCTTGGTTTCTCATTTCTCCTGAGCTGTCTTCACCTCTTACCCTTTAGCTCTGTCTGAAGGATATGGATTTTCTGACCACATATATATTCATCTGGCCCTCCCTGCCTGTCTCTGTCTATGGAAAATCAACAATAACCCAACAGTATGACAAGACTTCATGGTAATGGCATACCTGGGAGAGCACAAAACCAAAAATTTGGGCACTCATTTTGACACCTAATGGATTTTGTTTCCAGAATAAGCTACTTCATTTCCTTGAGCATCGCTTTGCTCATATGCACAGTAAAGTCTCATGGCATATGTGTATACTTATTTTTCTTTCTCCAGACAGGGCTTTCAGGCACCAAAACTTCTAAGTCACATATCTCCATCCTGTCTTTCAGGTGGATTGTTGCATACTGTCGTTATAGTTTTATTTTAGTGAAGATAAACATATTTGTAAGGTTTACATGAAATCACTTAGCAGGTGACCTCTGTGCTAGAGGGTGTTGATTATCCTACAATATCTATACTTCCCTCTTCCCAATTTTTAGTGACACATGTGATCACTTGCAAACAGACATTTCCCAGCTTCCTTTGCAGGTCTTGCCATGTGTATAGGTCCTGACCAAAAAGATTCATTCATTCATTCAGTCAGTCAACAAATACTTATTGAGCACCTACTTGAGTCTGGGATCTAGGGATATAGTGGTAAATAAAATAAACAAATTTCCAGTAATCCCTGCCCTCCCAACCCCCAAATTGAGTTTATAATCTACCTACCAGGAGGAAATAGAGACATTAAAAATATATTATGTCAGGTGATAAGTGTTACGTAGAAAAATGAAGCAAAATAGGAGGATAGAACATAGAAAAAGAGATGGGAGTTGCCTCAGTGTTCATAAATTTGAGTGGGAATGAGACACCTGGGGGTGAAGTCTAGCCTGGGCGTCAGGGGTTTTTGTGGTGACTGATGTAAACAGGGCAATGCGCACACTGAGATGGCGACAGGGCAGACAGTGCTGGCGAGGTTCTGCATGCAGAGAAAAGGGCAGAGCGAGGTTTAGCTAAGGACACAGAGTTCCGGGGCCCTGTCTCTACTTCTGCCTCTAGCAGTGTTTGGTGGTATAGGGAGGGCAGGAGCAGAGTCATCTGGAGCACACAAAACTTCCTCCTGACTCCTGCTACTATAGGCAAGAGAGGTAGGGAAAAGTGGGCATTCTTGCCCATTATTGACACAGAAGTGTCAGGGGTTAGCTTTCAAAAACTTGCCTTAAATATCAACTGGTTGGTGCCTTTTTTCCACTGTTGTTTTATCCTTTAATCCACCCTTATGCTTGGAACAGAGATCTGATGGCAGGATTTCTAGCAGCCACCTTATATTGTGAGGACAGGACCATACTCCAGGGAGTGGGAAGAGCTTGGTTCCAGAGATTTTAGACAGTATAGTCACCATGCTAGTCCTGTGCAACTAACCTCATTTACTTGAGAGAGAAATAACCACTTCTTGTTCAAGTCACTATTATTTGAGTGTTTACTACTTTTTTGCTGTTTTCAAATATAGCATGCAAGTATAAAATCTATCATTTATCCTTGGAATGTTTTATTTGGGATTAACAATGTAGTATCTGGGACAAATAAGTGCTTTTGGAGGCAGAACATCTGGAGTTGTGTCTTGATTCCATGTCCACTCATTTTCCTTATAAAATGAGAATCTCCTACTACCCAAGGAAATCTACACATTCAATGCAATCCCTATCAAAATAACACCAGCATTCTTCACAGAGCTAGAAAAAATAATCCTAAAATTTGTATGGAACCAGAAAAGACCCCAAATAGCAAAAAGAAAACCAAAACTGTAGGCATCATAATTCTGGACTTCAGGATGTATTACAAAGCTGTAATCATGAAGACAGTATGGTACTGGCACGAAAACACTTAGATCAATGGAGGAGAATAGAGAACCCAGAAATGGACCCACAAACGTATGGCCAAATAATCTTTGACAAAGCAGGAAAGACTATTCAATGGAATAAAGGCAATCTCTTCAGCAAATGGTATTGGGAAAACTGGACAGCAGCATGCAAAAAAAATGAATCTGGACCATTTTCTTATTCCATACACAAAAATAAACTCAAAATGGATGAAAGACCTAAACATAAGATAGGAAGCCATCAAAATCCTAGAGGAGAAAGCAGGCAAAAACCTCTTTGACCTCAGCTGCAGCAACTTTTTACTCAACACGTCTCCGGAGGCAAGGGAAAAAAAGCAAAAATGAACTATTGGGACTTCATCAAGGTAAAAAGCTTCTGCACGGTGAAGGAAACAATGAGCAAAACTAAAAGGCAACCAACAGAATTGAAGATATTTGCAAATGACATGTCAGATAAAGGGTTAGTATCCAAAATCTATAAAGAACTTACCAAATTCAACACCCAGAAAACAAATAATCCAGTGAAGAAATGGGCCAAAGACATAAATAGACACTTCTCCAAAGAAGACATCCAGATGGCCAACTGACACATGAAAAAATGCTCAACATGACTCATTATCAGGGAAATAAAAATCAAAACTACAATGAGATATCACCTCACACCTGTCAGAATGGCTAAAATTAACAACTCAGGCAACAGCAGATGTTGGCAAGGATGCGGAGAAAGAGGAATCCTTTAGTGCTGTTGGTGGGAATGCAAACTGGTGCAGCCACTCTGGAAAACAGTATGGAGGTTCCTTAAAAAATTAAAAATAGAACTACCCTATGACCCAGCAATTGCACTACTAGGTATTTATCTAAAGGATACATGTGTGCTGTTTTGAAGGGACACATGTACCCCATGTTTATAGCAGCATTAATGACAATAGCCAAAGTATGGAAAGAGCCCAAATGTCCATCAATGGATGGATGGATAAAGAAGATGTGGTATATATACACAATGGAGTATTACTTGGCAATCAAAAAGAATGAGATCTTGCCATTTGCAACTACATGGATGGAACTATAGTGTATTTTGGTAAGCAAAATTAGTCAGAGAAAGAGAAGTATCATACGACTTCACTCATATGAAGAACTTAAGATACAAAACAGATGAACATAAGGGAAGGGAAGAAAAAATAATATAAAAACAGGAAGGGGGCAAAAGATAAGAGACTCTTAATACAGAGAATGAACTGACAGTTGCTGGAGGGGTTTTGGTGGGGGATAGGCTAAATGGGCAAGAGGAATTAAGGAGGACATTTGTTGGGATGAGCACATGGTGTTACATGCAGGGGATGAATCACTGGATTCTACTCCTGAAATCATTATTGCACTATATGCTAACTAACTGGATGCAAATTAAAATAAATAAATAAATAAAATGAGAATCTTCTTTATAAAATGAAAGTAGTAATACTCAACCTTTCTCCTGGAGAAAAATCAAGTAGCAAGACCCAGAGGTGAAAGTGAGTGTGCCTGGTCTGAAGAGTTGGAAGTTCAATACGGCTAGACTGTAGCCATTCCAACATTAAAGCAACATTTGAAAAGCTGGCAAGCGCCCAAGGTGCCAGGGCATACCAGCTAAGAGCTGCTAATCAGCAGCTCAGGCTCCATGGTGTAGCTTATGAGTCCTCCATGGTTGGGCCACTGCTTCAGCCTCCAGTCTTGTCTTTGTTTCTCTTCTCTATTCACATTACCCTCCAGACACACTGAGCTGCTTGCTGTTGTTTCATACTCATCCATTATGTCTTTATACTTTTGCTCCTGCTATCCCTTCTGTTGCAATGAGAGCCTACTTCTCCCATTTAGCCTATATAACTCCTACATCTTCTGTATAACATTTCAAATGCAACCTGAGTGTTACCTCCTCCAGGTAGGTCTTCCGGATACTATCCTCATTATTCACATATGCTACCTGTAGTGGGTAGAATGGTGGCCCCCTTCCTGGAAACTGTCCACATCCTGGAACTTGGAAATGTGGCCTTGTTTGGATAAAAGAGTCTTTGCCGATATCATTCAGTTAAGAGTCTTGAAATGAGATCATCCTGCTTTATCTGGGTAGGCACTAAATCCAATGACAAGTGTCCCTATACAAGACACACAGAAGAGAGACAGACCCATTTGAAGAGGGAGGCAGAGATTGGAGTTAGGAAGCCACCAGCCAAGGAACAACATGAACCCGCAGACCCTGGAAGAGGCAAGCAGGCATTCTCCCCTAGAGCCTTTGGAAAAAGTAGGTCCCTGCTGACACCTTGATTTCAGACTTCTAACCTCCAGAACTGTGAGAAAATGAATTTCTGTTGTTTTAAGACAGCAAGTTTGTGGTCATTTGTTATAGCCGCCCTTGGAAACTAAGCTTTTAGAATTACATGTAAAAAATTGTCTTACAATCCTATTATTTGTGGCTGTCTCTCCCATGTAATAGAGTGAAGCTCCTCGAGAAGGGGAAACGTGGCTCAGTTACCTATCATCCTGTATCCAGCCCCATGCATGCAAGACACAGGGTTTGTGTTTGTTAAATAAATGGAAGAATGGGTAAATAAATAGGAACTAAACATTTCAATGTCCTGGCCGCAGAGTGTTAAAGAACAAAACTTGTTTTGGTTTCTGAAAGATGTATGTTTATAAATGTTGGATTCTCTCCCCACTCCCCACCCCTGCTGTCAGTGTGGTCCTGAGCACTCTGGTTCTTGCTGGGTTTTATTTAGCATCACACCGAATCAAAGGAAATTAGATGTTCGTCCCTTTCCTTGCTTCCTGGGGTTTAACCTTCCTTTTGTATAAGTCCTTCCTGGCTCTCACAGCAAGGCAGTGCCTATACGCACCATGAAAGTGTTGTATTCAGTGCTGTGTGGGACCAAGGTCTAGACAGCCATCCTGAACCTCTTTTTTCTCCTTTTTTTTTTTATTAAAGCTGAATGCAAATGTTCAGCTTTGGCACTAATTCAGCGTGGAGTTGGACATATACTGGCTCTAATGTGTTTTTCCAATTGTGTGACATTTTCACTGCACCACAAAAGGGACATTGAACTACACCCCGAGGGCCTAGACATGGGGCCTCACAATTAGGTTCCTCACCTGTCAACTCTGGCTCAGACTGACCCACTCGCTGTGATATTTGCTTTGGATATTTGGATATTTTCTCAGGAACCTCATTTTTATACATTTGAAAAGCCACACTCAAAGAATAGGGGACAACTGACCACACGTCATATGTAAAAGAAATCTGTTCATCATTTGTGGGAAAACAGCTTCTGGCAAGAGGGTGGTGAACAGAGTCCAGTGTTCCCTTTGCCTGTGGTTTGCAATTCCACTGTGGGCTTGTACTGCCTCTTGGTTTCTCCAGATCATCTACACAACTCATTCAGTCAGTTATTTATTGCGCACTTTCTGTATGACCGGGCAGTGGGCTAACGTGTCGGGGACACAGCCATGAACGAAACGGAAAACTGATTCCTGCTGTCATGGGGTTTACATTCTAGTGGGAGGCAGTGGCAAAGGAACGAATTGAACATCACAGCAGACGTACAGTTTGACACACATTCTTCCAGTGAGCTGAGGGGCTCAGATAAGCTAATGTGTGTGAATGCACTTTGTAAACTATAAAACTAACCAAAATTAGTGACTGTTTTTCTGTCCCCTATTCAGGTATAGATTACCCACTAAAGTTTCCTTATTGATATTCCTGAAATCGATTCACCAGTGACTTATAAAGGACCATAAAGGACGGAAGGAGAAGAACCCAAATCAAATGTCTATTTGGCTCCTTAGCAATTTCACCAGGGCTTTCGAGACTTGCTGCTTCTAAAGCAGGGTGTGTTGGGCATCCGTAGTTTCCACGGTTGAGTCCGTGCGATAAGAACTATTACCATTGCTCATGTTTTGTACCTATTTCTTTTAGTCACAGCAGAATACTATCTGAAAGACAGGACTGGAAGTCACCGGGAGGGTTTCGTTTTGTTTTGTTTTGTTTTCCACTGCCTACCTGTGCTAAACTTAGCTAAAAATTAGTAAGCATTAATGTCTGGGCTGTTCCTTTTTGTACGAAAATGGGGATAAAAGGCATAAGTCAAATTCTCCATATGCTACATTAAAGGGGAATGATTTTGACTGAAGATTAATTTGGGGGTTAATATTTGAGGGGGCACCGGCCACACATATGAAATGCCCGGAAAAGTTAAGGAAAAACATAGCAGTAGATACAATTCATAAGTCAAAAACAAAACAAAACAGAACAAACAACCTTAACGTTGAACTGAAAAGAATACATGCAAATTTATGGTGATTTGTGTCACAAATATCCCTAAATGTGAGGCAGCGTGATAAAGTGGAAATAGTTTGCTTGTGGAATCAGACCATTTTCCTAGATGAAAAATAATAGTAGTTAACGTGTACCAAACACTACCTTTAGCATTTCACACTCATTCTCTTGGTTCAGACTCACCTCTTCTCTGGGAGGGGGGTACAATTACAATACATAAGACTAAATTTATGATTAATGAAAAAAGATACAAAAAGCTACTACGAAAGCACATCGCAAGTTTTGTTAAAATATTATTGTGGGGCCCCTGGGACATTTAACCAAAGCCGGTTAAATGTCTGACTTTGGCTCAGGTCGTGATCTTGTGGTTCATGAGTTCGAGCTTTGCGTCAGGCTCTCTGCTGTCAGTGCAGAGCCTGCTTGGGATTCTCTCTCTCCCTCTCTCTCTGCCCCTCCCCCGCTTGTGCACTCTCTCTCAAAATAAATAAATAAATATTATTGGTTTTAAGACATAACTCTGGTTAACTCTAGGCCTGCTACTTCCCACATATGTGATTTTAGGGGGTCACATGTTTAATCTTTGAAAGCCTCTATTATGTCTCCATCAAAGGGTTGTCATGATTATCAAACAATATAACACATGGAAAGAATCTAGACTAATTCCTGGAACATAGAAAGTGATTAACGGAAGTTACTTCCCCCAACAGCAACCTGAAAATGGTGGTCTAGACAGCATTCCCTGCACCCCCCACCCCCACATACTCCCAAGATTGATCTAGAGCAGTGATGACTGAAATAATGTGAGATGCAAATAGAATTTAAAATTTTTAGTGGCCACACTAAAAAATTAAAAAGAAACAGGGGTGCCTGGGTGGCTCAGTCAGTTAAGCATCTGACCTCAGCTCAGGTCATGATTTCACACTCTGTGAGTTCAAGCCCCACATCAGCTCTGTGCTGACAGCTCAGAGCCCGGAGCCTGCAGCCTGCTTCGGATTCTGTGTCTCCCTCTCTCTGCCCCTCCCCCACTCATGCTCTGTCTCTTTCTCGCTCTCTCTCTGTCAAAAATAAATAAATATTTTTAAAAATTAAAAAGAAACAGGTTTAATTAGTATAAATAAGATATTTCATTTAACCCACTTTATTCAAAATATTATTGCAATTGGAAATCAATATAAAATTATTAATGAGCCATTGTATATTTTTTGTTACTAAGTGCTTGAAACCTGGGCTTTATTCTATAGTTGCAGCACACCTCAATTTGGACACTAAATTTTCATTGGAAATACTTGATCTGTATTCAGATTTCATAAAATTAACAGTTGACAATACAGAGTCACAAGACCAAATCGTTTCTTACAAGGTTTCCAATAACCAAATTGAGTTTCAGTTTTTAAATTTAACTTATTTAATTTTTCAAATAAAAATTAAAATCTCAGTTCCCCGGGGACACTAACCATATTTTAAGTGCTTGATAACCATGTGTGACTAGTAGCAACCCTATTAGGCAGGGTGGATTTCATCCCTCTGTATAATCAGCCACGAGTGGGACTAGGATAGGGATTTTGCTCTGTTCTCTCTAACCCCAAGGAGCCTGTGCAGTAGCTTTCTTGGTTTGGGTCAAGAGGTGTAGATGTCACTGGGACTGTAACATGAAACATGAAAATAATGCCCATTTTTTGGTGAGGTTCTTGAGATTAGGGCTGATATTGAAAACACTCCTGGGTCGTGCTGGGTCAGTATGGGGAGGGTAGCTTGAGGCTGGCTGAAGCCTGACCAAATTCAAGAGACTCTGTTGGAACCAGATGGACTCATTCAGCCAATTGTACTTCTGCGTTGACGCCTGATGTCCTTTTGCTAGGCTCATTCCCAGAAATTCAGTTGGTAAGAAATAAGGGCACGGCCATAGTCCAGAGATAGAGACTATGGGGGGGGGGAAGAAATTAAGGGTGGTGTTTTTTTGTTTTTTGTTTTTTGTTTTTTTGTGAAGTCTAATTCTCGGATAGAAAAAAAGAAAACCTTGAGAGCTTCGGAGACATATAGGGAAGCAGCTCACTTGGAGGGCAGCAGGATTTGTTCTGTGGGACAGTGGTGAGATGTTACTCGAAATACTCAACTGGCTCTAGCCCTTCTTACACAAATTGGTGGGTGGAATTCAGAGAGATAGTTAAGAGAAAGGGTTTCCAGCTGGGATAAATGAAAAGACCTGCAACTTGAAATAAAGGAGGCTAGGGAGGTCACGGTAATCCTGGGCAAACATGTCACCGGTGTAATCATAGAGCATTGATGTAAGTGTTCAACATCACAGAGGCGCTGTGGTTTAGAGTAATAATATTCAGTGCTTTTGTTTGACCCCAAAATGGATGTAATATTAATAAATGTTTACAGTAAATAATGAGTCTCAATAGACAAAAAGAAGACGGCCACTCTGTATCAGAGTACAGAATACCGTCCACTGCACATAGGCACCATCAGGGGGTTCAAACCAGAATTCTCTCCCTAGACATTTTTATGACTTTAGAAAACACGTGGTTAACATATGTGTAAGTAATTTGTTCCTAAATTGAATATTCAAGTTTATAGGAGCTTCCATAGACTGTTGCCATTTTTGGTAGACCTTTTCTTAAGGGCAAAAGTCTCCCTTGTTTCAACGCTCGGCTGAGATGCAAAGGCTCAGTGATTTGCCTAAGACCAAACTTGTAATTAATGGAGGAACTGAGACTAGAACTCAGGTCTTCTGAGTATCTCATTTATCCTATACTTTCCCAGTAAAGAAAACTTGTGCTTTCTGCAATTAAATGTATGCACTTAAAAATGGGGAAAATCTAAAATTACTACCAGTACAGATTTGAAATTTGGTTTTCGCAGAAAATTTCCTATGAACGTATACTCCTGAGCTTCTGAATATGTATTCTGGAAGCATGATTATAATTTAAAAGCCCTCATATATTACCATTAATACATAATAACTTTATAATCTGTCTTCATTAGGGCAGCATGGTGTAGTAAAAGAGGTTGAACTCTACCACTTATTAACTGGGCAATCTCTCTGAGGCTCCCTCATACTTCAAGGTGAGTAATCTTACTTTTCCAAAATGGTCCTTTAAATTTTTTTCTATAGTACTTATCAATTTCTAATGTACTTTATAATTTGATTATATTGTATACTATATGTATACAATAGTATACATGTTGTTTATATACAAGAGTATATATGTTGTTTATTATCTGCATGCCTCACTAAAATTTTTTTATTCAAGTATAATTAACATACAGTGTTATGTTAATTTCAGGTGTACAATATAATGATTCAGCAATTCTATACATTTCTCGGTGCTTATCGTGGTAAGTTAAGTTTTAATCCCCTTCACCTATTTCACCCATCCACCCACACACTTCCTCCCTGGTAACCAGCAGGTTATTAATATTAATAACCAGCAGGTTATTCTCTATAGTTGAGAATCTGTTTCTTGCTTTGTCTCTCTCTGTTTTTTTTCCTTTGCTCATTTGTTTTGTTTCTTAAATTTCACATCTAAGTGAAATCATATGGTATTTATTTGTCTTTCTCTGACTGACTTATTTCAGTTAGCATCATACCCTCTGGATCTATCATGTTGCTGCAAATGGCAAGATTTCATTCCTTTTTATGGGTGAACAATATTATATATATATATGACACGTTTGCCCAGGATTACCGTGACCTCCCTAGCCTCCTTTATTTCAAGTTACAGGGTCTTTTCATTTATCCCAGCTGGAAACCCTTTCTCTTAACTATCTTTCTCTCTGAATTCCACCCACCAATTTGTGTAAGAAGGGCTAGAGCCAGTTGAGTATTTCGAGTAACATCTCACCACTGTCCCACAGAACAAATCCCGCTGCCCTCACTTCTAAAATGTAACAGTTGAAAAGTAGATTCACACACACAAGTTGTTCCAAATATACTGAAAACATGTTGAATTTAATGAAAAAATCAGGCTTCTTCTTAGCAAAGTATTAGAGTTGGAGAGCAACTTCACCCTTTGGGGGTTTGCAGATGCTGCGTGGAGGACCTGATGGGGTAAGGGTGGTGTAGAAAACTTCCTCTTCTGTCTTTCCTCCAGAGTCTCTGACTACACACAGGAGAAGCAGAGGGTGCAGCATCCTCATCGGCCTGGGAGATAAAAGGACTTGAGGAAGACGCGGGGAGGACATCATCACCGGTGGTCGGGGGCCACGAGACAGGACAGAGGTGTAGAACAGTTGGGAGTCAGGCATCTAGAACGGGAGAACTTCCAAGTTGTCATGATGTGTGAGGGATTTAGAGAGAAAAGAAAATCGAAAAGGAGATACTTAAAATCCTGGGGCTCTAGGTTACAAATCAAATCCTTTTCATCTTCTTTGAAGGAAGAAAGATTGGAAGTCCATGTAGTTACTTTGGGAGGGTTTTTTTCCATCTGTAAATTGGAGATAATATCTGCAATAACGTGATATGAGGATCAACTTAGTTTTCTCTACCCTTTTCTACCACTCTCCTTCGCCAAGGCCCTGCCCCATAACCGTTGCCTCAAAAATGTCCACTACTGGCTGTTGTCCCTGTATTTATAGCACTAGAAAACAGTGATTTCTTTGTGACTGTGACTGTGGGCTCCCTGTGGCCAGTGCTGTGTCCTTTTTGTCATCGGGTCTTCAGTGCCAGGCATAGGATCTGATACGTCCTGTGTACACAACCCATGTTTAGTAAGTGAAGGAATGTATGAATGAATGAATGTGAATGACAAGCACTGATGTAATAAATAAGCATTCTCATTCCTTGTCCAATCAAAGCCAAATACTAATATACTAAAGATTCTCCAACAATTTCTTAAAACTCTAGTTGACTGAATTAAATAAACAAATTACAATGAATTCATGCACACCATCAACAGGCCTTATTTACTAAATCCCTACTCTGCCCTGTTTCTGTGGTGATGACAGTCATTGCAGTAGGCCCCCCACCCCAGTGATGTTCCCATTCTGGTTCCCAGAACCTGTGAATATGTTACCTCACATGTTAAAAGAGACTTTGAAGGTGTGATCAATTAAGGATTTTGTGGAGGAGACATTATCCTGGATTATCTAGGTGAGCCTGGTATAATCACAAGGATCCGTGTGAGGAAGAGACTGGAGGTCAGAAAAGACAGAAGATGCTACCTGCTTGCCTTGAAGATTAAAGACAGGGACCACGAGTCAGAGTGTAGACAACCTCCAGAAACTAGAAAAAAGCAAGGAAAGATATTCTCCCTAAGGGCCTCCAGAAGGAATGTAGGCTCGTGGACCGATTTTTAGACCTCTGGCCTTTAGAACTGTAAGTTAATCAATTTGTGTTGTTTGAAGCCACTAAGTTTGTGATGATATGTTACAGCAGCTGTAAGAAACTAATACAGCCATAGAAGTAAATTTCCGAAATTTACAAATTTAACTTCAGCATACACATTTTAAATATAATGGCCTCCTCTCTTGCTGAAAAATAAGGCAGGTTTAGACATGTTTCTAGGGACAATATAGGGCAAACATATGTACTGAATGGTCAAATATAAATATGTTATGTAACACTGCCCTCAAACATAGAGCAGGCCTTGTGATTTCACTAAGAGATTTGCAAGTTTTATTCTTTCTGATCTTCTAAATGTAAATGCAATTCCAGCACTCTTTAGAACATGATAGAACCCAGCAGACTTCTGTATTTTTATACATGGACCCTCTAAGAATAGTGCGATATTTTTGAAGTCAAAAATAAAATCAGCCTGATGAGTTAAGTAGGGCTCCCATGTTTAAAATTATGTATAAGACCCTCAAAGTTCAGAGAAAGCGGACTGATTTGATCTGTTCTTATTACTGGTAGCTATAGAGGTTTTTCTACTGTGAGAACATCCTTTTACGAAGCAGAAATAAGATTGTCTTGTTGCCTCTTTTAATCTCAGAGTTTAGATTGTCCCATACCATTTTCTTGTTTTGAGGGTCACTTTTCAACACAGGAGCACAGCTGTATGAGAGGCCTCCTTCTTTGGAAATACAAAAAGCGCATAGCTTCCTATTTGATCTCAGTTTCATTATAGGACAATTTTAGGCTGACCCAGGCTGTGTGATTCACTAATGTCCAATCATCACGTGCAATGGAGGTAGCACAGCTGAGAACCAGCCTTTCCTTCAACTGGAAAATTTGCAGACAAATGTTTATTTTATGAGGATGCTTCCTCTTCCCTATTGATCTTATAGCATATAACTAATGCTGGCCGAATTGCAGCCCTAAAGGCAATATCCAGAAACCAGTTATATTTCCTGTTTTATTATTTACTGTGGTTACATTCATCGCATTATTTACATGCACCCACATTTCATAGATAATTGCCCCATTGTAAATTCCCAAGCCACCAAATGGCCATACATTTAAATTATGTGTTCCTCTCCCCCACAAAAAGTTATGTGGAAGTATTCACCTTTAGAGCCAGCCGACTGAAGAACAGCCTGGAAAATATCGCTGACAAGTGTCTCTGATCCAAATGAGAAACCGCTAAGCCACCCTTGTTGTTCCTGTAACACACAGGATCCGTTGTGTGACTGGGTCTCTACATGTTTGCTGCTTGGCTTTGCAGTTTTTGATCAGAACTCATTCTCCTTCAGGGCACCTGGGTGGTTCAGTCAGTTAAGTGTTCGACTTCAGCTCAGGTCATGATCTCATGGTTCGTGAGTTCGAGCCCTATGTCAGGCTCTATGCTGACAGCTCAGAACCTGAAGCCTGCTTGGGATTCTGTGTCTCCCTCCCTCTCTACTCCTCCCCTCCCCGCCTCAAAAATAAATAAATAAACATTTTAAAAAAGAACTCATTCTCCTTCTAGACTCATAATCTTGCAGTTTAGGGACTGTGTCTGAAGATTCCCCCTCCCACCTCCCAATAGTAATGACTGGCATTATCACCAATGCGTAGTAAGTATGATTTCCATGTTTTAAATGCTTACTATGTGTCAAGATTTGTACACATACTATTTCTTTGCCAAACTCTCCACAATACTATGAGGTGAATATTATCAAACCCATGTTACAGATGATGAAACAGAGGCTTATAGAAGTTCAGCATCTTGCATAAGGTCATAAGGCTAATCCAGGGTCTAGGATTGAATGTCAGTTCACCTTGATTCTACATTGCCTTTCACAATATTAGTAACGCAGAATAAATAATGCATGTATGGCTAACTTCTTGAAATCTACCAATACAATTTTAGGATAGGAATAAATAGTTTCATCTGAAAAACAACAAATAATTTTATTCTGGAATGCTGAGTCCATTAGCATGTTCTTAACATGCAATAATTTAGACAATTCAGAGCTAAGAGCTGTCTATTGAAGGCCAATTCAATCTATGCCAAATTTCTACTACAGTCCAGCACAATGTCTTTTCTGGAGAGGAAGGTTGGAAAAAGCTGGGCAGGAGCAGGCAGAAGGGTTCTGGGTTTAACATTTGGTTAAACCCAGCTGATTCTTTACTAAACTTCTTTGTTTTTTTAATTTTTTAATGTTTATTTATTTTTGAGAGACAGACAGAGCAAGAGTGGGGGAGGAGCAGAGAGGGAGACAGAATCTGAAGCAGGCTCCAGACTCTGAGCTGTCAGCACAGAGCCCGACATGGTGCTGGAACCCATGAACCGTGAGATCATGACCTGAGCTGAAGTTGGATGCTTAGCCACCTGAGCCACGCAGGTGCCCTTCTTTACTAAACTTCTTTTAACATTTTATTTTATTTTTTTAATGTTTATTTATTTTTGAGAGAGAGAAAGACAGAGCATGAGTGGAGGATGGGTAGAAAGAGAGGGAGACACAGAATCCTAAACAGGCTCCAGGTTCCAAGCTGTCAGCACAGAGACCGATGGGGGGCTCGAACTCACGAACTGTGAGATCATGACCTGACTCGAAGTCTGATACTCAACCGACTGAGCCACCCAGGCGCCCCTTTACTAAACTTCTTAAAGTGGATACTTCTAGACCGTTCCCTCCTCCAGCATGTGATCAAGCTGGAAAGGTAGCAGGACTGGCCTCATGGGCATGTGACCAGTGTAGTTCTATAGGACCCTACACTCAGATCAGGGGCCCACTCTTGGTGTTTAATGGTATTTAATGGTGTTTGTTTACCATCTTGAAATTCTTATTTTTTTTTAATGTTTATTTATTTTTGAGAGAGGAAGAGAGAGAGACAGAGCATGAGCAGGGAAGGGGCAGAGAGAGAGGGAGACACAGAATCTGAAGCAGACTCCAGGCTCTGAGCTGTCACCACAGAGTCTGATGTGGGGCTTGAACTCATGAAACACAAGATCATGACCTGAGTCAAAGTTGTTCAATTAACCGACTGAACCACTCAGGCACCCCCAGCATCTTGAAATTCTTAATAATTTTATCTTTGCAGCTATGTTTTGTAAGTGAAGTCTGATGTTAGCAGAGCAAAAGCTGGGGCTTGGAGTCTTGGCTCACAAATAGGCTCATCTACCCCAGGCTGGATTTTGACTGCTGACCTTTCTACCCTGGGGGTGGGGTTGGAGGGTTTCAGTACAGATACAGGGAGAGTCAGGGTCCAGAGTAGGCCCCACGTACTGAATTATGGGTAGACCCCAGGTGCCTAGGAAGGTGTGTCCTTGCCTTGTGAGTATCCCCATGACCGAGAAGGAGAGGTTAAATAACAAATTAAAAAAAAAAATACTATGTAGCTTGAGAGAGGCTACAGAAGGAAGGCAATATCTTTTTACCTGGTTTTTGTTCAAGGGGCTCACATTTTCACTTTATATTAAGCCCAACAAATTATGTAGCTATCACTGCAGGATGATTCAGATGTTTTGGAGGGAAAATATGGCTGCCAAAGCTTACTAAATGCTTTTTGGTTTTTTTTTGTTTTTTTTGTTTTTGTTTTTGTTTTTGTTTTTACCCTGTGGGTCCTTTTCGTTTTTGTTTTTGGTAGAGATTGTCTACGTGCCGAGCACTCTTCATTTCTTTACTGTGCACTTTTATAGGGAGTTATTGTATTTCTCAGCCTTTTTTAAAGTTAGTTCTGGCCAGTGAAATGTGGGTTCAAGTGTGGTGTGCCCATGAAAATCTGACGTGATCCTCCTCATTCTTTCTTTTCACTCAAAGACTGGTTGGATGCAAAGGATCCAGCAAGGAACTCCAACAAACCCTGGAAGAGGGGATTACCATAACATGGAATGAGATAGGATTCCCTAAATCACCACTGGAAAGTTGCCTACCAAACTGTAAAGAAATACACATTTATTATATTAAATCGTTAAGAACTTGGGATTGTTTGCTATAGAAATAGTGTTAATTAACCCAATTAATAATATTTTCAACAAAAGACATTTTTTTTATGCAGGGTTTGCAAGCTATAGCCCTCAAGCCAAATTGGGCCACCACCTGTTCTTGTAAATAAAGATTTATTAGGAACACAGCCATATCCATTTGCTTATGAATTGTCCATGGCTGCTTTTATGCTATAGTAGAGTTGAATTGTGTGACAGAGACAGTATGTCCCACAAATCCTAAGGTACTTACTATCTGGCCCATTATAAAAATGTTTGCAAACTGGTGGACTTCTGAATAAGGAAAGGGATGGTTGTACTGACTTTCATCAAACGTCTCTATGCCCACTTGTATAAGGCTTTTTAACACAAATAGTGATAGATTCTGGACAACATGATTTTGATTCTTGCTTTCGCATTTTTACCACTATAGCAAGTTGTTGTGAGATTAAGTCCAAGACGTTTTTGCTATCGTGCCATTGATCATGATAAGGATAATAATAATACTAATAATTAAAATAAGAACTGCTAGAACATTCATTGAGCTACTTATATCCAATGTGTTAAATATTATGTGTGCACTATCTGATTTAATTCTCACAACACCCAAGGAGATAGAAATTATCATTCAGTTTCCTTGAGAAAGCAACTGAAGCTCAGAAAGGTTAATGACTGGGGCACCTGGGTGATTCAGTCAGTCGAGTGTCTGACTTCAGCTCAGGTCATGATCTCACAGTTCATGGGTTCAAGCCCTGCGTCGGGCTCTGTGCTGACAGCTCAGAGCCTGGAGCTTGCTTCGGATTCTGTGTCTCCCTCTCTCTACCCCTTCCACCGCTTGTGCTCATTCTCACTCTCTCTCTCAAAAATAAATAAAAATGTTAAAAAAAAAAAAAAAGAAAGGTTAATGACTTGTCCAATATCACCTGGGTAAGTGGAAAGGCTGGATTGGTAGAACTTCTGTGGGTCCTGGAGGGCCAATGCAGCCATCTCAGGGGCAGGAGAAGGCATAATTCCTACATAATTACCATGTAATTCCTAACGTAATTCCTACATAATTACCATGAGTATCTCTTCTTGAGCCACTAAAGACTGATTTTTCAGATCTGTAAATGAATAAAAAGCATTTCAAATCCCTAAAGATGTAGAGCACAGGCAGTACTATCTGAAAATGTAAGCAATCCCGCAAAACAGAAAGCAAAGGACTGGAATGGACAGAATTAGGAGCACAGAGAAAACAGAAACCTTCTAATAACTCTCAAAGGAGAAAGTCAGAGAAGAAACCTATTGTCACCAATTCCCAGGAAGTCTCAGGAATTGAAGACACTAGGTACCTCTAAAAGTAGGGGTTAAAGATGGGACTGAAAAATATGAGGAGTGGTTGTAAAAGGATCAGTTAGAACTCCCAGATTTACTCTCTCACTCCAAGTACCAGGTGACTACTTTTTTTTTCCCAGACAGGAAACTTTTAACCATAAAAGTTCAATTCTCAGTGACGTAGACACAGTGGAGTTGGTAAAGGAAGGAGCTGGGAATAGAGATCCAGCGAATATATATTCAATGGTAAGAAAAACAACACCTTCCAAAGCTCTGCTTACAGAATTTTGGTTATAAGGATACACCCTCCAGGAAAGATAAGGAGTCCTCTTTACAGAAACAGAATCTCCCCAAAATAAAAACCTATAGATGTTGACATTACAGGCTCACCCAACACCACTCCCAGAATCCTTACAATGAAATCTACCAACCATCAAACTGACCTGTGAATGTATAGCTTTTTTGTGCTTTACTTTTAAATATGAGCAGAGTCAATGATTAGCAGATTCTGAGGAAAGTCTCTAATTATAGAAAGGGATCAAAACAGAGAAGCAGACTAAAAGGGAATTTAAAGGAAATAAACAAAATGTAGGGAGTAAAACAAAAAACTATAAATGATTTCCTCAAATAAATGAGAGGTGGATGCTATTAAAAAATACAAAAACCAGAAAGAACTCTTGGACATTGAAAACAAATCAGCACAATATTTAAAAAAAAAATCAACAGAGAAGTTGTAGATAAAGTTAAGACAATCTCCCAAGAAGAAGAGCAAACACAAATGAAAGTTGTAGATAAAATTCAGCAGATACCCAAGAGTTAAGACAAAATACAAACTAAATATGCTCAGCTTCTTGTCAATAGGAGTTCTAAAATGAGAGAATAGGAATGAAGGGAGGGGCACCTGGGTGGCTCAATCTGTTAAGCATCTGACTCTTGATTTTGGCTCAGGTCACGATCTCACGGTTCGTGAGTTCCAGTTCCAGCCCAGCGTTGGGCTCTGTGCTAGCAGTGCGGAGCCTGCTTGGGATTCTGTCTCCTTCTCTCTCTGCCCACCGTGCACATGGTCTCTCTCTCTCTCTCTCTCTCTCTCCAAAATAAATAAATAAATAAACAAACTAAAAACAAATAAAAAGAAATGAAGGGAAAGAAATGATAAAAGAAATAATGATGAACGTTTTCTGGAATTGAAGGACATGTGTACACTTACTGAAAGAACCAACTGAGCATGCAGAGAATGGGACAGAGTATACATGAAGGCAGGCTATCATAGAGTTTCACAACCCTGAGAGGATCAGGAATGAGAATGGAATTGGACTTCACACTAGCAGCATGGTACACTAGACAAAATGGAGGAACGCTTTCATAATTCAAAGAGAAAATGATTTCCAACCTGTAAGTTCTCAAAAAAGTACTTCATATCAATCTTTTTCAAGAACATACTGGAAATGTATCTGTAAAGATAAGCAATTAAATCAAGAATGAGGAAGCCATGTGGGGCACCTGGGTTGCTCAGTTGGTTAAGCCTCTGACTTCAGCTCAGGTCATGATCTCACGGTTCGTGGGTTGGAGCCCTGTGTCCGGCTCTTTGCTGACGGCTCGGATCTTGGAGCCTGCTTCGGATTCTGTGTCTCCCTCTGTCTCTGTCCCTCCCCTGCTTGCACTGTCTCTCTCTCTCTCAAAAATAAATAAACATTAAAAATTTTTTTTAGGTGGTGTGTAGGTGTGACAAATAAGATCAAGGGAGATTTCTGATGGGGTTGGGGGTGCTGGTAATGTTCTTTTTTTGGCCTGGATGGTGGCTACATAGGTGTGTTCACTTTGTGAAAATGTATTCATTATGATTTATACACTTTTCTTTGTATATTTAATCTTTACAACAAAAAGGTCTACTTTGCAAAATGAAGAACAAAAAAGCTTGTTTACAGTATGATCCCAATTTTGCTGAAAAATTGTAGACATTAAAAAATTTTTAATAATGTAAAGATAATATGGTAAAATGTTGGTAATGTTTACCTCTTGGATATAGGATATTGAATGAATTTTATTTTTTGTGAATTTACATACTTTTCTCACTTCTCTATAATGCATAAATGTTAATTTGTTAATTGGAAAAGAATGAAATAAAAATAACAACATTGAGATACTATTTTTCCTTTGCTTATCATATTGTCGAAGATTAAAAAAAGAAAAGAGCATGAGGAATTGTCACCCTTATACCCTTTTGGTAAAAATTATAAACTGAGGCATATATGATTTATTTAATGTGTCCACCATTACACCCAATCAATTTTACCCCTAACAATTTATCCCAAGACAATCGATGGACAAATAGGTAGAGATCTTTATGCAAGGATGTAAATTTTAGCTGTTTATAAGAGTTAAAATGCAAACTATTGAAATGTCCATTAAAAGGATATTGATTCAATACATTATGATATATATTCAGAATGGAACGCTATACAATCATTGAAAATGAACACTCTCATCTATATTATTATGCTTTTGGGTTATAGAACAACATGTATAGTTTGATCACATTTTAATGATTATAATAAATAGAGATAGAGATAGAGATAGAGCAGTAATGGTTATATCTGGATGGTGAAACTGTATGATTTTTACTTTTTCTCTGTTCTTTTTAGTATGTCGTCTTCTCTTTTATAACTGTATTAACCTACCTGGGCTGCTAAAACAAAATACATAGACTAGGTGACTTAAACAGCGGACATCTATTTCTCCCAGTTCTGGAGGCTGAGAAGTCCAGGACTAAGGTAATAGGTAAAAAACCACAAAAACAAAACAAAAGCAAAAACAAAAACATCAATAATAATTGACTCGTGGGAAGGTTCTCTCTCTTTCTGGCTTGTAGACAGCCACTTCTCGCTGTCTTCACATGAAGAAGAGAGCGAGGGGGAGAGAGCAAGCACTAGAGAGCAAGTTCTGGTCTCTCTTCCTCTTATGAAGACATTACTTGCATCATTGGGGCCCCATTCACCTGACCTTATCTAAACCTAACTACCTGTCGGGGTGCCCGGGTGGCTCAGTCAGTTAAGCGTCCAACTTTTGATTTTGGCTCAGGTCATGATCTCATGGTTTGTGGGATCAAATCTCACATCAGACTCTGTGCTGACAGTTTGGAGTCTGCTTGGGATTCTCTCTCCTCTCTCTCTCTCTCTGCCCGTCTCCCCGCTCATGCTCTTTCTGTTTCAAAATAAGTAAGTAAACCAAGCTACCTGTCAAAGGCCCTATCACCAAACACCATCATAGTGTGGGTTAGAGCTTTCACATAGGATATCTGTGGGACACAAACATTCAGTCCATAACAAACAGCACGCATAACTTCTATAATGAAAAGGAATGACCAAACTGTCTTCATTTTGGAGGGAACACACTAGCTAAGAGAAAATGAAGCATTTGGTGTGTCAAAGGATAGCCATGTCTTTTTCTGATTTTCTTTTACACTCGAATTCCTATCAATAGTTGTGATTTTTAAAGTAGATTTGACCTTTACTAGTCATGTAGGAAAAAAGAACTGTCTTGAAGAAAGTCTTATATGCCTTTCCTGTTTTTACTGGTAATCTAATATGTTGGCTTTGGAGTGGGGACACCATAGGTGTAAGTCACAGCCTGGCCCCTCATCAGCTGTGTCACATAGCTTTTTGCTCCTGACTCCTTCCGTGGATGAAATCTGGATATTGGTACCTTTTCTACTCCTATTCCTAAGTAGCTGAGAACATGTAAGCTACGTGCAATTAGGCCTTGCCAGCATTATTCACTGCTGAATCCACCTCCCACACTCCAAATCTAGAACACTATTTGGCACAGAGTACAAGCTCAATAGATATTTGTTGAATGGATGAATGACTGACCAAATGCAATTGTTTTGTGAACTCTAAAGTGCAAAAAACTTAGCTGTCATTAAAAATGATAACTCAGATCTATAATTATTTACATGAAACCAGTTTGGGGTATAGGATAGTTTTGGTATTATATGATTACTAACATATCCTTTTTAGTTTGTAGAAATTATTACGGTATTAAAAATTACACTTGAAGGGTGCTTGGGAGACTCAGTCGGTTAAGTGTGCAACTTCGGCTCATTCATGATTTCACGGTTCTTGAGTTCGAGCCCCACATCACAGGACAGCTACGCTGACATCATGGGATAGCTGTACTGACAGCTCCGAGCCTGGAGCCTGCTTCAGATTCTGTGTCCCTGCCCCCTCTCTCTCTGCCCCTCCCCTGCTTGTACCTTGTCTTTCTCTCTCTCTCTCAAAAATAAATAAACATTAAAAAAAATTCTAAAAATCACACACTTGAAATGCTGAGGGGAAAGTCCAGGGGCTCATGAGATGTTTGTTAGTAAAGCTATGATCTTACAAATATTGAAGGTTTGTACACATTTAAAATCAAGTTTTCTACTGGATTTTGTTAATATATAAATGGAGAAACAATATTTTCCTCCAAACCTGACTCATCCACAGAAATAGTGGTGTGATGGGGTATAAAATAATTTTATGGATAGCAGTAAATCTTTGTAGAATAAGATCCCAATCTTTTTATGAAAACATGGGACATGCTTCTAGATGATGATTAGCTCCATGCAGAAACTACAGAGAATGGTAAGTATTCTAGTCATCTATTCTAATTAAAATTTAAATTGAAATCTGGGTTCTAATGAAGAGAAGCTTAGTGCTAGTCCTATGGGAACCCTTCAGAGGGTAAGAGAGAAAATGCACAAAGGCAAAAAGAGATTTCACACAGACATTTTCTTCCCATGTGTTTTATTTGAACATAAAATTTATATTTTATATAAGAACATGTCTTGCCTTGATGGAAGCCAAACACTGTCCTTTTGACATGAGCATGCTTAAAATTGTGTCATATCCCAATAGCGAGGACCCACCTGTGTCATTGTGACACATTGGCATTATCCATCTGACACCATATCGCAGGGAAATTAGGTGACAGCTCCACTCTACCTGAGAATCAGATTCATTACTACCAATTTTGGGCATGTGATCGGGCTCAGGCAGGGCTCAATGTCAAAGGTTGCTGCCGTGTTGAAAAAAAAGTGCTGTGTTGCTAAAGGGATAATAAAGGAAGAATAAAACTTAAAACTCTATACAAACTTTGGGGGGGGCAACTTTAAAAATGAACTTTGGATGTGGGATTATTTTACAATGTCCCTTTAAAAAGTATTTGTTAAACATCACACAGAAGCGCCCACCCACAGAACGCAGTCAGGAAGACAATTTTTCAAAACATCAACAAGAAATAAAATGTATGAAATAAAGACATTTCAAAGGAAAAGTGTCAAAATGGTGATTTCATGCTAAATAAGTTATTGTCATAAACATAACATAAATACAAGAAATGAAAAAAAATTAAAAAATCCCTTCTAGTATTTTAAAAGACTTATATTCACACCACTTGAAAAAGATGTGATTTCAACAAGACCTTTGACTCCAACTCAGCTGTATTTTTAAACCTTGAACTGCATTTGTTGCTAAAACATGACCCTGTGTCATCCCTCTCTCTCCTAAAATATTCCCTGCTATATTTGTCCCCATTTATTCTCTTGGGTTAATTGGGGAAGTGAAATTAATTCTCTCTTCAGGATTCCCGGTCAATCAAGAACAAAAGCATTTCACCTAGTGGAAAATATCGAAAAATAACAGTGGTTCTGGAAAGGTAATAAACACTGCATTAGGGCATCTTTCCCTGGCTGGGAGCGTTCCGCAGATGAAAGTTAGCAACTGTCTGTCGGACACCACAAGTGGCGGGTGGCATGCCACAGAGAGAGCTCGCAGCTCATCTATCATGGACAATATGCGACATCCGTCCTGAACCTTCCTTGGCTACTGTGAAGAGAGGGGGCTGGGAGAGGAACATCTCCCCAGCAACATTTAAAGGAGGAGCATACTGGAAAAACAAAACAAAACAAAACAGCACATAAAATTACAAGGGCAGACCCGATGCAGACTACCAGCGGAGTTTGATTAAAATGCACCAAAATTGTAATTTTTCCTTCCCCATTTAACTGTAAGACACAGTCAGTGTTGCTTAATGTCAATGCTGTTAATGAAGTTGTCAGGCTTGTCACTTTCGTTGAATACCAACTTTACTAAGAAACTGGTACTACAATTACCTCCAGCTCTATACGATTAAATTCATCAAAGCATGCCCAGGCTTTAGACTATACAGATTTTTAAAGAATTTCCCTATGGCTTTGGAGTCTGCCCAGACAACATCAGAACAACCCAACATGTCTAGCAAAAGACAGACGCTTAAAATAATCATCAACCAAAAAATTTAGTTAGGACTTTGTCTTCTGAAGCAGGCTAACTGGGGATTGAATTCCACTCTCCATGAAAAGGGTCATCCTCACTCACAGGTTTTGTGACACTTTTTGAGCCATGCCAGGACTTCACATCCCTAAATCTGTCTTCCCCATCCCTGCCATAGACGAAATAAAACTCTGCCATTTTCCTTTGTTCACTTATTCTTTCATTCAAAAAATAGTATTTCTGTATATAAAGAAGTTAAAGTTAAGAAAAAATTATATTTTACATTTATGCTGTATATTATATTTTTATTATATGATACAGTATTATATTTATTGATGTTTTAAAATAAGAGATATTATTTCCATATTAATATTGGACTAAGCATTGTAGGTGATAAAAAAAAGAACAGATCTTCCAGAATTGGAAATTCTAGTAGGGTAGAAAGACAGGTGCATAAATAGCTAGCATCCAAGGCATAAACTGGTAAGCACTGCAAGGAAGATAAAGTATTACGGGCTGGAATTCAGGTGGGAAGATAAGAGACGGTTTGAGGCTGAGGTTGCATCTGAACTAGGCTTTCAAGAGCAGATAATATTTGAATATCGGGGGTACTTGCTGAGCTCTCTCCCTTGAACTCTCTGATCTTCACATGCCTGGCTCCTTCTTGATATTCCGTTTGAGATCAAACATCATCCACTCAGAAATAGCTTTCCCTGAACACCCAATGAAATGACACCCCCCCCCACACATGCTCACTTTCTGCCACATCACTCTGTTTTATTATCTTCAGAGCACTTACCACTCTCTGAAATTCTTCTATTTGTTTACTGTTTTCCTTTATTAGAATAAAAGCTTCATGACAGTAGAGACCTTGTCCCACTTAATGAATGCCATGTTCCCAGGGCCTAGAATAGAGGCTGGCCTATAGAAAGTGCTCAAATAATGTAAGTGAACCACCAGAATGAAAGAGAGGAGGGAAAGAAGGTTTTAGGTATAGGCAAGAATATACGAAATGGTGAAGAGACGAGAGCACACAGGAAACAGTAAAACAGATAATAAGGTCTTGGTGGAAGACGCATTCCGACAGGTGGGTTGAGCCAGATGTTGAGAGAGCCAAATGCTGGTTTAAGACTTTTTTCTATTGTGAGTGGGCAGCCAAAGACTTTGAAACAAGAAAGTCGCTCAAAAGCAGCATTGGTAGGGTGCCTGGGTGGCTCAGTCAGTTAAGTCTCAAGTCTGACTCTTGGTTTTGGCTCAAGACATGATCTCATGGTTTGTGGGATCGAGCCCCACGTCGGGCTCTGCAGCTGGCAGTATGGAGACTGCTCGGGATTCTTTGTCTCCCTCTCTCTCTGTCCCTCTACCACTTGGGCTGTCTCTGTCTCTCTCAAAGTAAATAAATAAGCTTAAAGAAAAAGAAGCATTGGTAGAGCTTAGCTTTCCAGCTGTATGCAAAGTAAAGAGGCAGAGACTGAAATCTGAAAGGATAGAGAACTACTTAATAGTTTAAGTAGGAAGAAATTAGATTCATTCCTTTAGGGAAAGAGCCTGGAATGATAATTAATCCACAACACCTGTGTGAATTAGTGTCTCCAATCCCTCTCTCAGGAATTAAGTAAACACTATTCAAGTATTCACAAAGCTATGTGATGGCGATAAGGATAAAGAGAGAAAGGAAGGATGATTCTGGAAACTTTGCGTCCAAGGAAGCCAGGGCTGGTTGCTTGGGTTGAGAAACATCCACACCCTGGGGCCTGTAGACAGGCCCTGCGTGAAAACACCTCACATTGTTTCTACACCTGGCCCTGTGTTCAAGCTACGAAAACCCAACTTGGGTTCTGGTATACCTTTCCATGCCTTATTCAATCTTTAGGACAAAGAAAATACGCTTCCATAGCATAGTAGCCACTGTATGCGCACTGTATGCACACACCACATACTCTTAAAATCTGGCTCTCACATTCTGGGGATTCTTTAAGAAGATCTGAGTACATAGCAGACAGACTGTGGGATCCGGAGCCAGGAAAACAAGGTTCAAATCCTCGCTCCACTGTCTGTCCTTGGACAACCTATCTCAATGCTCCATGCCTCAGTTTCCTCATTTGTAAATTGTGAGGATAATAGTAGTGCCAAGTGGCATGGATCTTCCGTGGGATGAATGAGCTAAAATATGTAAAGTACTCAGTGGAGTCCCTGGCACAAAGAACTGCTCAGGAAAACTTAGCTATTACTATTAACGTTATTCTTTTTTTTTAATGTTTACTTATTTTGAGAGAGAGAGCACATGCACAAGCAAGGGAGGGGCAGACAGAGAGAGGGAGAGACAGAATCCCAAGCAGGCTCCATCTTGTCAGTGCAGAGCTCAATGAGGGGCTAGGAACTGTGAGATCATGACCTGAGCTGAAATCAAGAGTTGGATGTTTACCTGACTGAGCCACCCAGGTTCCCCTATTAACATTATTCTTATTATTGCGACTTCTCATTGCATTCATAGCATGGAGCAGAGCCCCCGGTGCATGCTTACCATTGCTCATTAATGTTAATGAAAAAGTATGGCTTTCGTTTATGTTCTCGGGCTATAAAGAAATATCCTAGTAAGCCATGCATTTTTCAATCTCCATAACTTCGTGAGGTCATTTTAGATAGGGGGATATCTTCAACAGTTTTCCTAAAAGGTTACCAGGTCACTTTCTTTCCCCTGAGTGGCACAGTTCCCTAGCCTACGTGCACATCATCATTATCTTCACCACCATACTAGTTATCAGGTGTTGAATGCTCCCTGGGTACCAGAAAATTTCTGTTTGATCCAAATAGCGAATAAGCACTGAATGTGAGCTAGACACTGTTCTAGGGCCTGGGAATGTAACAGTGAGTAAAGCCGATACCTTACCCTCAAGGAGTTAGTACTTTACACATATGGTTTCATTTAATCTTCCCCAAAGTGAGGATGCATTACCTCTTCCCTTTTATCGATGAGAACTCTGAGGCTCAGTATGGCTATCATTTTGTGAAAAATCATGCAGCCGTTAGGCAGTGGATGTAGGATATTACTCTAGGACTCACTTCAAAGTGTGTATTCTATCCAACACACTACACTGCTTCCTCAACATCTTGAATCTACAAAGTGACAAATACTCCTTTATAAATGCCCATAGCTCACATTGAGTGAAAGCACCTTTATTTGAAGTTCTGTCAAATTGACATTTCTGAGAAAGGTGGGATATAAAACTTGACTAAAGGGTTGACCTAATTAGAATTCCAATAAAACATTTCCAGGTTTCTCTTAGTAAACATTTTTATCAATATAAAAGCATTTAGATATTATTGAATTTGAAAGTGGGGCCGTGTTTTTCATTGTGATGGAAATCCAATATCAAGAAGCTGAAGAAAAGCAAAGGGACTGTGTTGGTTCTCATAACTCAACCATAGGAGGAGTTGATGGATTCAGGTGTGCCTAGATGTAGATGCTCAAAGAATATCATCAGGCTTGTCTTGTCCTCTTTATTTCTCTGCTTTTCTTTCTTCCTGATTGGCCTCAGTTTCAGGCAGGAAAGTCTTCTTGTGTTTGACTTGTCCTATCAGATTGTAATACCATAGAAATGAGAGCCTCTTTTCTTATGAGGAAGTCCCGAGAAAGACTCTATTTGGACTAGCTTGGGTCATGTGTCCACTTGGTTGAAGAGGGGTGGAGCACTCTGATTCTAGATCATATGCTACCTGAACTTTATGGGCTAAGCTGGGTTTTTAAAAAGAATGCTAGAGATCTGAACATCCCCCCAAAGAAAGGGATGCTGGAATAGCATGGATCCAGTATAGTTAGGAAAGTTCAAAGGTATACAAGACAGAAAGCAAGCAAAGAGTAACAAAGAGCCCAGTGAAGTGCCCCAAAAGAAAGCCACAGTTAATCAATCGCCGGAATAAAAGATTAATGTGGTCACTCTGGTAATTTCACTATTTTACCACAAGGTTTAAATTACTCATCTGAAACTTAAAACTGGAAAATTTATGTGGGATTACTATTTCACTGCAGTGATAAATACTGGAAATAAGCCTTCAAATGTAAACATATGTTCCATCTGGGTTAGGCCATAAAACAGTTAGCTGTACTAAGAATATTTTTCTTTGCAGGTGGCTGGAAACTTGCACCCTTGCAAATTTTCAATTTTCCCTAAGCAAATCCTCTTCTTGTATAAATTTATAGTTGAACTGCAGAAAGCATCTAGGTGATAAATTTTATTCACCCTGTAGTCTCAATGCTTTTTCTTTTTCTTTTCCTATTTTTCCATCTACCCCTCTCTGTGCTTTCATCCTCATTTCCATTCTTCTCTCCTGCCTTATGCCAATGCATTTGTCAATAACACTTGACCTGCTTAATTGTGCATAAGCCCCTGCCATCATTCAGGTAGATTGCACAGAGCTAAATAGTTGTCGCAGAATGACTTCTAACAAAAGGCTGTATCAAGGTACGATTTTGCTAGAGAATTGATACTTTTCCTGATGACAAAGTTTGCTCACATGGAGGAGAGAAGAATGAAAAAGAACAATTTCTGAGTACTTCTTGTATACTGAACACTATGTCGAGTAGATTTGTCTATATTCACTTATTGAAGTCATCCTTTTCCTAGGTTTCATGAGCCAGCTATAATCACCATTTTGTCAACAAACAAACAGGTCTAGAAAGGCCTAAATAAATTGGCTCAAGTCACCTAAAGAGTAAAAGCCAAAACTTGACCCAAGTCTGTCTGACTCTGGAAACTTTCTTTGTGTTTTCCAAGTCCAGTTACTGACTGTGATTTTTGTCCTGACACCATGTTCTCTCTGTTCTTTCTCCTATATAGTTTTTAAATTTCCACTTAAATTTCATCCACAGTAGGCTACTTTAGGGTACCATCAGCTTTGTCCTAGGCTATAGCAACAGCCTCTTAACTAATCTCATAACTAATCTTAACTAATCGCTCTTGCTCTCTTCCATTCCATTCTCCACTTTGCCTCTTCAACATTCTCAATATAGACCTGTTCATGCCATCCGCTTTCTTTAAAGACCTTAAAAATCTCCCAGCATGCTTAAGACCAAGCCCAAAGCCTTTAACATGATCTGACTCTTACCCACCTCCTTAGTTCCATCTTTCATTCCTCTCATTTTATATTCTACCCTTACTGAAACTTTTCTAGATCCTCAATTTTAACATGCTCATTTTGCCCACCACTCTTTGTGCTTGCTGTTTCCTCTACCACCAGCCATTTTCTCATGACTTTGCTGACTCCTATTATGCCTCAGGAGATATTTTAAATGTCACTGTCTCTGGGAAGCTTTTCCTGTCCTCCTAGGTTATGTTAGATTCTGCTTAGCACCATGCATTTCCTTAGCATCTCCAGATGGAGCTTTATCCATGTGTGCCCAGAGAGGGTAGGTATCATGGGAGTCTTGCCCGCCAGTTACTCCTTAATACTTAGTGCAGGGTCTGGCACCCTGCAGTAGGCATTTTTAGTGTTTGTCAAATGGTCAACGTGAATTCACATCATGCTCCTTATCTGCGAGTGTCCCCAAGTGTCTAAGTATATGTGTATATATAATTATGAAAGCAATTATACAAAATACATTATCAAATGACATACACTGTGATACAGTCACGAAATACTAAGTGAGTAACAAAGAGTATGTATCATAGTTAAATAGTTTATAAAATTACTTATTTAGGGGCGCCTGGATGGCTCAGTCGGTTAAGCATCTGACGTTGGCTCAGGACATAATCTCACAGTCCATGAATTTGAGCTGCATGTTGCACTCTGTACTGACAGCTCAGAGCCTGGAGCCTGCTTCAGATTCTGTCTCTCTCTCTCTCTCTGCCCCTTCCCTGCTCATGCTCTGTGTCTCTCTCTCTCTCTCTCTCAAAAATAAACTTTTAAAACAATTTTAAAAATTACTTATTTACTCTTCTGGTAAAGTGTATTTATTTAGATAATATGACATATGTAATACTGAGTATATGAAGAAATCATTTTTCTAGGATCCAACAATCTACTTAGGAACACAGGACACGCAGAAAATAGTTAAGCAAAATGGGAAACATTATAATAATTGCTTTAGGCTGCCAGAGCAGAGGAAGATCAATGTTGGCTGGCACGTTGGGGAGTTTGGATGAAAGATATGGGCCTGAATAGATAGTTAGGATTGGAGAATCAGAAGGGAATGGGGAAGGAATTCTGGGTAAGGAAAGAGCATGGTCAACAACTGAGTTAGAGATGGGAGAGGAGTTAGCTGGAGTGAAGAAAAGTTAGAAAAAGGTTTAGACAGATTACAGCGGAGTTGATTTTATAGGGTCAGGAAGCCAGAATGAGAGGATTTCACCTTACACTCTAGAATGTGGTTAGGAACTTTGTTGATATGAATGTGACATAAAAATATTGTTATGCTAGAAAGATGAAATCTTTCCTGAGTCTTTTAAAATTTTTTTTTTTTCAACGTTTTTATTTTATTTTTGGGACAGAGAGAGACAGAGCATGAACGGGGGAGGGGCAGAGAGAGAGGGAGCCACAGAATCGGAAACAGGCTCCAGGCTCCGAGCCATCAGCCCAGAGCCCGACGCGGGGCTCGAACTCACGGACCGTGAGATCGTGACCTGGCTGAAGTCGGACGCCTAACCGACTGCGCCACCCAGGCGCCCCTCCTGAGTCTTTTAGAATGGACTAGGTGTTTCTTGTTCTATGTTCCTACTGACCCTAATGATCATCTTATAATTGTTGGGTTAATATTCTTACTTCCCCCTGCACTGTAACTTCCTTGAGTAAAGAAAGATGTAAATTTATTTTTTTCACATTTAAAGTGTCTACCACATTGCCTGGCACATAGTCAGCCTATAATACATACTTGTTGAGTGACTGATGAAATGAATTAATCAATCACTTAGACATCAAAAGGTAATATGACTTGAAATTAGGAGAGAAGAGATACAGGCGATCAGTTGGTTGATAACCATAAACAAGGCATGACAGGTGAATGGTCGGAGTTGCCGTAAGCACCAGAGTTGGAGATGTTCAGAAGAACTCAGTGTACCATACTTGGTAACATATGGACTGCAGAAGTGAGATGAGGAAAAGAAGTGAAAAAACAGATGTAAAAAAAAAGCCTGCAATGGGTGTAAATAAGAAATTGAAGGGAAGAAAATATAATGACCTTTCTTTAAGGCTTGTATAACTTTATGGTAGCCCAGAGTGAAGATCCAACAAGACAGATGGAGAAAAAGGACAAGATTTGCCTGAGAAGTCAGGTTTAGAGTTAATCATTCAAATAAGAACTTTTGAACAGAATGAGAAATAGTTTTTAATGATTCTTATTTGGGTCCTTATCAAAATTTTATAGTAGAATAATCAAAGCAATGTTATGCAATCATTATGTTATGGAAGAGGATATATTAAAAAATCTTCATGACATAATGTTAAAAAGACCCTACTGAAAAATTATATATCCCCAGCAGTGGATTATTTGCCTATGGTCATTGGGATTCTAAGAGATTTTGGCTTTGTTTTGCTCATCCAAATTTTAAAAGTTCTCTAAAAAATTATAAATACCTCTTAAGTAGTTGTAATGAATCTTGATATTATTATGAAATTGTTAAAGGGATCATTTAGCATGTGCTCTGTGTTTTTTGAGATTGTCTTATCCATCAGGGCAAGATTCCAATTTGAGGATGGATGGATACATATCCATGTATTTGTGAAGTGTGAAGATAATGAATACGTCAAACTACCTGTCCTTTATGACCATCAAGCTTCTCTACTTTACAATATTATTTTCAATTACATCCTCAAGTGGCACTTTTATTTCATAATTTAAAATAGCACGCTAGATGGTATGTATACCTGAGCATAGCTTTACTACATTACAGTCGATGGGAATAAATCCTGCCCCTTTTCACTCTGGTGTACTTCTCTTGCAAATTTCTGTTAACTACATGGAGGCATTGTGCCTATGAGAAGTGGCATTTGTTTTTTTATTACCACTTGGTTGGAGCTCACTCAGCCCTTCCCTGCATACTGGTTTCAGCATACGATATGTAAAATGGAATCTTTCCAAATCACATCCTCTCTCTGCTAAAGTGTGGGTTCGCCTGTTGCTCACCCTGCAATTTCTCCTTGGTTTCCAAATACCTTCCCGCTGGTCCCTGGTAGAGCAGCTCTGGAGAACGGTATCCCCCAATCTGTAAGCCAGCAGCTGAGTTCCCAGGCAGACCTTTTGGTTGTGAGCAACTGCGTGAACTCTGGTGACTCACACACTCATAATTATGTGCACACAGGGGCTCTCCATCCTGTGTTTGTTTTTTCAACTCCTGTAGTGTTTAAGTCATAAAGAGAGGACTTTCCCCCATTTTCTAAACCCAAAACAACCTGCTTGTGGCAGCCTTCACAAGCCCTTTTCCAGGTTTCTGTTTGCCCTGTCCCCACTGATTCCTCTGGCTTTCAACCAAGGTTTAACCATAAGACTCCCATCAGAGTCCTTAAAGAAGAAAGGTTTCCAGCATGAGTACACTATATTAATAAATGAAACTCAACCTTTTAAAAATTACACTGTCAGAAAAACCCATTAGGCTGTAAAAGAGTTGAGGTAAACATTACATTTTAATATCTACTGCTGCTTAGATTTTTCTGAACTGAAAAATCCCTGGTGAGCACTTAAAACTTCATTACTCCTCTGAAAGGTTGTGAAAGGCTATTTAAAGGTTTTCAATTTTGTTGAAGTCTAGAGGTTATTACAGCTGGAAAGAATACAAACCCTAATATTACAAGGAATGAAAGGAAGGAAATTTATGTTCTCATCTTCCCTGCAGTTTAATCCAGGTCTCTTAGATTCATTGGTAAAAATTAGGGCAGGTTGAAAACTTTTCTATAGGTTTGATAAAGAATAATATTTGGCAACTAGAAAAAGTATTGCTGTCTGCATCACAGTCAAGAAAATGCTTTATCTTCCAGTGTTCTGGTCAAAAGTTATTTCAAGATCAGCCTCTGCTTAAAACCCCTGAAACAGTTTCAAAATTCAAAAACTTAGGGCAAAGTTGCAAATCCTACTCAAAAAGCATCTGAAATTAAACCTTCAACTCAAATTCACAAATATAAAAACTTGATGTTTATGTTCTTTTTCCATGACTTTTTTTTGAGTGTCCTATTTTTTTTTTGTAATGGAAGGAATGTGTATCTTAATTTCCTTTATTTTGCCAAACTTAGTATTAATTAACCAAGTAGTATTAGGTGCTTGGTACATCTCTCATTCTTATTTCAAAGACCCTCCTGATTCTCCTCAGTATCTGAACTGTGGAATGGCCTTAAGCTTATTATAACATTATTATCTGTATGTCCTTCCACGTATTTATCCACCTGCCCATCTATTTATCCAACAAACATGGCTGGCACTGTGCTGGATGCTAGGAAGTCATGAAAAGATTGGCAACTATTATGAGGTGAACAAGGTAACAAATCATAGCATAGGAAGGTATAATAAGTGCTGTACTGGAAATGCGTCCAAGGAAGAGCGAGCTCTCCAAGGAAGAACCTCAGCTTACTGCCTAATAAGAAGGTTTATTTAAGGAGGAGATATTGGAGTGTGGTTTCAAAGGATGAGTCATGGAGGGAATGGGACAAAGGGAACATCATAAAGGAAACTTTTTCTTATAAAGGCACAGATACTATGTAAGGACACAGTATCTAATTCAGGTTCAAGACAGGTTGATAGGGAGGCTTGGTATAAGATGGGTCTGCAGAAGTGGTTTGGCGGTGAATGGTGAAAGACTATTGTGGAGAGGTATATTTGAATAGAGAATTTAATAATTTTTTTCTAATTGCAAAAGTAACAATACATACTTACTATTTAAAAATGGAAAGTTTTGAAAAGTATAAAGGTGAAAAAAAATTTTGTCATCCATAATCCCACCATGCAGTAGAAATCATTGCTAAATTTTGGTGTATTTATTTCCAGTCTTTCTTCTATGCTTTAAAAAAATGTTCTTTTGGTATAGTTGAAATCAAATTATACACAAAATTTTATGTATTGTTTGTTTGCAAATAATATTATAACTAATACGTAATTCTATATCATCCTTTCTTCCTAATCAAAATTTCAGTGGTTGCATTAAATACCACAATGAATAAGGCCATTCCTTAGTTGATTTTTATTTTTTATTTTCTTTTGGAGAGAGAGAGAGGGAATCTCACAAACTCAGATCATGACCTGAGCTAAAATCAAGAGTCAGATGCTTAACTGACTGAGCCACTCAAGCGCCCCTTCCTTAGTTGATTTTTTAAAAAGTTTTTGACATTATAAACAATGCTGTGATGACCATTTTCTTTATAGTTTTTGAAATTTTTGTATTCTTTTCTTCAGTTTTTTTTTATCAGATAAGGTATATGAAGTGTTAACATAGTTGGCGTGAATATTAGCAATTATTATCGTCAGAAATGGAACCATTGGGTCTAATAATAAGAATACTTTTAAGGTTCCTGATAGATATTATTTCTTTCTTTCAAAATTATTTTAATGATTTATTATCCTGCAACAGATAATGTGAAAGCCCTTCTTTCATTGTACCTTCACCCACAGCAAATATTATCACAAAAACAACTTTGTTAACTGAGAGTGAAACATAGCATGCTCTTGTTTCAATTTATATTTCTTTGAGTATCAGTGATGCCAAATATTAATTTAATGTTCACTGACCTTTTTGCATTTCCTCTTCTGTCTTCATGTTCCTTGACCATTGTTTGTAAAGGATTTGGAAAGCCCTGCTAGAGAGCTGGGACTTCATCCAATTGGCAATGGGGAATCACCAAGCTTCTAAAGTTTTTGAAGTTGCACAAAAGTGGCCATTCCAGCAATATCATTCATTGCTTTTTTGATTATTAGCTCCATAATAAAACTATTCGCATATGGTTTCAAGAGGCATGACAACAACAATATTAATGTGATAAATAATAATAGTAGCTGCTATTTATTATCTGCTTACTAAGTACCAGCATTTCCCAAGCATTTCCAGTATTATTTTAATTCATCCTCACAACACCATAAAGTAGGTGTTATAATATCTGCACCAGAGCTTGAGGTTTAGGAGAGCCAATTTACATCTTTCCTCCCTCCCGATGTTGTCCATTGGAGAGGTAACACAAGGAGCACCACTATCCTGTAACAAAATTTCCAGATGACTCTAGGGACATACCTGGGGGTTGCCATATCATGTATTTAAGTGCCTCACCCTACCATATCTAAAACATAAACAATTTTAACTCTGTTTATACGTAACTGCTCAAATTGATTTCAAAAGCACTATTATTATTAAACTTATTTCATAAAGAAAGATGATTTAATAGACAACCTTTTTGGGAAATCTTAGTAAAGTCAATTAAGTTATTTAGGTTTGAGGAGCCTCTACAATTTCCCCAAGAAATTTCTCCTCAGTTTTAAGAAAGATTTCAAGGTATATATTCAATTTTAAGAAATAGCAGACCTTACCTAAATCAAGTAATGCAGAAAAAAAAAAAGAAGGGAAGGTGGACTCACAATATTGGCTTTGAATTATGGTTCATTCTTTAGCATCCAGTCATTTATTCATTCAAAAACACATATTGATTCCTATGGGGTACGAACTAGGAATTTTCTTGAAATTTGTCCTCATAGAGGAGGAGATAAGCACAAATAATGCAATCATTTCTTTTAATGTTTTCAACTGTAATACGTGCTCTCAAGAAAAACTACAGGAGTAGAAGAGGAGACAGCTCTGAGGAACTGAACCTGGCCTCAGCTGGGGAGAAGGTATTCCAGGGAGAGTTCCTGAAGCCGAAAAGAATGTGGTAGTTTTGATGACTCAAAAAGATTTGTATAGTTGGGACCCAGGTTATGTGGGGGAATGAAAAGGAGAGGTGGAAAGGAACTAGGTCATGTGAGACCCTGTGGGATGGTATCATTTCTGAATTTTATCATAAGTGCAATGAGATATCACGATCTTCTTTCTTTTCTTTTTCTATTTAGCAGAGGATAGAAGCATGGCTCCACCACTAGGTATATGTGTAGACGAAAGAAGGGGTGTTTGGCAGGAAATGAGAAATGAATCAATTATAAAGTGTTTCATTTTTTGAATACTGTGATAAACTTTCCAAAAATAATGGAGATCCATGGTTTAAGAAAGGTGTGTGTGTGTGTATTTGCTGCTGCTGACGGAGTGAAAGTCCACCTGGCAGATTGGGACCGTAAGGAAAAGTAGATTTCTATGCTAATTTCTTGTGTAGCAGGCTGGAGAGGCTGGACTTGGTTCTGCTGGCCATGTGGAGACACTGGAGGGCTGTGAGCAGCAAAGTGACATGGGACAAAAACTGAAGTTAGGTCACTTTAGAGGCTTCTGGGTGGCTCAGCCCATTGAGCATCTGACTTTTGAATTTTGCTCAGGTCCTGATCTCATGGTTCATGGGATCAAGCTCCATGTTGGGCTCTACACTGACAGTGTGGAGCCTGCTTGGGATTCTCTCTCTCTCCCTCTCTCTCTGCCCCTCCTCTGCTTGTACTCTTGCATTCACGCTCTCTTGCTCTCTCTCAAAATAAATTAATAAACTTAAAAAACAACAACAACAACAACAACAACAGAAGATTACTTTAGATGTCCCGGCAAGACATGATGAGATTTGGCTTAGACATCATTGGAGGATTATTTATATATTCCGAAAATAATGTGTATTCTTCTCATGTGTGGTCGTCAATGGGAAAAGTGGTACCATTTATGTATGTTCAGGACATGTTATCTACAAAGAACCTAAAAAAGTACTCTTTTTCCAAGAAGCTGGATGGCATATGGATTACTGTTATCAGTCCATTTCTATACTATGTATTAGTTGTGGATTACTGTTATCAGTCCATTTCTATACTATGTATTAGTTGTGTCAGCATATATAAATCAAACACAAATTACCTATACCAGTGGATACTGGATTCATGGTCGTTTACCTGAAATAAGGAGCAGGTGAGATAATGATGCTATTACTTCATCTGCACAGCCAAACTCAAAGTTCTTATCAGCAACAGCATCTAGATGACTGCCAAGTATTCTTTAGTTTTTGACAGGGCAGATAAGTGTGTGCGGTCAATCACAAGCCTTGACGGGTAGAAGGGAGGTATCTTTAGCAAGTGAGCAATGTGTCTGCAAGCCTGGTATCTGGAATACTACTCTCAGTGATTCTCTTATTCTTTTGCTCTGAGCATTGCATTTCCTCTACGGTCCTTTTAGAATGGGAATATATCTGGTGGGGAAATCAATGGGTTGAATCTCTAGCACATAGAGCAAGTGAGTTACTAAGACTGATTTTCTTTTTTGCTTTGGAGACAGTGATTATTGTGACCATATTGGTATGTGGTAAGGGAAAGGGAGAACTGGTACAGAGAGGAAAGGGGACATTGAAATAAAATAATTGATATAGAGAAAGAAATAAGAATTTTGTAAGAGGGAAAGAAAGAAAGAAAGAAAGAAAGAAAGAAAGAAAGAAAGAAAAAGAAAAGCTGTCAGCTCATCCACAGTTATAACTAGGGACTAGGTCTGGTGCTGTTACCTAAATAAACTAGTGTTGTATATAACTCATATAATTTCAGATTTAGAAAGGACATTGAAGATCACTTTGTCTATTACATGAAAATTCCTTATAATACTCCTAATAAGTGACCATGTATCTTTTCCTTGCATATTTCAAGTGACAGGCACCCCTTGACTTCCCCAGGCAGCCCAAAATTCCCCTTGAGGTCAAGACTGAAATTTCTCTAAGTTGTTCCTTATGTGGAGCCTGGGTCTATGTTCTTGAGATTTTTGTTTTGATTTCAAGACCCACCCTTTCTGTATTTGTTCGTATTTTTATTTTCTTCTTTCCTCTCTCCCTCTATCTTTCCCTTTCTCCATCCTTCCTTCAAAAAAAGTACCAGGCATTGGCCACAGAATGGGTCTAATCCTTATTTACATGAAATTCAAGTATTGAAGACCTATCATCATGACCCCTCTAAGCCTTCTCAAGAGTTAAACTCCTTGTTTTGTTTTGTTTTTCCAATCCCATATTACTTTTAATTTCATGTTACAAATGCAATCTACTTGTGCCCACACTTCATACTTGTCTATGAGCATTCAATGGGGGAAATATTCATTTCAATCCAAACAGGATATAATGTATATTCTTGCAAGTTTTATTTGCCTCCAAGCATTTGATTTTGTTCCACAGGTGATGGAAACTCCTTGTTTTGACAGCTTCATACAGAAAATAACTATATCCTAGTTGCCAGCTTATTGGAATCTCAATTATAAATTGTTCTTTTAATAACACAACATTTTTGCCTTATTCAGATTATCTGGTTCTCAGGGATGCTACTATCATAAAATAAGTAACTATGCTGTGACTGTATAGATTTTCTATCATCAGAATGATAACTTTAAAGGCACCAATCAAATTAATGTTGTTACGAGTAGGATATTTCCTGCTGTGTTACTTATAATACAAAATGTCTTTCTCCCAAACTTTCTGTCCCTAAAAATGTACGCACACTTAAACTTTTCCCTAGATATCTATACAAATCAGATACCTGGGTTGCCTTCTACAGTGTCAAAAGCTTGACTCTAAGGCCCGGGTCAGCTCCATCTAGCATGTGTAAAAATCCTACTAACAGCAAATATGTTCTTACTTTGAAATTAAATGCCAATTGTATGCTAAACCAGTCATATGCCAATGTCAAACATATAAAAGTAAGTTCCAATTTCTCTCAGTTTCCTGGCGACTGCTCTTTTCACTTGACTTTCATTATATATAACCTGTTCTTAACTTTTGTGGTTAATTTGCCTAGGTCGTACACATCCTCCCAGATCATTTTTCTCTCCTTTTAACATCAGAAGGTCTTCCTCTCACTGATAGCTGATTTGCTAAGTAACATCTCTTTCCTCCTTCAAAACTCACTTCATCTTGTAACTTGAGCCTATCTAGAAAGTGGGGAATCAAGGAGTAAGAGGTGAAGAGAGGCAAAAACAAAAAAATAATGATAATGCAAACATTTTATAAATATGTAATGACTTTATATATACTATCTCATTTTCTTTTGCCAGGGATTATCTAGGGAGGCCATGTGATTGGCTAGTCAGCTAAAGACTTTCTGAGAGAGTTTATTCTCTCAGTCAAAAGTTTGGAGCATTAAGAGAGGCCCCTTTCCTCTCCCTCTTTCCCTTCTTTCATACTTGTGCTATAGTATAAGGATATGGTGCTTGGAGCTGCAGTGGCCATCCATTAACCATAATGGAAGCTACTGCTAACAACACACTGTTGATGGCAAGAGAGAAAGGCAGAAAGATCCTACTTCCTGATGACATCACAAAGACGCTGTATCTGTTAGCTCTTGCAGAGTAACGAACCACACAAAAACTTAGTTGCTTAAAACAAAGACCATTTATTTAGCTCAGGATTCTACAGGTAGCATCTTGGGGTGGGCTCAGCTGGATGGGTCTTCTGGACTCAGCAATTCTTACTCATGCATCTGTGGTCAGCAACCAGATCCATTGAGAGTTGATTGGGGTACAGGCGTGGGGAGTGTGCATAGCTGGGGTAGCCCATTTTTATTCCACATGGTCTTTCATCCTCCAGGAAGTTAGTCCAGGCTTATTTATGTGGTGGTTTGTCAGAATTCAAGAGTAAAAAATAGAAGAAGTGTGCAAAGTCTCTTGAAGCCTACTCTCAAAACTTGTCCAACATTACTTCTGCTGCATTCTACTAGCTCAAGAAAAAGGCAAGACAGTCCAGACTCAGGAGGTGGAAATAGGCTCATCCTCTTGACAGGGGTTGCTACAAAGAATGGTGGCCATTTTTTTTCCACCTGCCACAAATACCAAAACAACCTTGGGACCACCTCTTTTTGGACTTCTTGCTGTGTAACCAATAAATATCTTTATGATTTAAACTACTATGAAACAGTTTTTCTATTACTTTCTGCCAACACATTCTAATTGATCCAACCTGCCCTCTAGCATTCCAGCAGCCGACCCTCTAGCTGAGGAAGTAGCCTCCATTCTGGACAAAATTACAAGTTAAACTCTTTAATTTTCAGAACAAAAACACCCTGTGTGCTATTTGGAGTGCTGGTATGCTGAGGAAATTATCCTCCTTTCAATCAACACCACAGAAAATCTGCATTTCTGGGGCTTTGGGGTGATTTCCACTTTTAATTGTCTTTCACTGCAGCTCCTGTCAAAGATGAGCTGAGACAGTCACCATCCTTCCTGGATTACCTATTACATCTTCCTCCTCTAGATTCTCTAAGCCTCAATTTCTTCTGCCTGGCTTTCCAGATAGCTCTTTGCATATTGGTCTCTCCCATCAGGATCAGGCGGTAGGACACAGAGTGCCCAAAGCTGTTTTGTATACATTCCTCCTATATGAATCCCTCTTCCTGGCACACCTTCCCCATCTCCAGCTCTTACCTCTCTGCCCGGCAGGTAGCAGGTACTCAGAGTTTCCTTGAGTTGAATAATAGGACACATGCTGATAATGACATACTAAAGACTCTACCAACTAGAGTCATGTGGCTTAACAAGTATCTCCTCTTAAAATTCAAGTATCCCAAGGAAAGGTGAAGGGACTCTGAGTAATTTATAGCTCATTACGGGTTTGTATTAGCCATGTTTCTAGATTCTGTAATATGATCCTTTAACATCTGTCCAACAGGCCTGTACTGGACACACCTTATTCTAGACAATCTGATCATATGGCTGAGTCATCTTGCTTTGACCTCCTGCCTTCCTGGTCAGCTCCCCACGTCCTACTCTTCTTCCAGAGAAGTTCTTTTCCAGGGGGCATGCTTTTAAGATAAAAACAAATCAATTCAGAGTCCACATCCACAACCACCTTCCTTATTGGCCTCTCAGATTTTGAGCCACAATCCACTGGCCCCAATCACCCAGGGGTAGGTACCAGATAACCAGCAATACCCCCTATGTTTCAGAGCACACTGAAATTATTTGAGCTAGCCAATCATACATCTGCTTAGCCTGCCATGTCTTTTCCTTCCCCCAGTAAAGGCTCTTGCCCACAATTCCCACCTCTCTGTCTCATGCCCTACTCCACTGGTTTCGTAGGTTGCCTCCCATGGCATGATGTATATACTCTCTCTCTCGGGATCTGTGAGTATAATAAAATATCGTATCAATGACCGACATGTCCTGATCCACTGGCCTTACAAAACCCCCAAATGGCACCTGCTAAAACAGAGTTGATTATTACATACCTGACCAATGTGTAGCCAGAATCTGAAGTGAAGAAATAAGGGTTTTCTTTTTTCCTTAAGAGGACTGGGAACGAGAAAGGCTTAAGAAAAGTAGAATTTATAGGCTGTTAGAAGAAGAAGGAAAACCAGTATTTGTCAGCAAAATGAGGAGCTGGATATGAGCTCCAGGCACTTGGAGTGAGAGTAGAAACACAGAGGAGCAGACAGGAAGAAGGGAAAATATAAAGCAATTCTGACCACTTTGGCATTGGGTCTTAAAAGACTTGCTGAATATGTGAATTGGGTTTGGGAGGAACTTGTTTTCTTCATTTCTCCTTCTTAACTTTCATAATCTCCTGCAGGTAATTCCATGTGTGGCCAAGGCTAAGAACCACTGTATTGAAGGCTTTCTGTTCAAAGTGGGGTCGTTGGGCCAGAAGCACGGGGCACCACCCAACGGGTCATATGGTGTCCTGGGGCCAGCATGTATAGGCTTGAAAGAGCCAATTGTACATGTCTCTTTCTAACTCCACATTCATTGACATCATGTTAATAGGTTGAAATAGGCCATGGTGGTAGTATCTATACCATGGGAATTGGCAAATCCCCTTCTGACCTCTGGTTCCAGAGCCAATTGGTAAATATTTACCAACACACTGTATCTTAAGGACTTCTTAGAAATGCAGCATCTCTAGCTCCACTCCAAATCTATCCAATCAAAATGAATATTTAAAGAAGATCCCCCTATGCATATTAATGTTAGAGAAGCATTGATAAAGTTCAGACTTTTGACATGGTATTTAAGTCCTTATTATTTATTTATTTATCTTTTTTTTAATGTTTATTTAATTTTGAGAGAGAGAAGCAGAGGGCGAGTGGGGGAGGGATAGAGAGAGAGGGAGACACAGAATCCGAAGCAAGCTCCAGGCTCTGAGCTGTCAGCACAGCGTCTGATGCGGGGCTCGAACCCACGAACCGTGAGATCGTGACCTGAGAGGGTCGGCCGCCCAACCGACTGAGCTACCCAGGTGCCCCTAAGTCCTTTTTAAAATGCATCCTCCCACTACCCCCTTCCAGTCACATAGAGATCCCCCACTAAAAGCCCTCAAAGAATCCTGATCCTCACAACTCCCTGTGTTTTTTCCTTGGCCTGGAAAACCCGTTTATTTCTTTCTTCGCTTTCATCGCCAAAATCAAACACCATCTCTTCCAACTGTGCAGGCAGAAATAATTACTGGGATTTTTTGCCCCCTAACTGGTCACGTAGAGCTCTCTTAGGGTAATTCTTTTATCTCATGTTCGTATTCCGTTCACAAATCAAGCTCCACAACTCGCAAGATTCCCTAAAAGCACCGTGAAGTCATCTCTGAATCCCCATAAACCAACACATAGTAGGTGCTTGGCAAATATTTATTAAGTCTGTAAATTTCTTCATTTTGGAGATTTAATTCAAAAGTTCTGAAAATCTGGTCAGTTCTGATCACATATGCATCTAGGACAAATGTGCAAATCTCAGGAACAGGCACAGAGGACAAGAGGTGGGGAGGGGGCTTTTCTGTGAGGATCTGGACCTAAATACTTAGGAGTAACTGAAAATTAACAGCTCTCGCTGCTTGTTTTGTTGAATAATACATCTGCAAACTGGAAAACTGCATGTCTATTTTATTTACCAGCACAAATGCCCATTTGCTCACACACATAGCTGTTTGCAAGCAAATTTTGTGCCCATGCAAAACAAATGTAAATTTGGCATTAAACAAGTGCCAATTATTTCTTGAATGTGGAAGGGAAAGGAAGGGTGATTTAACAGATAGAAGCTCTGGACTAGGAAGCAGAGAAGGCGGCCTAGCTCAGCTGCACGGGACTTTCTCATCACAAGGAGTGAATGTTTAATCTGCTTAATTGGGTGGGCATTCACTGCCGATGTGCAGGGATCCAGCGTTCCATGTCATTTTCTTTCTCTATGAGATGGCTGCTATGACCTTCAGCAGTCTCCTCTGCTTGCCGCTGGAAAATAGGAAGCTAATTTGGGCTTGTTCTCATGTTTCTTTCATATGGTGGAGAGAATTCGTTTGATAAGCCCTATGTCAGTTTTTATTGTGAAGCCTGATTACTGTGGTTAATTTTAATACTAAGAGTTACCATTTATTTAGGACCCACTAGGTGCTAGGCATTAAACAGCAAAGCTTCAAGCTTCCTGTGTCAGTGGAAATTTTAACCCTTGCCACTACTCTGTAAGTGAGGCTGTGTTGGCCCCGTTTTGTGGATCGGGAAACTGAGGCTCACCTTCAAGTCGTGTACTGGTGACCGGCGGAGGCAGAGTTGCTCACCAGGTCTATTTGGTGTAACCAACACCCCTCCTCCCTCCATTCTTTGTGCTGTGCCGCAGTGCTACATTTTAACAAAACTACCTAATTAATCCTTTGCACAGCTTGACCATGGCAGCAACTGCTGTACTGGAAAAACTTTATTCCTTTCTGTGGCTGTCTTAGAGGAAAGAAACAAAGTTTGCTTTGCTGGTACCTCTACCTACCTTTATCCTTAGCCCTCTCCTCTCTACACCTACCCCTGTCCCTGGGATTTTGGGGGTTCCTGGGCTTCCACTCCACTTCCCAAAGCAAGCCTGTAGCTGTCTGTCCTGGGCATGGTTTGCTTCCTCCTGGAGACTCCAGCTTGTGCCCCATGGTTGTACAAAACACCCTCTCTTCCTCCCTGCCTCTGCCACAATTTACACTACCTGTGCCCAGTCTCATACTCCAAGCACTCCAGGCAGCGAACCATAGCAAATGTGATGCACCGTTTCCTGCTCAGGGCCTAATGAGTTTCAAATGACTTACTTTTAGTTCTATAAAGAGTTATAATTCAACAAAAGTGCAATGCATGCTAACCATTGTAACTGTCAAGTACCGTTACAGGCTCTAGATCCGTAGCTGTCAACGACACAGTCCATCCCTGCCCTCATGGAGCTTACCCGAGTACGAACAACAGACCTGGAACTGTCCTGGGGCCTGGCACATATCACCAAGGGTTAACATTTGCCTTTAGGGGTTCACAGACAACTGGAAGCTCATAGTTTAACCTCCGCAAGCAGGAAATTATAATAGTGTTTACTGAGCATTTGCTACGTATAAGACAGAGAGAGAAGTAAAGTGACTTATCTATAGCTACTAGCTACAGCTGGTGAATGGTGAAGATAAGAATAAGAATAGGAAATCCGAATTCAGTATTAAAGCTCCTCATTCCACCAAGAATCTCTCTCAAGAAATTATCTTAATGTAGAAAATCTCTTATGAGTAAAGATGTCCACTGCAGACGTATTTGTGAGAGCAGGAAGGTGGGGATCCCCAACATGTTTAACCACAGGAGAATGTTAGGTAAGTGTTCGCTTACATCAAAACCTTGAGGTATCTCAGTGATCATTTGGAGGCTCAATGTCCACTACCTAATGTCCCCAGTGTCCATGCCTGCAGGTACCTGGCAATATCTCCTCGAGGCTGCCCAGATTTTTATATTGTTCTTTCTGTAGTCTCGACTATTTTTCCATTCTTATACTTTTCATAGGTAAACATTCCTATGGATATATAAATTATACATAATTTGAGATGTTCAACACATAAAGCTGAATATAATTGCTGGAACTATAGATCTTGGACTCACAAAGAACCAGCTAAGGTGCCAGAACAAGATAGTTTCCCAGTCGTCTCCTCCATTTAATTGCATGGGTGTCCATGGTAACAGAAAGGCAAAGAGTGGGAAAGGGACTGTATAAGAAGACTCTAGTATTGGGGCTTACATAAGTCTTGGTGAAAGTTTCCTTGAGTCAGGCTTGAATTGGATATGGTCTTACTAATCAATGGCCTAAGCTTACTCCAGTCAGTGTCTTTTGTATTATCCTACAGATAATGGAGAAAAAGAAAAAAAAAAAAGAAGAAAAATGAGATTTGTGCCAGTAATACCATAAAATGGAATACAATGGGTCTCTCAATTTTGTTGCTGTGATAATATCATAAAATAGCAAATTTTATGATGTAAATTAAAGTGGAAAAAGTAGAATAAAAACTGCATAGGATAAACTGAAGATCAGATTCATGCGTCACCTCTGGCAGGTTACCCAGCTTTTGAATGCACATTTCGTATATCATCATGCCCTTTGCTAACTTGATCTAAGTGTTCTAACCTGTCTTTTCTTTGCCTGTTTTCCTAACCTTGTTATATATTTTTGTATCTGAAAAGGTCTTTAAATCTATTTTAAAGAAAAGTAGGGTATAAACAAATTAAAATAATAGTTTAATATCTCTTGCTTCCTGTTATTTATTTATTTATGTATTTATTTATTTTGAGAGAGAGAGACAGAGAGAGAGAGGGCACACAAGCAGGGGAGGGGCAGAGACAGAGGGAGAGAGAATCTTAAGCAGGCTCCATATTGTCAGTGCAGAGCCCCAGCAGAGCCAGACAGGCGGTTTGATCCCACAAACCATGAGATCGTGACCTGAGCCAAAATCAAGAGTCAGATGCTTAACCAACTGAGCCTGCCCTCTTACATTCTTTATAGTCTTATATTCTTTATATTCTTTGACCTATGCTGGGCTTTAGTCATTTCCCTCTTCTCAGTAAAAGTTCTGCTTCCTCAGGCCTGAGAAAAAAGGGTTTGGGTTTTTTTTTGACAGAAACTAAACAGGAATTGAAGGGAAGAAAATGCTTAAATTACTTGCCTTGAGCATCAAGCTCCAGATGAAATCTAAGAAGGGGAAAGAGCAGTGGAGGAGAACTGAGGGCTTGAAACCAGCAAATGCTGGAGAGGTGAACCCAGTGTCTGAGTTTAAGAACGATGACTAATTAGCCAGAAAGTGATGAGTAACTGGCATCAGAGGTCGAGATGGGAGTTGCAAATGTGAGAGTGAGGTAGCCAAATTAAGTAAACAGTAAAAAATACGGTGCATTCCAAAAGCAAGACCCTGATTGTCAGAGATAAGGTCCTTGTAAAGCAAAGGCAAGATTTTCTGGGGTTTGTTAATGGCTGCGACTATATTTTGCTTACAACTTCCCTTAGCCAGGGGCGCCTGGGTGGCTCAGTTGGTTAAGCATGAGACTTCGGCTCAGGTCATGATGTCACGGCTCAGTGAGTTCTAGCCCCGCATCTGGCTCCCCGCTGGCAGCTCAGAGCCTGGTGCCTGGAGCCTGCTTCAGGTTCTTTGTCTCCCTCTCTCTCTGCCCTTCCCCTGTTTGCACCGTCTCTCTCTCTCTCTCTCTCTCTCAAAAATAAATAAACATTAAAAAAATTAAAACAACAACAACAATTTCCCTTGCCTATAGAGGTCCCCCTTTTCCTACTTCTTGGGGTCTTGTGTGCAGCTGGTAGCATCATGCAGCTGGACTGCATTGCAAGGTGACTGGGACTTCTCCCTTTTGTCTTCCTGCGGCTTCCATAGATTTTAACTTTTGACCAGTTGTAGATTACACATTATGGAAAGATACTTTAGTAGTCAGTCCTGGGCCTCAAGGGTTTCAGGGAAAGAAGCTGGAGTGTCTAATAATGGACTGATTCTTCCATACAAGATCCAAGTTAGTTTTTTGTCTCTCCCTTACTCCTGTGGATGGCACATAAAAGAACACATTGAAAAGGAGCACTTTTCATCCCCAAACTGGCCCCAAGCAATTTCTGTGAAATGGTTGTCATTTGACAACAAATGGGCCCAGCGTCACTCATAATATTAATAAAATCATTATGCAAAGTAGTTGCTTTTCAAGTTGGATGATAATTTTCTCTTTTCTCTTAGACATCAAAAAGAACCAGATCCTACTACTGATTTTAAAACATACCGCCCACCAGCTCTTCCTTGGAAATTCTAGCAGCTTACGTTTTTTTGTCCCTGATGGGATCATCCAGCAGCTATGTTTTATTTGTTCATTCATTTGTTCATTCATTTATTCATACACTCAAGAGATACCATTTAGTGAGAATTATGATGTGATGGCCACGATATAGCTTCCTTTATAATTTATTAAATTCTAAGCTACTATGTGTCAGTCATCATCCTAGGTTCCATGGATCAAAAGACTATCCTGTATCTGCTCACAGGGGAAGAGTAAGTTGGATAAAAGTTACAGTGGGGACTTAAGGGCAGAATGGACTATAATTCCTGGGGTATAAAAAGAAATCAGTCTTCATAAGGAAGTTTTGAAAGGGCTAGATGTTGACTTAACTTCTAACTGAAAAAATCAAAACAAAACACTACCCCCCCACCAAATCAAAACTGTCAGACTTTAGGAGGGGAGCACCAAAAGACTGAAGAGAACTTGTCCTTGAGCAACGAAGCTGCTATTCCAAGAGAAAACTGAAGTCATTTGCTGCAGTGGGAGCACAGTCAGATCAAAGTTATTGGAGGTGGTACAATGGAGAGATAGAAGCTATTTCCCGGGTACAGTCAAAGAAGCAGATTTTCTTTTTCTTTTCTTTCTTTTTTAAAAAAAATTTTTAATGTTTATTTTTGAGACAGAGAGAGACGGAGCATGAACAGGGGAGGGTCAGAGAGAGAGAGGGAGACACAGAATCCGAAGCAGGCTCCAGGCTCTGAGCTGTCAGCACAGAGCCCGACGCGGGGCTTGAACTCACGAACCACGAGATCATGACCTGAGCCGAAGTTGGACGCTCAACTGACTGAGCCACCCAGGCGCCCCAAAGAAGCAGATTTTCTGAGAAAGGACTCCAGTCCCTAGGGAGTAAGTCACTGCCTGTCACTGTCCCTACACAGCAAACCATTTATAATACATACTTTTGTCTTAAATAGCTAATGGGGTAATAAAATTATCAAAGGACTGTGGCATCTGAGGACAATTTTAGGTACCTTCCTCAGGTAGGAAAATTGGCCATCCTTGTATGTAATAGTACATTCTAAGCATGTTGCCCACACCCAATGACACTGAAAATATGAGTAGAATAAGGCCCTTTAAGCCAGACATAATTTAATTTTTTAAGATTTATGTATTTATTTTGACAGAGAGAAGGGGGGGAGAGAGTGGGGTAGGGGCAGAGGGAGGGAGAGAGAGAATCCCAAGCAGGGCACACACTGTTAGCACAGAGCCGACGTGGAGCTCAATCTCGTGAACCCTGAGATTGTGACCTGAGTTGAAATCAAAAGTCAGACGTTTAGCTGACTAAGCCACCCAGGTGCCCTACGCCAGAAATACTTTTAAAGCTTTGATGTGTAAAAGATATGTCTTTGTCTTTTTTACTCTCTGGTGCAACCCCAAGAGACTTGAATGGTCTCTGGCACTAGATAGTCACTCAAAAAGTTTTTGTTCATTGAATTGAATTGAGGGGTGTAACATAAAAGCAGATACACCATATCGGGAGCCAGACTAACTGGGCTTGAATCCTCGCTCTGCTGCTAACTAGCCTCAGTTTCCCCTTCTTTAAAATGGGATCATTAGGTTTGTTGTGAAGATGAGATTATTAGAATATATTGCAAACACTTAAGCCAAGGGGTGGCACACAGCAATGCTGTCATGAATATTGCTCGTGTCTCTTAGGCAATGGCAGGTCCTGAGCCTGAGATTCTGGGATTCAACTTTTATGTACATCTGTGGCTCTCAGGGCAACTTCACGGAAACTTTTTCCAAATGCACTGCTTGCTACACTTTCACTTCTCCAAGCTGCTGCGATTGCTTTCCATCTTATTCACTTCTCTGACACTGCTCTTGTTGAGGTCATTACAATTCCCTACTTGCCAAATCTAAGGCTTCTTTCCAAACTTCATTCAGCTTGGTTCTCCTGGAGCGTTTGCAACTTTCGAACATATTCTCCTTTATTTTTCTATGGCATTTAGAAGAGTATTTCTTCCTGGCCCTCCTCTTAATGTTTAGATACCTATTTCTTGATCATCTTAGCCAACTCCTCTTTGCGCATTACATTCATCAAAACGACTTATTGAGGTAATAATATTAACTACTATCACTCCTATTTTGCATAAGAGGAAATTAAGACTTAAAGGAGTATTTTGCCTAAGGTCGCACAGCTAGTGTCTTGGATTGAATCCAGATAAGTCTGACTTTTGTGTCTGTACTGACATATAATCTACTGTTTCTCTAATTACACTAAATTAGATCATAAGAAATCGTGGAGGCCATTCTAATAAAAATGATAATATTAATAATAACTAACATTTATATAGTCCTTACCCTGTGCCAGACACAATTCTAAAGCTTAGTGGATACTGGAATCTTTAATCCTCAGAGTGCCATGAGGTAAGTACTACTATCCAGTGTTACCAATGACAAAATCAGGGTACAATTTCTTAACAATTCTAAGCAGTTGGACTTTATTTTGCCAGCAGTTAGATGCTCAAAAAGGTCCTTAAGAAGGGAGGGGACATGACCTTGTTTGATTTCTATAGAAATATAGATTTCAGGAGTTTAGAGGATACATGGAAGGGGATTGTTTGGGGACACAGAAATCTGTTCATAGGCTGTTAAGAACAGTCAAGATTAAAATGACGAAGGTCTGAGTAGCAGTTGTGGCAGGGAATGGAGGAGGGAAGGGATGTCTGAAGACATTTATCAGATATCATCATCAAAGCTCAGTGACTGGCTGGGGGTAGGTGGAGGGAAGCAAAGGAGAGGTTTTGAGGTTCTTTGCATGGGAAACATTATAAACAGTGTGTTTGTAGGGCGCCTGGGTGGCTCAGTCGGTTAAGCATCCGACTTTGGCTCAGGTCATGATCTCACAGTCCGTGGGTTCAAGCCCCGCATCGGGCTCTGTGCTGACAGCTCAGAGCCTGGAGCCTGTTTCGGATTCTGTGTCTCCCTCTCTCTCTGACCCTCCCCCGTTCATGCTCTGTCTCTCTCTGTCTCAAAAATAAAAACAGTAAAAAAAATTTAAACAGTGTGCTTGTTTAGGTAACTTTAAAATTTCAGGTATTTAGCCATCCAGATTGGCCTTGTGCCCTATTTGTCTTAATTAACCGGTTTGGTCTGGAGAAGCAGTTCTCCTGCCAGTCTGCCGTCATGGGCTCTGCTGCCTTCTCCAGCTGACACTTGCTGAGCAGCCCCCGTTCCCTGCAGCCCCGTTCTGGCCCAGGGAAGAGTGTTCAGGCTGCTGGCTCAGTGGCCATCCCACTACTGCTGTTCAGTGATATGGCAACACTCTCCCTCTTGTGCCAGGCACCAGCTGCTGCCTTGCTTGGCAAATAAGAATTTAAACCATTCTTGGCTGTGTCTGCAGCTCCTCTGCAACACTGAACTCATACCCATGACTCAAGACCAGAACTCAAAACCAGGCGTTTATACTCAATGCTACCCACCCCCCCACGCCCCACACTTTCTTGACTGATACTACAAGATTACAGCTATTCATTTCTGGCCAACATGACTTTTCTAATGAATTTCTTCTTGTCTTTTGAGATGGGTATCCTATTTTGGAAGTTAACAAGCGTTAGGCATACATTAGAACCATGACAGATTTGTGTGAGATGTTGTGGCTACAAAGATGAATAGGACTATCTATCCTCATCTTAAGAATCTCCCAGGCTATTGGGAGAATCAGGGAAGAAAACAATAATTAAGATAGAGTATAAGTGGGGCGCCTGGGTGGCTCAGTCGGTTAAGCATTCGACTTCAGCTCAGGTCACGATCTCTCGGTCTGTGAGTTCGAGCCCCGAGTCGGGCTCTGGGCTGATGGCTCAGAGCCTGGAGCCTGCTTCCGGTTCTGTGTCTCCCTCTCTCTCTGCCCCTCCCCCGTTCATGCTCTGTCTCTCTCTGTCTCAAAAATAAATAAACGTTAAAAAAAAATCTAAAAAAAAAAAGACAGAGTATAAGAGTGTGGTAAGCACGATAGCAGGAAGTATAGAGTATTATGGGAGTACAGAGGAGGGAGGCACTGTGAATAGCTGACATGTGTTGAGAGCACCAAGAAAAGCTTCAGAGCACCTAGGCAGTCAACGTGAGGCCTCAGTGACACAGAACAAGTTGCTTGGCTAAGAGCTTGAGTGGAATGGTGGGACAGGGTCAACAGGGTGAAAGAGCATATGCTCAGAATCAAGAAATAGTGCTGCTTCAACAAGGATGGAAATGGAAGGTGTTATGCTCAGTGAAATAAGTCAGTCAGAGAAGGACAGATATCATGTTTTCACTCATATGTGGATCTTGAGAAACTTAACAGAAGACCAAGGGGGAAGGGAAGGGGAAAAAATAGTTACGAAAAGAGAGGGAGGGAGGCAAACCGCAAGAGACTCCTAAATGCAAAGAAGAAACTGAGGGTTGATGGGGGGTGGGGGAGAGGGGAAAATAGGTGATGGGCATTGAGGAGGGCACTTTTTGGGATGAGCACTGGGTGTTGTATGTAAGCAATTTGACAATAAGTTATATTCATAAAAAAAAAAAAAAGAAAGAAAGAAAGAAATAGCCCTGCTTGCTTAGGGACCAAAAAGCAACTCCATATACCTAGAATGACAGGTACAAGTGGCTAAGGATGGGGAATAGAGATGGTGAGAGTTTGGCAGGAGAAAAAATGTATACATAATATTAACAGGCTTGAATATTATGATTTGGAGTTTGGAATTCTTCCACAGGCTAACAGGAAGACCTTAACAGGTTTAAGCAGGGGTGCGATGTGGTCAGGTTTGCTTTTTAGAAGTTACTCTGCTGCAGTGTGGAGGCTAGATTGGAAGAGTCAAGGTGAGGCAGGGAGTTCCAAGGCTATGGCAGCAGCCAAGTGAGAGCTATGGAGAGTTACACAAAGGAAGTAGCATTGGGAAGAGCATGGAATGAACAGATTCAAAGGATTTATAAGAGGGTGGATTTCATGAAATCTAATGATTGGCTGGATTGGAGGGGGAAAAAAGAGAACAGTGTCTCTAGGTTATTTCATGGGCAATAGAGCTTGACCACCTCTTTGAAAGTAAGTTCCATGAAATATACTAATTACATTGCCACATTATCTCCTGAGACATGAAATTTAATTTCCTTCAAACTCCTTGTTTTGAAGTCTTGAAGTTTCTTCTTGGGCTAGTATCCTCTAATAATATTAAGTATACTTTTGAACCTTGAAGGAGGTTCTGTCATTGGCAAAAATAAAGCATCCTGATGAGCTTTTATGGATTATCAGTGGCCACAAGAGCCCTTCTTCCTTACAATTCAGGAATCTCTTCAATGTACAGTGCTTTGAAAAGCACAGCTGTCCCCCCTGGGAGTGGATTATGTCGGTTTTGACACATCTCTATGGTCAAAAGAAACAATTCTAAAAGCCTACTAAATCTTTTCTCCAGCAAGACACCTACCAGCTAACTGGATAATCAGCCAGTATCTTTTTTTCCCCCCTTCAATTGAAATGTCCTCTATTCTTCAGATACTACCTAACATCCTACCACATCCATAAAGCCATACTAGCAATACCAGCATACTTTGGTTTCTTCTCCTTATTCCTTAGTGTCAGTCCCATCCATTTTGTCCACTTGTTTCATTTATTTAAGGATTCATTGAGCCCTATGGTGTGTTCGGCACTGGTATGGTCCTCGGGAATTATTGCTGGGAATAGAACAAAATGCCTATAATGGAGTTTCCATTTGGTGGGAGAAGGAAGACAGTGGGCAAATGAAGAAATAAATGAAGGAGATAATTGCAGAGACTGAAATGGTATGAATAAAATTAAAAAAAAAAGAAAGTGCTATTGGGGCTGGAGAGATCTGGGCAATTTAGATTGGTCAATACAGAAGGCTTTATTGAGTCTTGAGAGATCAAAAATAAAAGCCAGTCATGCCATGGCTTAGAGATAGTGCTTTCTGGACAGAAGTCCTAAAGAAAGGACAAGTTTGACTTGACCAGTATGGGTGAATGCTCTCATGTATCTGCAGCATAATTTATATCCAGTTGACTTATTCTCTACTTTTCCATGTTTGCACTCTGTTGGTTTCCAGGCTAATTGGATTATTTGCATACATATTGTTTCTTGCTAAAATCCTACAATCCTTGAGGGCGAGGGTATATCATATATTTCATCCTTTTCCCAACAGCTTTTAGAACAATGTTGGGAACATTACTAGGTGCTCAATAAATTCTTGTTAAATTCAATTAAATTTATAGTAATAGAGCTGTTTTTCATAGTATAACGAGTGAAGAAAAGATATACCTATTAAACAACACAATGACACCATTACAAAAGTTCAAAAACAGATTATAGGTTGTTCCCCAAAGTCTTGAGGGATACACTTCCATTTTAGTGATTGTTATCCTCCAGTTAAAGAAGCATCTGATTTTAGGAAATCATTTTCCGTGACAGCTGTCTTCATTTTTGAGAGAGAGGAATTTGCCAGAAGATGGCTTTAGTAATTAAAAATGATTTCATTTGCTGCTGAAAGATAAGAGCAAGGAAGAGAAGAAAACTTATTTTCTGTATCCAACATCTGAGTCTTTTGGGGCAACGGCAGAGAGAGGGACAGGTCCTAGAACTCCAAGTCCAAGAGGGAGTTGATTAGAGATAATTAACCTGAACAACAGTAAGTGGAAGGTAAGGAGCTTCACTCATTATATTGGTGCTAATAAACCAAGGTAGCTGAATCAGACACAGAATGAGGAGTATGTTTAGATCCAAAGCAGGCAGGTCTGGGTGCCCAGAGGATCATCCTGGAAGTAGACTACTGGATGCCCAATTAGAGTCACAGCATCATTTTTATCTGCATCCTTTGGCAGACTCAAGGATACATATTCTGCCAAGAACAGATCACAGTGTGATGCCTCATTTCATATCTTCATCTATGCTGATGAGGTGTCACATTTCTGTTTCAAGGATGTCTATGGCTCTGGACCTGCTGCCATAGTGTCACTCAGGAGCACGGCATCATTTCAAACTGCTCCACCTCTGCAGTTATGAAGGTTTCCCCTTCATTCTTTCACTTCATATTTCCTTCAATTCTTTAGCCCAGCATTTTGCCCTTATTGTCTTCATTCACTCATTAACTGAGCAAGTACTTAAAGAGTCTACTATAGATCAGATACTGTTCTAAGACATGAGGATATAGTGATGAAATAGACAAAGTCCTTTCCATAAAAGAAAAGAACAGACAATTCATAGAAAAGAAAAATGCATATAAATATGTTTTTAAAAACTTTTACATAAGAAAGGAAGCTCCACTTCACTCATAATCAGAGAGATGCAAACCCAACACTACAAGATACCATTTTTCACCTTTCAGAGTGGCAAAAAGCTCACTGTTGGCAATACTGTGGGGAAACAGCATTTTTACACATGGCTGGTGGGATTGTAAATTGGTACAATCCCTATGGGGAGCAATTTGGCATTATCTGTCAAAATTATAAAGGTATGTAACCATTGCATCACTTTGGGGAATTTAGTCTATGGCTATCCTTGCATGCAGATAAAATAATATATGTAGAAAGTTATTTATTTAATAGGAAAAATAGAAAACACCCCAAAGTCCAATAAACTATGGTCTAGTTATATAACAGAACACTATGAGCTGTGAATCAAACAATACCAAAAGTCTAAATCTCAAAAACAAAAGTAAAATGAGGACTTTCTCAAAGCTCTTCTAGGGGAGGTCTGCAATGGAAGAGCAACGAGCCCAATGGCATGTTTAATATATGTCCTTTTTTGCATAAAAGAAGAAGGAAGATAAGCATATATATACTATTTGCATATGTTTACATGAGTAACCTGGAAAGATACACAAGAATTTCATAAATGTGGCTATCTTCCAGAGATTGGTAACTGAATGGTTATGGGACTGAAAGACTTTTCAATGTACACTAAAATCATTTGATGTTTTAAATATATGAAAGAATTATTTAATCAAAGATGTTGTAAAGTCTTTGTCCTCTTGGCACTTATAGTCTAGGGGTAGAGACAGAAAAAGAGACAATAAGTATATAACATAGTGTCTAATAATGATAATTACTAAGAATGAAATTTCAGTAAGGGGTGGAAAATGAAAAGGTGTGCTGTTTTAGATAAGGAGGTCAAGGATGGCCACTCTAAGAAGGCAATGGTAAAAGATGAAATTGAATGAAGTGAGGGGGCCGGATAGACACCTTGAGGAAGTGTGGTCTGGGGAGAGGCAACAACAGCCAACACCATGCTGCAGGAACATACTTATTACACTAGTCAAGGTACAGCTTGGGGCTTTCAGAGAGGAAACCAGGGCAAGATTGTGTAGGACTTTGTGGGTATTGGTGAAGGCTTTGGATTTTATTCCCTATGTGGTTAGAAGATAATGAGCTTCCCATTTTTTTTTCTGATGCTCTGCCAATTCTTCTAGTCCCTTTTCTTTTCTGGCTTTATTTGCCTGTCACCCAGTCAAGGTGCTCTGACAAACAGTAAAAATTCTCCCTTATCCTCCTGATGCTCCCTTTTGCCAATCTCTATTCTTGAACAAATTCTCCGTCCATGCTGCAATGATGGAGTGCCATGTGGCAAGGAATATCCTCTGGTTGTCACTTGGCAAGAAATTGTGACCACCATTATAGCAGCCGACCAAGAACTGAGTGCTCTCCACCATCATGTGAACTTGGAAGAGTTTCTTCCACAGTCAAGCCTCAGATAAGACCACAGATCCAGGTGACATCTTGATTGCAGCCTTGTAAGACTCCAGAGAGAACCCAGCTAGGGTCGGCGCAAACACCTGAACCACAGGAACTGGCAGAAATAAATATGTGCTGTTTTTAAATTGTTAAATTTGTAATGATATTATGTAGTATTAGATATTCAGTACATTAGCAATCTATATTCTCAAAACACTACAACAGGCCTTGATTACAGCTCTTATCCCTTGCTGTTGGAACTCTCTAATTACTTTCTTTCTCCCCTCTGGCATTGGAAATATGTGAGAAAGATGTTTACATCTTAGTCCATATCCTGAGATGCCATGTGGGGCCTAGTTGGTGTTTAATACATGTTCATTGAATGCATTTCCAGCCTATAATACTTTTCAAACACTTGAAGAGAAACAATTGGATTTTTGATTGGGTATAAAGGGATAAAACTTGTTTTGCAAGTGAACTAAACTGAAATAGACCACAGAGAGGTAAAAATGACAACTGAATGGTGACATGTGTCTAATGCCAAATTTTCAATGGAATCATCTTGATTAATGAGGTCCTTCATTTGTGCAGTCACCAGAAAAATGAAAAAAGAAAGAAGGTCTATTTTCTCTTAGAGTCTACTTTCAAAGGCATGGCCTACTCCTTATAAATAATCAAGTACGACTCTGAAGGAAGGGCAAACTTGAAATGACTAACTTAACTTTTCAGGTCTACTATTCAAGTGAAGAGTAAAGCATTTTTTATAGAACTGATGTTATGATTTCACTTGGAGAATTTAGTACTTTGAAAAATGACAGTGTTCCTATTCCATCTACTGGCTACAAATCTATTTGAGGAGCCTCCTTGTTGAGAACATTCCAAGGTATGTTTTTAATTTTTTGAGGGAGTTAATGAGATCAAGTAGCATATTATATTGTTTTTTTTTTTTAAAGTAAATGTGTTTCCACAACCAACAAAACTAAAAAGCAACCAACGGAATGGGAAAAGATATTCGCAAATGACATATCGGACAAAGGGCTAGTATCCAAAATCTATAAAGAGCTCACCAAACTCCACACCCGAAAAACAAATAACCCAGTGAAGAAATGGGCAGAAAACATGAATAGACACTTCTCTAAAGAAGACATCCGGATGGCCAACAGGCACATGAAAAGATGTTCAACGTCTCTCCTTATCAGGGAAATACAAATCAAAACCACACTCAGATATCACCTCACGCCAGTCAGAGTGGCCAAAATGAACAAATCAGGAGACTATAGATGCTGGAGAGGATGTGGAGAAATGGGAACCCTCTTGCACTGTTGGTGGGAATGCAAATTGGTGCAGCCGCTCTGGAAAGCAGTGTGGAGGTTCCTCAGAAAATTAAAAATAGACCTACCCTATGACCAAGCAATAGCACTGCTAGGAATTTACCCAAGGGATACAGGAGTACTGATGCATAGGGGCACTTGTACCCCAATGTTTATAGCAGCACTCTCAACAATAGCCAAATGATGGAAAGAGCCTAAGTGTCCATCAACTGATGAATGGATAAAGAAATTGTGGTTTATATACACAATGGAATACTACGTGGCAATGAGAAAAAATGAAATATGGCCTTTTGTAGCAACGTGGATGGAACTGGAGAGTGTGATGCTAAGTGAAATAAGCCATACAGAGAAAGACAGATACCATATGGTTTCACTCTTATGTGGATCTTGAGAAACTTAACAGGAACCCATGGGGGAGGGGAAGGAAAAAAAAAAAAGAGGTTAGAGTGGGAGAGAGCCAAAGCATAAGAGATTGTTAAAAACTGAGAACAAACTGAGGATTGATGGGGGGTGGGAGGGGGAGGGTGGGTGATGGGTATTGAGGAGGGCACCTTTTGGGATGAGCACTGGGTGTTGTATGGAAACCAATTTGACAATAAATTGCATATATTAAAAAAAAAGAAAAAAAAAAGTAAATGTGTTTCCCATGGAATTATAACACAGATTTCAGGCAGAAACCACTGTGATTTGGTATAATATTTATTTTGTAACAATAGGTCATCAATATATATTTATCAAAGTGAATTAAATTGTAGTGTTTATTATAAATACAGCACAGAGATCAAAGTCTTTGGAATTAAATGATGCAGGTTTGTGTCACAGATCCAGCTACTGTAAGCTATAAAACCTTGAAGAAACCTGCTAATGTTCTGTGGGTATCACTACCCCTACTCCTGTACCTAAGCCCAGAGAAAAGGACTATGAGTGCTTCATGTGAGACCAACATCACTACTTATTCAACATAACACTGAAGGTTCTGGCCAATGTTGTCAGGAAAGAAAAAGAAATAAAAGAAATGAGAATGGGAGGGAAGGTTTTAGAAATAATAATCGAACCTGACAAACTATTGGGACTAATAAGAAAGTTTAGCAAGGTGGCTAAATACAAGACCAGAGTACAAAGTTTAGTAGCAGATTATACAAAAGCAGTAAGCAACCAGAAAAATTAATTAAAATTAAAATGACCCACTGAGAAATAAGTATAAAGAATCTTCAACAGGAATACATAAGACTTACATGGAGACAACCTTAAAACTTGAACAAAGAGAAAGAAAATGTTCTGAATAAGTGAAGAGACATTTTATGCTCTTGGGTGTTACCATCCCTTATGAAGATGTAAATTCTCCAAATTAATCCATACAAATGCAATCCCAATCAAATCTCTGTCGAATGTCTTGAAGAACTCAGTAAACTTAGTCTAAAATTTATATGGAAAGTTAAATATACCCCCAAATAATCAAAGCAATGTGAAAAAAAGTTAAGAAGGAAAGACTCGTCATGCTGATACTGAGACATATCACTAAGCCGTGAAGATGTCAGTGATGCCTGACTCCATATATGGAATTAAGGTAATCACACTCACAATTGGACAGGACTTTTGTTTGTTTTATTTTGTGGGGTATGTGAACTGGGACATGCTGGTTATAAAATCCATATGGAAGAGCAACAAGCCAAGAATAGTCACAATATTCCTGTTGGAGAAGAACTATGTGGGAATGTGGTGGCTAACAAAATGTCAGAACTTATTATGTAGCTGTAGTTATTAAGATACAGTGTCATTATTGCAAGGAAAGACAATTGGGGTTTTATATAGAACTCCTCAAGCAGACTCACAGATATATAGAAATCTAATGATAGATGGGCACTTGGGTAGCTCAGTCCTTTGTGTCCAACTTCGGCTCAGGTCTTGATCTCATGCTTCATGGGTTCAAGCCCTAACATGGGGCTCTGTGATGACAGCTCAGAGCCTGGAGCCTGCTTCAGATTCTGTGTCTCCCTTTTTCTCTCTGTCCCTTCCCTGCTTGTACTCTCTCTCTCTCTCTCAAAAATAAACAAACATTATAAAAAAAGAAATCTAATGATAGATATAAAACTACAGAACAGTGAGGTAAGAATGGATCTTGCAATAAACGGTGCTTGGAGAGTTTTTATACCATATCACATGTAAAAATCAATTCCAGGTAGATTATAGACAAATATGAAAGGCAAAGCTATAAAACCTTTAGGAGAAATATAAAAACATATACCTGCAATCTTGGGATGAATAAAGATCCTTAAATAAAAATTTTAAAATATAGAGCATAAAAGAAATTGTTGATATATTTGATTGTATTAAATTTAAGAACTTCTTTTCATCAAAAATGATCAAAAAGAAAATGAAAAGACAAGGAAAACATTAACTGTTGTGACAGTCAGTGGACTAGGGACCAGGATATCTATCTCTATCTAATCTATATCTATATCTATACCTATATCTACATATCTATCTATATCATCAATCTATATCATCTGTATCTATAACAGAGAGATGGAGAGAGAGACAACTCCTAAAAATCAGTTAGAGAAGGGCAAACAGTAGAAAAATATGCAAAAGATAAAAGAGGTGGTAATAGGAATGAACAATAAATATATGAAAAGTTGTTCAACCTCATTAATAGTCATGGAAATGCAATTTAAAAGCACAATGCCCATCAGAAGTAAACTGGATAAATCAAAGTTCATACAATGAAATATTATAAAATGAATGCAAAGATGCATTGGCATAATGGAATTAGGAAGGCGCACAGAATATTCTATTTCTTAAACTGGATATTGAGTATATATGGGTTCATTATGCTGTTATTCTATCTTATACATACCTTATAATTATCCTTTTGTATCTAATAAGTAGTGGGTCCAAGCTATCTTTTAAAGGAAGGCATGGGCGTTTCGAGGTAGAGATCTTAACAGAATCTGTCCTGTAAGACTATGTAAGTTGGCAAGTAGGCTTGAATAGGAATGCTAAAAATATGACATGGGATTTAGGTGCTCAGGAAGAAGCAACTTTTACTTTAAATATTCCTTGTAAATTAGATACTAAAAAAGGTAATTGTGTTTTTTGGCTTAAATAACTATAGGAGTTTGTTTGTTTGTTTGTTTATTTATTTAAACCTTAAGGAATGCCAAGGAAATTATGAGGCTGACCATATTTCCCAGTGGGATAAAAAGAACTTTCTCACTACACATAGTTTTTAAAAACATTGGGAGACAAACAAAAAATGCTTATGATGATACCCCATAAATCCCGCTCATTCCACACACTTTATAGGGCAGTTAAGAAAATCAAATGAGATGATGACTATAAAATAGACCTGCTTGCATGGGTAAGTGCAACAAATATTAGCTTATATAGTTATCATTACCTTATCGTAGGGTGAAATTGCAAAATGATTTTTAAATTTTCTTTGCAAAACCATTATGGGAATTTTCACATATACACATATACTGAGATATAACCATTGAATTTAAGAGAATTAACTAGATTAGTAGATTTACAATTCACAAGAAATTGCAGGTACTGAAGTTTTGAATATTTGAAGTGTAGAGACAATTTGATTAATTCAGAACAGCCATCAGAAGCATATACCTGCCCCAGGAAGGGGATTGCAGAAGCAGTAGTCATGTGTAAGTTGCTGCCATAAACTGATGGCTGACCTTTCTTCTTAAATGCAGCTATCATTTGCTTTTAACCTTTTCTAACTCATGTCTTCATTTACTTATTTATTATGCTTGAGAGAGACAAAGACTACTTGTCAAGTTAAGAGTTTGGAAACTTTGGTCCTAAGTGTCACTTCTTGTTTTGCTTAATTAAGTTAACACAAACAAGAAAACAAAACAGAAATTTGGGGCAAATACTAAGTCCCCAGTGTGAGCCTCATATAGGATCACTGAGTCTCAAAGTCAGGGACCTAATAAGAAATGTGAAATATTAGTGATTTTAAAAATAAATGTAAGTAGACATTTGAACTACCAAGTTGTATCTGGGGATATATGTAGGGAATGACGTTGGAATCATTTGAGAAAAGGGGGACAAGAAAATGTTTAAAGTGGTTTATGTAATAAGTAATTTTAAGACAGAAAAACAGATAGCTCTTTTAAATGTAATAGACGAAAAGATATGTTTTATATAGTCTTCTGCCAAATGAGACTTTGGCAACTCAGTATCTCTACAAGGAAAAACAATGCTTAATATCCACATATCAGGACTAAAAATAGCAAAAATGCACATTTGATTACATTACCATCATACCTTTTCCCCTTATAACCTTACCTTTATGCCTGATGTATCTTAGTCATGTTCATTTTGAATCTTTATAGTATTGTGTATAGGATGGAAAAAAAGACAAAGCCATATGTTTGTTGATGACCTGGGTCCAAGATGAAAAAAAGAAATGATGTTTTTATGTTTTATGTATTTCCTATGCCCCAAAATGTGATTTTCCAGCTATTATTGTCTTGCAGAAGTACACATGCCCCACGGAGCAAATACACTTTAATTCTGTTTTCATCGAAATGACCAGCAGATTCTGATCAATCCCAGGTCTCAAGTCTGACAGAGAATTATTCAGACCATTGTCTTGATTTCAGGCTGTGCCTAATCTAGGAAAACTCAACAAACACTAAACCATCTCCTTGTAAATCATGCTTGCCTCCAACATATTCACCAGATGACTGGTCCCTAATCCACCATTTTTTATCAACTAGTAATTGGAACATATTCTTCTCCATTACCGTCATAGAATGTCAATGTTATAATCTGTTTGTAATTAGAACCACTCCAAAAATCCATCTTTTCTTTATCCCCTTTCCCCATGAACTTATAGAAGAATAAATGTGCCAGTATTATTCTCACCCACAAACAGGAATCAATCTATACCAAATTCCCTGGTGTAATATGTATTAGCTTGTCACCAAGGACAAAATTTATATTTAGTTAAAGATGCGTCGCTCCACACACAGCTTCTCAGAGCTGCAGTAAATAAAAATGCACGCCTGTTTAGGCATTAAAAAAATAGAATTATTTTGAGAAATATAATCCACTTACACAATGAAAAGTCATGAAATGAATGTACCATATGCCAATAGTGATGTGCTTCAAAGAATAATGAGTTCTATTTTGGTGAGCTTGCTTTAAAGTTCATCGACATTATAGCCAATATATTTACTGCTGGCCTGTGAACAAAGCCCTACTCCCAGGTTTCTGAATAATGGTGTAAAAGAAAGATGTGGTGGAAAGATGCTGCGTGCAATTTAGTGTTTTGCTTTTTTTTTTAGGTGGCAAACTGCCTGCCTAATTTCGTTTCTTCTTTCTATTTGCTTTGGAGTAATTTAACTTACAAAATTTCATAAATAAAGGTTATTTTAATAATTAATCCTGGCATATCAACTTCAAGGCAAGTCAGTCCATTCATAAGAAATCCCTTTATGTTTTTAATTCAGATTAGATAAGCTCTTTTTAAGGAGTTATATCTCTGAAGATGCCTATTTAAAACATGGCAGGATATAAAGACACTATTTTCCTCCAGTTATTTGTTATTATTTTTACTCTTTGCTAGAAGCATACGTACAGTAGGAGCAGAATGAATGCCTGGTTCTGAAAATAAAGTATTAAACTTCTGGCAGGTTATACTTCTCTCTTAGAGTTTACATAGTCCAGTAACTGGATTTTACTTTGAGATCACAGTTTAAGATGACCCAAAGCAGAAAAAATCAGCGTAGGATAACAATAATAGCAAAGGAAAAGTTAAGTCTGGAGCTGGATACAAGAGATTATGTATTGTCTACTCTAAGTGCTGTGAAATGTAATTAACTCTCCAGGAAAACAACAACAAACAATCAAACCAATAACAGACAAAAACCAAAACTAATTAGAAAACTGAAAGATTTCCTAACCACAGGCCTCAAAAAACTAATTATCAAAAGAAATTATTATATTAATGTTAACAATATCCATTTAACCAGGGTATCTTTTTAAAGTGACATTCACTACAATTACAGCAATTAAATAAACTAATGCCAGATTTCCTTCTGAGGTAGATTAACTAAAATTTTGCTTTTCTTTGAATATTCCATAAGCCAATTTTCCTAAGTCTTGTCTTAGAGAAGAGTGGAATACTGTCCTATCTTCTGGCTCATGATTTGCTTTTTGTATCACTGAAACTCACACGAGAAATTAGAAACATTTGAGAGAGTGGGTGTCAAATTTTCCACACAGCTTTCATGTGTTTATCATGCAAATAAGTATTCACTCACTCAGTTTTTTTTAAAGTTCATTTATTTATTTAGAGAGAGACTGAGTGTGAGCGTGTATGTGAGCAGGAGAAAGGCAGAGAGAGAAGGAGAGAGAGAATACCAAGCAGACTCAGCACAGAGCCCCACAAGGGCCTTGATCTCATAACCCTGAGATCATGACCTGAACTGAAATCAAAAGTCAGACACTTAGCCGACTGAGCCACCCAGGCACCCCTCACTCACTCAATATTTATTGAGAGCCCACTATGCTTTAAGAACTGTGCCCCGAAAAGTGTTTACACTGATAAATGAGACATCAAGGTCCCTGCTCGCACTGAGCTTGAATTCTTTTGGTAGGGGAGAAACAGCAAATGAGCAAATACATGAAAGTGTGATGATTGTGTTGTGTTTGAGAAGGAAATACAGAGAGTGCTTTGGTCAAGAATAAAAAGGATGGGGCCCTACTTAGATTTAGGGCTTAAAGAAGGCCCCTGTAAGTTAGTGACATTTGGGATAAGACCTGAATAAGAAGCTGGTCATTTGGAGAATAATCCAGGGAGAGAGCATCAAGTATGTTGGCCTAGAGGCAGCTAAGAGCTTATGGTGTTCTGGACATTAGCACAAGACCATGTGGTAGGGGAGTGGAGAGCCACACGTGAGTAGCACAAGTGGAGGTTGAAGAGCTAGCTCGGAGCCTGGTCATGCAGAGCTTTGCAAGCAGGGTGAAGAGTTTGGATGTGATTATCTTACTTTAAGAGCACTAGGATGCTACCAAGGCCTTTTTTGTGAGAGTGAGAAGTGATATGTATGAATTTAAGCTTGACATGATTACTCTGGCTACTTTGCAGAGACTGTCCTGAGTATCAAAAGTAGAAAGGAAGGATCAGTTAGCAGATGCTATATTGGTCCAGGAAGGGGGATTTGGGCTCGGCTTGAAGTGGGGCCAATGGAGATGGAGAGAAATAATGGATCTGTGATAACTTCAAGGCAGAACTGACAAGACCCATACCAAAGTCTTGAATGTGGATAGCAAGGCAAGGGGCCAGAGGTCATCCCTAGGTTTCAGGTTGGGTATCTTCCTTACTTGCAGAGGAGAATGATAAACTTTTCCCTTCCCAGGGGTGTAGATTGCATGACATTTGAATCTGGTGAATGTAAATGTCTGAAAATGTAAGATAGTCTAACATTGATAAACTCAGAAGAAGTATTACAGACATTCTTGTAGTATGGAGAACAAAAGCACTGTGCTTTATAATTAGCAGAGCATTGGTCCTTAATTCCACTATTTTCTTTGTTATTTGGCCAATTACTTAGTATTTTTGCATTAAAGCATTGTTTTCTTTTTTTCTGAAATATTGCAGTAATGCCAAATGTGAGAAACTATTGTGAAATTTTTACAATAGCGTATGTGAAAGTGTAATATGGAGTACTAGACAAGAAATAAGCTTTATTAAAATATTTCCATATGGTTTACCTGACTTCTAATATAAGCATTCCATTATGTCAACATATCAAGTAGTTTCTGTATCAATGACCAACAAGTTTTTATACTCACTCTTTTCCACCAGAAGACAGTCTCTTAATGTCTTGTACTATGAAAGAAAGCATTCATTGAAACCAGAATGATAGTAATTAGCTTCATTTTTTTGGTATGTTGAAAATATTTTGATGAATCCTCTATAAGAATATTATAAAATATCTATATGAATAAAATTTGTGTTAGAATGTATAAAAGTGCATTTTAAAAAGTTTAATTTATTATATTTTTTCTAGAAGAGAACTTATCTTTTACCTCATTTTAGACACACAATATTGAATTAGCAGCCTTGCTAATATTTCTAAACCTCACCAGATTTTCAATCTATTGATGTTTTTCCACTACAAGACAAAATAGAAGTTAAAATAGAAAGTACTCTCTGAAAGCCACAAATTATGATCATCTGAATGAAAAAAGAGAGAAAGAGTGTGTGTGTGTGTGTGTGCGTGTGTAATCCAAGCACAGCAGAGTGCATAATTTCAAAAGGAAGAAGTCTTAAAGGGAACATAATTCTATGTGGGACCAAGTCTTTATGAATATAACCCCATTAACTAATTACACTGTGTGATGAAACACATTACCGAAATCTATTATGTGAAATAAAACTTAGTATTGAAGCATAATTTTCACATACTGCAGAGAGTTAATTATTAAATATATTATCCACTGCACAAAAGCCACAGTGTGGATAATGATGTTTTTTGCAGAGCCCAAGTGTGAATGACAGAAAACGAATGTCATCATCAGCCTATTTTACAATGATAAAATAGTTTTTTTAGATTTTTACTTCTGTGGCATACCTTTTTTAAAAATACAGAAAGTAAGACATTCCAATTGTGTAAAATTGAAAAAAAATAGGAAAATATTACCAGTAATCCCTGTCCTCACCATCCCATTCCAGTGTTAAAATTTTATGGTATTTTTTCTAGATATTTTATATGCATTTCTCCTGTTTTTTAATTTACAAAATACCAGAGCAATACATACAGTGCATATAATTTTCTACCCTACTTTCCTCACATCATATTGTATTGAGAAAATTTCCTCGTGTTATATAATGTTCTTTTAATTATGGTTGTATCTAGTACATAATATCCTCAGAAATTCTATTAGAATTTCATTAAAATTATTGATTTCTTTGTATAAAGTTAGTATCTTCCCAAGGAACTTTATTTCCATCCAAGCATAACATATTTTCATCTTCACTTAAATCTTCTTCTTCTTTCTTTTTTTTAACCTCAACAGCATCCAAGTCTTTCTTCCACATAGGCCATGCACATTGCTTGTTCAGTTTATTGGCAGGGTTTTTCCTTAACTGCTTTGCAGATAAGAAGTCTTATTCTACTCTAATTTCTAACTGCTTATTGCTGATAAAAAAGAAAAGCTAATCATCTTGTTTTGTCAAAAGCCACCTTATTAAATTTACTTGTAGTTGACTCTCTAGGGTTTTCCAGGTAGAAACATATATCATAGGCAAATAAGGAATTTCTCCAGATATTTGTATTTCATACTTTTCTTGACTTATTACATTAGCAACAGTTCCTAGGATAATGTTAGATTATAGCTATAATAGCAAATAGTCTTGGTATTAGGATTAACTATAATTCTGCTAATTTTTAATTATTGGGTATGATAATGCCTGCTATCTTTACATAGCTTTTTTTTATCTTATTAAAGAAATTTCTTTTCATACCTTAATTATAAAAGTTCATATATTTAAATCAAGAAGTGTTGTCAGATTTTTACCAAAAAAATCAATGTTTCTCTGGATGCTCATATGCTATCTTACCTATAATGTATAATAATAGTAAGAATAAGAATAAACAAATTTATTGAAATTTAATACTTGCAGGTACTAAGCTAAACATTATACAAAATATCTTGTGTAATCCTTAAACAATTATATTAGGTAAATAGTATTATTATCTCCAACTAATAGTAAGTGTATTCACATTATGGACCGAAGTTTCTAATATTGATATATGCATGTATTTGGGGAATAAACCCTTCTTGTGTGTAATGAATTATTTGTTTGTTATATTGCTTGACTCTATTTACTAGTCTGTTATCTAGGATTTTTACATTTATAGCAATACAGACATTTGCTAATGGTGTTCCATTTAGTTTTAATCACAACCTTATGAGGAAAATGTAGTGATCTCTAGTTTCCAGGTTAAGGGACAGGAGCAAAATGATGGCATAAGTAAAGAAATTCTTCTAAAGTTGCATAGTTAGTAAATAATGAAGCTGAGATTTGAATCCAGTGGTAGAAAAAAAAGAAACTGAAGACCTATGAAAAGCTCAGTGTTATGGATCGTATGTTTGTGTGCTCCCCAAATTCATATGTTGAAACCTTAATCCCTAACGTGAGGGTATTTGAGATAGGGACTTTGAGAAGTAATTAGGTTAGGAGGATAGGACCTTCATGATGGGATTAGTGCTCTTAGAGGAAGACACATGACATAAGAAAGCTTGCTCCTTTTCACTCTCCACTGTGTGAGGAATACAGTGAGAAGGCAGCTGTTTAGAAACTGGGGGTAGGGGTGGGGTGGGAAGGGCTCTTACCAGACAATGGATCGACTGGCACCTTGATCTTGGACTACCTAGCTTCCAAAACTGTGAGAAATAAATGTTTGTTACTTAAGCCACCCAGGTTACTGTATTCTGAACTAAGACATTCATAAAGGAAAATATACCAGGGGCTAATAGTATGGACTGTGGAGCTTCTGCCTTTTCTTACAAATATGTAGAGATTATTTACATATTTTGGATACTAGTTATTAGTTGGTATATACTGAAAATATATTCTCTTATCCTCAGTTATTTCCTTTTAGAATAGTAATGGAGTACATAGAAAAAAGCAAAGAAATATACAACTAATTTTTTAGAATAGCTACCTTTGGGGGTGATATTTACCTTTTATGATATTATGATATTAGTTCCATAACGTTTGAGTTTTATATCATTATATGACATTTGTGATATAAAAATATGTGATGATATTGAAAATGATTTCTAGGTCTGCTTTGATAATCTTTCTGGTATTTCAGCTGCTCCTGAGAATATCTCTTCTTTTTTTTTTTTTTTTTTTTTTTGCTATGTCGGTGTAAGCATGCAAGCTCTTATTTGTTTTTCTATAGAGTTGAGATGAGAATAATTGGTTGTGTCCTCATTAGATATTTGAAAACAATTATATTGCAATTCCTTTAACCTTTCCTTTTGAATATTTAGCATTTTATGATTTCAAAGAAAGATGACAAGATAACATTTTAAGAAAATGTAAAATTCAAGCTAATTAACTTATTTTAGATATTAAATTGTCTCCTTACTCTGAAGTCTAGACTAGAGTAAGAAATTCCTTAAGAATTACACTAACTTTTCTCATTAATTATTTTTGCTCTTTGAACAATATTGGTCCAAACCTAGCTATAAATGAGGATTGGGCAGGAGCCCATATAATTTGAGGACAGGCATTATAACATATAAACTGAAATGTTCACTTTTCAAAAATAAGATACTTTCAAAAATAAGAATAGCAAATAAAAGGAATTTATATTATGAATCATATATAAAATATATCCTTGTATGCAGATATATCATTATAGAGCTTATGTGTGCATTTTCTAAATGTGTTGTCCTGGTTGTTTCATTTTGGTGAAATTAATCATATTTTAGTACTTTTCCAGTGGAACAAGGTATCTGTTGGATTGCCAATGTACTTTTTCTTCTTATTGTAAAAATCTGGTCATCCTTGTTCAGAAATAACTGCTGCTAGACCTCAAATTTAAATATTTATGAAGGGGGAGGAATTCAAAACATGTCCTGTTGTGGAAGGAAACACACACTTTTGCTGGATTTGTCTCATGGGATCTAGGAAGCAATTTTCTCCCCTTGTTTTCTCATCTAATTTGTACAGATACCGATTTCATTAATATTTAAACCTAAATGTTAAAAGAAACAAAATTTCAAACACAAAACCTGTTGATGTAGAATGTTTCTTTATGGATCTGTGTTTGCGAAGCTTATTGTCAGCACTGTAACTTTACACAACCATCAATTCTGGCTAGAAATCATCAATTGAAACTCAACATAGACCTCTAGGGAACTGTGTGATACAAACATGGGGTAACAACGGAAAGGCCAGTCACTCTGAAGAGAGACTTGGGAGGGGATTGGGTCCAAATTGTGAAGAGTAGTTTAGATTTCAAGTGCTTCTTAGAAGTGAAGAAAACAAATTGCATGAACCCCACAGGCAAGCAATAAAGGACCAGTTTCTAGATAAGGAGATGGTAGAACTGGAGCAGAGGGTGAGGTCCTGGAGTTCAGTAAAAATGGGCAAGTTCAAATGGCTCAGTAAGTTATAATTGCTCAGAAATCCTCTGAGGCTGTCTTCCAGGGGCCTATGGTGTGGAAATCTCTGCTCTAGATGTGAAGTATAGCAATAACCAAAAGACAAGCTCTGTTTTTGTGCAGGAAATGCAGTAGCAGGAAAAATGGGCAAACAAATAATTATGACGTACTGTGATTTTTTTTTTAAAAGGAGAAAGAAAGTATAGGATGCTATGGAAACATAAAACAGATGGACTTATCCTTGGCTACAGGATCAGAGAAAATGTCTCTGGAAAAGTACTATATAAACTGAAATCCAAAGAAACGACAAGTGTTGGCGAGGATGTGGAGAAAAAGGAAGTCTTGTGCACTGTTGGTGGGAACACAGACTGGTGCAGCCACTGTGGAAAACAGTATGGAGGTTCCTCATCAAATTAAAAATAGAAATACCTATGATCTAGTATATCATACTATTGGGTTTTTACCCAAAGAATGTAAAAACACTAATTCAAAAGGATATATGTATCCTTATTTTACTGCAGCATTATTTACAATAGTCAAGATATGGAAGCAGCTCAAGTGTCCATCGATAGATGAACAAAGAAGATGGTGTGTGTGTGTGTGTGTGTGTGTGTGTGTGATGGAATATTATTCAGCCATAAAAAAGAATGAAATCTTGCCATCTGCAATAATATGCATGGAGCTAGAGAGTATAATGGTAAGTGAAGTAAGCCAGTCAGAGAAAGACAAATACCATATGATTTCACTCATATGTGGAATTTAAGAAACAAAGCAAGTGAACAAAGGGGACAAAGGAGAGAGACAAACCAAGACTCAGACTCTTAACTACGTAGAACAAACTGGTGGTTACCAGAGGGGAGATGGGTGGGAGGATGTGTGAAGCAGGTGAAAGGGATTAAGAGTACACTTATGATGAGCACTGAGTAATGCATAGGATTGCTGAATCACTATATTGTACACCTGAAACTAATATTACACTGTACATTAACTATACGGGACTTAGAATTAAAAACTTAAAAAAATCAACTGAGATCCAAAGCATGATTAAGCATTAGCTAGTTCAGAAAAGGAAGATATGGACATTCCAGAAAGAGAATGTTCCAGTGCTTTCTATTTGAATAAGGATTGGTACAGTCCCACAAAGCTGTAGACATTCCATTGTTCTTTGTCACATTGCACTTTGTGTGTTTTCCTTGACAGTGAAATCCTGGAATAGGAGAGTGTGTCTTAGTCATTGCTGAATGTCCAACACCTAGGGCAATGCCTGCACATAGTGGGACTTCAGTTAATGTTAAGGGGCTGTAAAAAATATTCCTGTATATTGAGATACCTACAAGAATGTTCATTTTCTCCCGGGTACTAAGTCTGAACTTTGGGTAAATTTCCACTGAGTTGATAAAATACGTCAGCTTTGTTCTCATGATCCATGTCATTGGGTTTCCCAAGGTATGGTTAGTGATAAAGACATATTACAAAGTATAATTTTTTATTCATTTATCATTTTTCCATTGCAAATTAGACTTCTATTATAGTATGTATGAGTAAAACACATTACTTTAAATACATTAATATTTTAAAGTGTTATACATATGTCAGAGGAACATTTTAAAATATAAAAATGGAAAACAATCTAAAATTTATTAAAAATAAGTGTTCATTTGGGATGTCTGGCTGGCTCAGTCAGTAGAGCATGCAATTCTTGATCTTGGAGCTTGGGGTTCAAGCTCGACACTGGTTGTAGAGATTATTTTTTTTAATTTTTTTAATGTTTATTTATTTTTGAAAGAGACAGAGCATGAGTGGGGGAGGGGCAGAGAGAGAGGGAGACACAGAATCTGAAGCAGGCTCCAGGCTCTGAGCTGCCAGCACAGAGCCCAACTTGGGGATCAAACTCATGGACCTGATCTCACCTGAGATCATGACCTGAGCCGAAGTCGGACACTCAACTGAGCCACCTAGGTGCCCCGGGTGTAGAGATTATTTTAAAAAATCTTAAATAATTAAGTATTGATTTTTATTGATCATTGCCTCAACATTTCCTTAGTTTAACTTAAGCTTACAGAGTCCTACAAAGCAATCTTTTGATATTACTGTAAATGATGTCTTCATGATAAAAGTCTCAAAGTCTTTGGGGCATAGACACGCACAGTACTATAGATACGTTACTTTGGAGTATTAGAGCTGTGTGGCGTCAAAAACTTTTAAAGAAATTCTCTCTCTCTAACAGTAGGAACCTAATTACTTTCACATTTATTAGAAAAAAACAGATTAAGTGTCTTCGTAATAGTCCTTTTGGCTATTTTGACTCTATCAATATTCTCTTTTCTTAGCTGAAATAGCTACAGAAATGACAACATGTATAGTGTGAATCACTTGGCTAAATATAAACCTCATGATGGTCTTTGTTTTTTCAGGCATAGTCTTCTTGACAGCTTTTAAGATAACCAAAGGGAAAAAAATCCGATTTGAGATGCCCTCCAATTTTCTCCCTTTCTTACCTTAGACTAAAAATACATTTAAACACAATGTAGAGATATTTTTGAATGAACTCTCAGTTTCTTCCAAATGACATGGTTTTCAAAAATCATTTTCTGAGTTTTGCTTTTTGTTTTTAATCTACTTCCCAACAGGTTCTTTTTAATTCTGCCATAATAGGAGTTTCTTTAGAGTACAGAGATTGCTTGTCTGGTTAAAGTAAACCAGACCTTAACATAGTGTCTAATTAAATTTGTCTAAATGCTAATTGATTTGCATAAGGCTTTGTTTGGGCCTTACTTATTTTTTGAGTCCTCAGGGCTTAGCACTGTATCGCACATAGTAGATGCTAGATAGATGTTTGCTAAAGAAATGAAAGCATGGACTGTGGATATGATAATCCTTTAGAATATCTGCATTACTGGAATTTTATGTATTTCAATTATAATGCTATTTGAGATTAGAGGTTCTATGAAGACATATCATCAATAATAGTAACAAGCATTATTTGGGAGTGACAGCATATCTTCTGTTTCTTTAATGACTCATAAACCACAGTACATAATGTTTGTTTGATAATGAAACATAGCATCTTCTAGACAGTATGTGAGACATGATGATTTAAGTGGCTGAATTTAAAAATACCTTCCAAGCAGCCTCACTAAATGAACATGCCATACAACAAGAACTAAATGAAATTTTTGGTTTTCAGGTTGAAAATTATTGGTACCAAGTCTAATTTTTATTTTGTGTAAAGCATTATATACCCATAATTTCACCCCCTAATTTAAAACAAAAGTTTTATTAAAGCATAGAATAAATGGCCGTTCTTTATTTGTTTTTCTTATGTACTATTTAAGTCCATAGCCAGAATGGATAAAGTATCTACACTGGATAAGCAAAAATTGGATCTGAGGAAAGCCACCAAATACTATATATACTCAATGTTATTCTTGTGAGTAGCACAATTATATTAACACAGGAACCAAGTGCATTGTAACAAGAGAGGAGAAGAAAAGGAAACTCACATTTCTTTAACATCCTATATCTGCTGGGTTCCTCGTTGTTCTACTCTGTTCTGACTGCTATAATAAAAATAACAAATATGAACTGGGTGACTTACAAACAAAAAATATTTATTTCTCATAATTCTAGAGCCTGGGAAGCCCAAAATCATGGCACCAGCAAATATGTTGTCTGATGAGAACCTTCTACCTGATTCATAGACTTCATAGTCTTCTCACTGTGGCCTCACATGATATAAAGGGAAAGGGATCTCTCTGAAGCCTTTTTTATAAGGGCACTAATCCTATTCATGAGGGTTCTACCCTCACGACCTAAGCACCTCCCAAAGGCCACACCTCCTAACAATCATTTTGAGGGTTAGGATTTCAACGTATGAATTTGGAAGGAATACAAGCATTCAGACTATGCCCTCATAAAATCTTCATGCTCCAGCTGGATAGTCTGGTGGATGAGGCCTGGGCTGACTTTACAGGCTTAGAGGCACAGATATGGGGGCCTGGTAGAGAGAGCAAATTGCACATGTGTGTACTTGGGGGCTATCAGTTGAATAGAGTCACATTGCTGGACCTTGCCCTGAACCAGGACCTGTGTTGGCCAAAAGGGAGTCACCAGCCTGGGCTCCTGGAGGCCACAACACATCTGCCATCATCCAAGCCCATGCCATCACAATCCCACCTGGGCGTGAGATTCACTTTTCTTTCTTGGGGCTTTTTATCATATGCATGGGTGTCTGATACCTAGTTTGCCAAAGTGAAGGCTGGTGGTTATCAACAATCAGCAATATCTCTGCTAGAAGCCTTCAAAGAGATTACATTTACAATGATTTGCATTAGGCTGAGACTTGTGGGAAAGCTCTGCTGAGGTGGTACCTGCAGGTAAAGCCCACACTCCTACTGCCCTGCGAAGTGGGTATTATCACTATTTGGTAGACAGGAAACAAAAGTTATGAAAGTTTGAGTGACTTGTCCATATTTCCACAGCTGGGAAGCAGGCGAGCCAAAATGTAAGTGTGGAGATAGCTCTGTTTCTCCATGACGACATCCTGCTCACACCCCCAGGCATTAATGGGGAGTCTTATTCCATTCATTTTGCAACAGTTGCATGAAAAGAGGCGGAGGAATCCTGCTACAGCTAATGACATCCCAAATCTCATTGACGAATTCTAGTTTTAATCCTAAAAAAACTTTAAGGGGCAATTCATTGCTCTGTGGGATAGTGAGAAATAAGGTAGGATCAAGAACCCACCTTTTGCCAAGATGGTGTGGCTTCCCACTGTGTAAGTACATAATGATATGAGCACTGATGAATTGACCCAGTTCCAGGACTGTCTTGTCCTCACCACATCACAAAGAGCACAGAACTAACTGTCCAAACGCTTGCACAAAAGTAATGTCACCATGTACACAGTTTACTAAGTGTGCTTTCTTAGGTATGATCACATGGAGGCATTACTCGGCAAACAAACCTCAGCTCCACCAAAATTTAAATTAGAAAGAGTGGTCCAAATCAAATGGAAAATGGGCTTTTACTGCACACTGATCATAAGAAGACATACTCCATTTCTGTGCTTATGCTTCTGAGATTAATTGGCTACTGCTAATGTATCCAAACTCCAAAGAGAGTTAGAACACTCAAACTCTTACAGCAAAGCAGCTACCTTGCATTTAGATAACCCTTCATTCTTTACAAAGTACAGTTTCATACCTGGTATACTTTGAGATACAGTATAGCCCAATCTGAAAGCCATGTTGTAATTGCACTTAGGTTTCTTTCTTATCTAATCCATCCTCTCATTCTACAGAATTTCTATTGTGAAATTATTCTCTTATTCCTATATTCCAAATAGCTCATGATAACTGAAAAGATTGAGCCACTGGGCCTGGGTAGAAGTAAACAAACACAATTTCCTGCATCAAGGACACATCCAAAATATGTATTTCCTCAGAAAGAAGGAAAAAAGAAAACCATCTCATCGCAATTCGAATGCAAAACAAGATAGGATATTCAGTACACATTTTTTTCTCTTTCACTTTCTGAAGCTGTTTCTCCATTTCTCCATTTCTTCACTTTGTCTCGCACACAATGGGATTTGTATTTCATTATCCAAAAGGAAGTTAAGATGCCCTAGGCATCTTTACGTTAAGGCAATAAAGACTTAATAATAAAGGCATAATGATATTAAGCATAAAGGTCTTTGTTTTTATTTTGTTTGCAAGATTACGGTTCTGTTGAGTCGGGAGATTTTCATGGTACTGAATAATAAGATTTTGTCTTCTTCAGCTTGGACCCTCACCTGATGATTAAATATGTCTATCTGTCAAGTAGCAGAGTAGGGAGCACACAACAGAGAAGGTTAGACACGCCATTCTAAGTTTAACAAATCATGGCTATAGACATCTTGAGGAGCCCATTAGAGAATGTCAAAGTCCCTATCAATTGATAAAGGCCACTAATAGTAAACTTTATACCAATACATTCACAGAGCCTGAAAATCATCTCCAAAAAGACATAAGGTCTAATACAATGATACTACCAACCTCAGCACGGATGATGAGAAACACACATGAAACCAAGAGAGTCTGAATAAAGAATCCATAATAGATGAGACTTTTCTTTCAACTTTATTGGGAAAGGGTGGTCATCGCTTTCTAAGTGAGGACAAATTGGTAGTTTATTTCAGAACCTGGTATACACAGAATTTATCATTTATTTATGTATGTATAATATCCTAGTCTATTTATACTATGTAAGTCATGTCATTCTTAACCATTTCTTTTGTTTTTGTGAAGTCTTGAGTTAAAGCCCCTCCTGATGATATTTCATACTGATTCCTTTAGGATAGACCCTCAAAGGCTATTTCAGTTAAACTTCATAAATCCAGAATGGGTGCATAGAAGGCTTAACAGGGCTTAATCTTGTCAGTGTGCTACTCATGCATCAAGGCATTGAGCCATTTAAACTTTTTATGACTCTGATGTTGTTTAGTATAGCATGAACATGTAATCATACAATTTTTTATCCTATTTTCTTCTGATATTTAAATAAGCTAGCCTCTTTATCTGCTTCCGGGAGGCATAGGAATTATCTCACACAGTTTAGAGAGAGTAAACAGGAAGATAGAAGTAAAATGACTTGCTTAGAGGCTCAGTGGATTCTCTGGAAAATGAAAAACTGCTATCAGAAGTCCTTCCCCTCAGGGCTAATTCTCTATTGCACTTCCTTCCTGAGCAAATATACCAGAATCAAATCATCTCTCATCCTTGTCTTAACAACATCTACTTATGTAAGCTCTGCAAATTCAAAATCCCTACAAGAAAAAGGACAGAGCATTTATAGTTGTGACCCACACGATTTAAAGTTAGCTGGGAGGCTGGCAAAACACAGTGTCATGCTGAAGTTATTTCCAGAACAGCAGGCATCTCTTCAAGCAAAGCAGCTAAAAGGATGTCAAACTTGCCAACCTATTTTCTCCAACACAGTTCTTTTAATATTGAGTGAATGGTAGAAAAATTTTATCTTCCCATATATTCACATTAATTAACCAGGAATTATGAGTCAGACTATAAAACAGAGATCCCAACAGCAGCATGGAGTCTGGAGTTGGACTCTATGGGTTTGAAACCTGGTGCTACCACTTACTGGCTGGGCAGCCTTAGTCAAGTTACTTAATCTCTCTGTGCTCAGGTTCCTCAATGGTAAAGTGTTGGTAATAATAGTACCTGCCTCATAGGGTTGTAATTGAATTAATTCATGTGAAGTGCTTAATGAAGTGCTCATAAATGCTAGCTGTTTTTGTTTTTTGTTTTATATCATATCCCCAGTACCTAGTCCAAAGCCTGTCACATTGTTATCTTTTAATAATGTGAGCTGTACCCTTGAACTTTCAAGAAGTTTTTATTCTAGTTGGGAAACAAGATATACATATAAGACAAGAGTAACCAAATAGTATGGAAAACATACATACAAGGGTATATTTGTCATACAATAGTAGATCAGATGAAGGAATGGTCATTGGAGGCCAAGTAGAAATAGAAGCTTCCATGGGAGTAGCCAAAGAATCTGTGTGGACAATAGGTCATTCAACAGATATTCACAGAGCATCTGCAATGGTCTAGACAGTGAGAATAAAAGTTCTTCCCTTGACATCAAGATTACTTGAAAACTTTCCATGAAAAAAATGGAAATGGAACACCTATGAGATATCAACTTCAAATTGTAAGAGAAACTATCAGGTTAGCTCTCCTGAACCCATGTTTATGTTTGAATTCAGAGAAAAATATGTAGGATCCTTCCTGGGAGATGAGAAGTTGGGAGAGGGGGGTGAAATGTATATGAGGTCATTCCATTTTTACTATTGTTTTAATTTTTAAAAATAGTTCAAGTTAATTAAAAAGGAGACAAAATGCATGACTGGGTTTTAAGGATTCTTGTATGTGTATTACTTAGTACAGTGATTAGCAAATGGTGGGCACTCAATATATTTTTGTTGAATGAATGAATGAATCAAATAGTATTTAGATGAATTAGAGAAATACCATCACAAAATCTCTCTACCCAAATCTTTAGAGAATGGCCTCAAAGAAAACAAAAATGGACTTGAATGAGGAAGAGGCATAAAAGTTCACTAATGTATCTATTCATCCATCGATGGAGAAAATGTGGTGTGTGTGTGTGTATCTATATATAGATAAATAGATAGATAGATACACACACACACACACATACACACACACACACACACACACACACACAATGGAGTATTACTTGGCAATCAAAAAGAATGAAATCTTGCCATTTGCAAATACGTGGATGGAACTGGAGGGTATTACGCTAAGTGAAATTAGTCAGTCAGAGAAAGACAAAAATCATATGACTTCACTCATATGAGGACTTTAAGAGACAAAACAGATGAACATAAGGGAAGGGAAACAAAAATAATATAAAAACAGGGAGGGGGACAAAACAGAAGAGACTCATAAATATGGAGAACAAACTGAGGGTTCCTGGAGGGGTTGTGGGAGGGGGGATGGGCTAAATGGATAAGGGGCATTAAGGAATCTACTCCTGAAATCATTGTTGCACTATATGCTAACTAATTTGGATGTATATTCTAAAAAATAAAAAAGAAAAGAAAAAAATAAGATGTCAGAAAAAGAAAAATTCACTAATGTAAGCATCTCTGTCTTATATTCTGGATGTACTATAGGAAGAGGCAACCATTGTTCCCTCTTCCCCAGAGAGGCGAGGAAAGCCACCTGATGGAGTGGGAAGAATGGTTCGTGAGTAGAGAAGGACTGAAAGACAAACTATTCCAACACTTTTTTTAAACAGTAAGGAAGACTTTATTCAAGGCTATTATAATAGGAGAGAAAGATTGAACTCAGTTCCAAGTATAGAAAGGGCAGCTGGAGATTTAGTCAGAGTGAGGGGGTCAGTAGACAGTTCTTGAGTATATATCAAGAGTAAGGGATTATTGCTAACCTGGCCTAACAAGTTTCTTGGCTAATCAAAGGCCAAGGACCTAAAAATCAAGGGTATAATGGGGAATTTGATCAAAAAGCAGGGTAGGGAGATTCTCATTGAACTGAATGATTCTCATCAAACTATGCAAAAATGTTTTCTACACTAATGAAGCCTTATGTCTTTATCTTCTGTGGTCCTCTTGTGGAAATCTTCTTTTAAGACATGATGTTTCAGAGAAACTAAAACATGAAGCCGGTGTGTAGGCAGCTTTGGGGATCTTTGCACCCCACATTCCTCTGAGAAACAACTCCCTCCCCGATGTCCTTCAACATCTATACATATTTCTGTGTTCTGTCTCCCTCCTTCTGTAATACAACCCAGAATATTATTCAGAGGTCCTTATGTTAGTGAACTGTTGTGTCTGTTCCTCATTCAAATCAATTTTTGTTTTCCTTGAGGCCATTGCTTCCCTGATATTTTGGATAAAGAGGTTTCACAGTGTTATTTCTCCAATTCATTTAAAGCTTATTTGACTAATTTATTAATTAATTTGTCAAATATACATTGATTGAGTGCCCACCATTTGCTTATCACCAAGCTAGGGATAAGGTATACAAGAGCACTTTCCCGGCTAGACCACAGGTTGAAAAGACATTGAATAACTCCTAAACTTGAGTAGAGTGAATTGGATTTTATTTTTGGGGATATGGACAGATCAAAGTCAAGCTGGGCCATAGACAAACGGAGAAAAGACAGTTGCCGAGAGATTGTCTTCACATTCCATGTCCCAGAGCCAGCCAGTATAAAGTAAAGCTGAACCTCCTACAGATGAGTCCCTTGAGGTCCTTCTGTATTGTTAATTTGGCAAAGTTTTTGTTTGTTTGCAATCAAATATTCCCCAATCAGTCCTTCCAGTGGCTCTATAATGGAAGAAGTTATCTACAGTTTCTCCTGCTATGGGAAAATGCCACATCTGCTTAAAAACAAACAAACAAAAAAGTGATGGCTTGAAGACAACTCACAAAGATAAGGTGTAGATCACTGTATTTGTGCCACCTCTGCCCCAATTTCCACTTTCATTTGTGCTCTCAAATACTAAGAATTTATCCAAGGGGAGAAATAATTGGTAGGAATAACTTAGGAGCACCCTCCTAAATCACAGTACTCACAATCAAGGATCCTGGGAATGCTAGAGATTGCCTCACCCTGTTTACATCCAAGCCTCAGGGGGTACAAGACTCCTGATAGTCCAGGGAAGATGAATCTAAAATGAGATAAACTCAGATTTCTGCCCCACAGTCACCTGTAGCCCTAGCATTTGACTTGCAAGTTTGCATTGAAAACATTATCCAGCAAGGCTTCCCTCACGTCTCTTTTTCTAGAGAGGTGTTACTCCTCAGGCCAAATTTAACATTTACCATATGCCAAGATCCTAAGAATTTTTGTATTTTATCTGTATGTGCAAATTTGTCTTTTGCTTTAGGGAATAGGAGAAACTCCCTCCCCTCCCACAGACTTTAAAGGCATGGTATACTCACAATAAGCCCTGATTTTGAACTTTTATGGAGTGGGGAAAATAAGTTTAGGGTCTTAAAAGGACTCCACGATGGTAGTTCAATGGAAAAATCATGTCTGATGATTATCAACTGTGAGATTTCACTTCACTAAAAGCCCTCTGAATTGGGTCCATTTCTGAATAAAGATTGCAACTACTCTCCCAAACACCTCCGCTCTGCTGGAGATCCAGTCCTTAAGTATACTTTCTGGTCTTTTTAGATTCCTATCGCATTTGCTTCTCAAATTCTTTTTCTTTCATGAAAACTGAAGTGATAAAGGGTAGGTAGCAAATATAATCATGGGTTTCAGCCATGAAAATGCAAGCAGGGAAACAGGTTGTCAACAGGACAGCTTTAGTATCCTTTCTCTGTGGAGGCTCTTTCCCACTGGGATACTAATGATAAAGTAGGACCAGCTATGTAAGGGAAAAGATGGAAAAATTGGAGCAAGTGAAAAACTGAAAAGACACTGGTAGCATTTTCTGCTACCAGTAATAGGGCATTTTCTTTTAGTAAAGCTGCCCTATATCAATCTGTTATTCAGTCAAGTTTGTTGGCTTTATTAGCATGTGGATAAGCAGAGTGTAGCTGGCTATCCTGTGGCCAAAAAGAGGAGGCCCTAAAACAAGAAATCAGATGTTCTCAACAGAATGAGCTTGCTGATGGGAGAAGCAGTTTGTCAGACAGAAAGAGGACTGCCAGGCTATTATGATGGCCAAGTTGACAGGACAGCAATTGTATTTATAAGAATACAACCTGGGATTGTCACCGGGTATGTCTGGAGTGGTTAAATCCAGGTCCCTGTATAGACTCTGAAGGACAATGCTGGTTATCAACAAATGAGAAAAGAATTTGCATGTTGATCAGTTTCTAATAAGGAGAACGCTTATGTCAGTTGACCAAAGGTAATGTTTTACATTGTTAAAATTGTAATGCCCACTGGTGAGTATGAAATCACCTGGGATGTTAAAGCCAGGTATCAGTTCTGCTTGGACTAAAATCGAGAAATGAATTCAAGAAGCAGCCAAAGTCAGAAGTACAAAGCTAGCTACAGATAAGGAAGTAGTCAGGCCTCTGGAGCCCTGGTGCCTGTCTATCCCTGAGAATAGTCTTGAAGATTTGCAACCTGTTAGTGAATCAGAACAAGGTCTAGTGTTTACTGACAAAGCCAGGCAAGTGTTTGGCATCGAGGAGGAATGTCAGGTAATATCAGATAGGCAGTCACGAGGCACCAGTTCAAGGAGCAGGCTGCCATTGCTGTCAGGAACTGAGGCCCCAGAGAAGACACAAAGATGAAGGCACAATGGTAGAAAAATTGGTCATTGGAGTGGAGCTCAAGTCCAAACTAAAGGTGTGTTCAGAAAGACAATGCAAGGCCCAGAGAGAGGCGCTAGAATCAATCAACCAAACTCTCCCTACACCAGGTCTGAATTGATCCCAATGGCAAGGAATTCCCCATTTATGAAAAGAGAGCAGGAGTGAGAAAAAGTGCCTGCTATCCTAGGCAAACTCCAGATGCTGCTTTGCCAAAGAGCAGGATGCTAAATATTTTTGAGAAAGTCTTCCTGGACTTGACAAGGGAAAATGAAAGCCAGTCTTGTCATTTGACTTTTAAATGATCTCCTGGAGGAAGGTTATCTTGGAAATATTCAGCATAAGGGGATCTTTTTAAGGCAAAATTAAAGCAAGAACTTTCCCTTGACAATAACCTTAGAAATTACCACGCTAGCTCGAATATTTCAAGCCCAAAATGATTGTATGCCAAAAAATGCCAAAACCATCATGCAATACTACAAAGGATATGAGAAACCTGGCTCTCAAGTCATTTTTTGGAAGTGAGTGCAAATAAATGCTGAGTGTAACAAATAACTTCCTGCTGGGTGATTTATGCTAAAGGACATCTAAAAAGCAAAAAAAAAAAAAAAAAAAAAAAAAAAAAAAAAAAAAAAAGAGAACTCAAGTTCTAGGAAACAACTATCCAAAAGACTAAAAGAATATTTTCCTAGGGGTGCCTGGGTGGCTCGTTGATTAAGCATCAGACTTCGGCTCGGGGCATGATCTCACAGTTCGTGGGTTTGAGCCCCATGTGGGGCTCTGTGCCAACAGCTCAGAGCCTAGAGCCTGCTTCGGGTTCTGTGTCTCCCTCTCTCTCTGCCCCTCCCCACTCCACTCTGTCTCTCTCTCCCTCTCAAAAATAAATAAAACATTAAAAAAAAAAGACTTTTTCCTAATGGTCACATGACAATGACTACAAACAATTCCTGTGCCATAATCTCAGATATTGTTGCCCATGCAAGGAATAACACTTTGAAGAAGAGAGATTTTGCGCCGAGAGAAAACTTTGAGTTGAACAAATTTCTTCCATTTTTAGAATAAACGTTGTGCCCCAAACTGAACAGTTAACCAGTTGCAATGCCACCACTGGATTTGGGACCTTGTAGTTTCTAAAATTTCTATTATTCCAAACAAAAGCCTTGAAGTCCAAACCATATTGTAAAGTCTCTTGTTTCTAAAAGAGTATTCCCATCTTTCTTCCCTCAGAATTAGACTCATTCAGATTTGCTTAACAGATGGTTTTAGAAAGTGTTAACTTACCCTTTATACACTGGGAAGGGGGTGGGCACCAGTAGCCGGTCCCCTCCCAGTCTCTCCCCAGGCTTAGCAATTGCAGGCACCGCTTTCCACTCTCGGGGCTGGACATCCAAAGGTCCCATAAGGCCCATGGCAGTTCAGGTTCTCAACTTGCTACCAGGAAATTCAGCACAAAGAGGATCTGGATTATTAGTTATCTATTGAATGAACACAAATCTGGCATTTGGAGAGTCATTTCCATGGTTTAAAGGGAAAAACAACTCAGGAGGGAACGAAGTACTATTTTGCTTACTATAAAAATTAAACCTTCTCTAGCGTTTGCTTTATGTTCAAATAACTCCAGTCCTTGGGGGACCCTGCTGACCCCAATTTTTGATTCAGCTTAGACTGTGCTAAGATTTAGCATAATTAAAGACAGAAAGTAACTTAACTGTCCAAGATTACGATGTTGAGTTTGTGATAAGTGTTTCTCTGCTGAAGAAGGCAGTCTGGTTGTGATTGAAACACCTCCTCCTCTGCGCCCTACTCTTATCAGGCTCTGCAGTCAGCATCTTTGACCTATATTTGATTCCCTTTTGCAATATGCGCTTTTGATCACGAAACTGCCCGGGAAAGGTTCCTTCTAAACCACAAAACAAGGTAAGCTGTTTCTTATTTGTTTGAATATACGGGAAGCTGGTGACAACCAATTTTCTTCTTCTACATCTAAGCAATCGAAAGGTCAGGTGTTAGGAGGGATTAGGGAGAGTTTATGAGGCAAACAGCCCTCCCCACCATAAGCCTTATCAGGAACAAGCCCAGCTTTCTTTCATAAGCCTCTGGTGGGCGTCTTGTGCTCAGAACCACCCCGGCTGGCAGTCCGGGGTGCACACCGCACAGTTTATCATCAAGCAGCATCTTTGAAATGCCAAACTTTATTTATTGATCTTACAATTCTCTGTTATCTTCAACAAGCCATGGGAAAACTAATACATTTTGTATGGATTAATCCTTGTAATTCTACACAACGTACACCCAGCGATAACTCAAGCTCGCTTTGTCTTCTCATTATCTAAACAGACATGTCTTTTTTTAAGTCATCAACAGAGGTCATCTCCCAAATGCCCTTGTGGAATATTCATTAATCAAATAACTAAATTGAAATGGACCTTCAAAGCATTATTCATTTCCCCATCATTCTCCCAACATCAGTTTAAATGCTTTGTGGGCATAATGATTAGGCTGATATTTAATTAATTGTGAAATTGTGAATTAAGGTTAAGTTAAAAGATAAATCATTCTTCAGTGCATTCAATAGAAAGAGAGAGAGAGCCAGAAAGGGCAAGTGAGCTTGACTGGTGGCTTTAGTTGGGCATTCTTAGCAAATATCTCTTTATTCACAACACCATAAGAAACATTTGATTTTAAGGTTAACTTTTGTGACGCAAAGCTTATTTTTCCATTCTTTCCTGATGGACTTCATATTCGTCACCACACCAATGACAAGATGCTACAGGCCAGAGCACAGATCTAGGTATAACCTGCTACTCTTAAGTATTGTGCAAAAAGTGAAACAACAATCGCTGAAGATCCCAGTATGGAAATCACAGCCCTGATTTTGTTTATCGTGTGTGATGATCAAAATGCTATAGTTTTAACCCTAAGGAGTATAGGGTTGATTCCAAACTGACGCCTTCCCCAATCATTCCTGCCTTCATGCCCCACACCGTTCCTAACACTCATTATCAGGAGCGTCATGATATCAATCCATCTTTATTGTTTACATTTTTTAAACCTGCCCATTTCTTCCTCTTTGACTATTTACTCCTTGGACTTCAGGGTCCAAGTCTTAATCATCTTTGTATATTCAACATGACATTTATTTTTTTAAGTTTATTTATTTATTTTGAGAGAGAGAAAGAGAGCAGGAGAGGTGGAGAGAGAGAGACAGACAGACAGAGAGACAGAGAGACAGAGAGAGAGAGAGAGAGAATCCCAAACGGGTTCCCCACCACCAGCATGGAGTCCAACTTGGGGCTCAAACCCATGAACTTTGAGATCATCAGCATGACATTTAAAGCCTAATTCTCAAATTGAGCAGAGCTGGCTTTGGGCTTGCTCTTCCTTTCTCCTGGAGCACTCTTTCTCCATATGTCCACTGGCTCACTCCTTGGCTTCATTCACACGGCTACTCAGATGTCATTTGCTTGGTGGGACCTACTTTAATCACTGTCTTAGTCCATTTGGGTGGCTATAACAAAGTACCATACCCGTACTTGGATTTATTTTTTTTCTTCATAGCACTTAGCAGTACTTAATACTGTATTTGTATTTGTTTGTTTACTGCCCATTTTCTCCCTCCTCAATAGAATCTCCATGAGGAAGGAAACTTACCTATTTTTTTCACCACTGTATTCCTTATGGGGATACATAGGCGTTAAAGAAACATTTAATTTAATTAAATAATAAACGATGGGGAAAATAAGCCTTTCTTTTCATTGTCATTGTTAAATTCTCAGAAACTACAATAAGAAGAAAGTCTGGTTGAGAATGAAGTCAGCAACAACCAAAAAGCAGATTCCAGAGATAAAGAGACAGATTCTTGTTTTTTTTTTTAATTTTTTTTTTTTTTTTTTTTTGAGAGAGAGAGACAGAGCGTGAGTGGGGGAGGAGCAGAGCGAGAGGGAGACACAGAATCCAAAGCAGGGTCCAGGCTCTGAGCTGTCAGCACAGAGCCCGACGTGGGGCCGAACCCACGAACTGTGACATCATGACTTGAGCCGAAGTCAGACACTTAACCAACTGAACCACCCAGGTGCCCCAGAGACAGAGTCTTGATTTGAGAGGTTGAATCCAGATATGCCTGAAGCAAGCACACCCATGAACATTTCAGTTTTATGTGCTAATACATTTCCTTGCTTATTTAAGATGGTTTATGTTAAGTTTCTTTCATTTGCAACCAAAAACTCAACAAAAACATAGTCACCTACAGGTCATCCACACATTAATTTTATTATCATCTACCTGCTTAGAGTACCAGCCGGTTCCATCTTCTGTGATCTGTCAGTGTGGCTGTATTTGCTCACCTTTAGGCACCTCGGCATCTCAGTCCCATTCTTCACCCCTGCCAGGGTGTCTGGTTTCCAAGGCTCAGCCCTCCCAGCCTAGCCCATCTCACAGACTATTGGACGGCTACCTCTATTTATGACATTTCTGGCTGATGGAACCTGTCCTGAAACACCTGCTCTGTCCCCTGTCTGGTCTCTAAAAGCCAGTCCCAGCTGGTTTCATCCACCCTGGTGTCTATTGAGCCCTGGTTCTGACATAGCAGTCTCTCAGATGCAGAGTACTACAGCACATTCCTTCTATACAAGAGCTGTCCCATCAGCCCCCTGAATTGGAATGTTAGCTCCACTACCTAATAGCCATATAACCTCACGCAAGTCACTTAATCTCTCTATGCTTCAATTTCCTCATCTATAAATCCAGAATAATAACACTGTCTATCTCATAGGGTTGTAAGTGAGATAATACATGCAAAGCACTTAGAATAGCACCTGGAACATAGCAAGTATGCAATAAATATGGCTGTTATTGTTTTCAGTAATAGATAGAACCGGCCCTTCAATGAGATGCCAGAAGGATGAAAAGATTTTATACTCCCTTATAGGTTTCATCAAGCTCTATTGAAAGCAAGACTGTTGTCTTTTTCTTTACCAATCTTATTTCCCAACTGGATAATGAGGGCCTGTAGGGCAAGGCTTGCATTTTGTCTTTCTGTGGCTCCAGCCCAGTGATGATCATTAAGGGCAGTCACTAAAGCTGTGCTTGGATTGATTGGCAATACCCCATAATCAATAATCATTCTTGTTATCAATAAGCACAAATTTTATTAACGAAAAATCAGGGTAATTATGACTGGTCTCTATTCCTTTCTTTCCCAATGAGCTTTCCTCTGGGTTTAGTTTCCAGGGAACAATGCACTCCTCCAGGACAGGCAAATGCTGTATTCTGTATCCTTGTCTGCTTTTCTTCCCTGGGGAATTGACTGTCCCTGGGAAGCACTTATCAATATCGTGTTTCTCTCCCTTAAAATATTAGGCTTAGAGCAAGCCCTAATCTGTCAGTTGGACTGCTTCACCTCTTCTGAAGTAGAAGCTTGAAACCTGCTCAGCACTTCTGAGGCCAACTATATGCCCAAGAGTGCTCAGCATACCAGCAAACGCCTTAACTCTAGTCTAACATGAGTGTCTTATGGGGCGCCTGGGTGGCTCAGTTGGTTGAGTGTCCGACTCTTGATTTCAGCTCAGGTCATGATCTCAGGGTTCGTGAGATCAAGCCCCACATCAGGCTCGGCACTGACAGTGTGGAGCCTGCTTTGGATTCTCTCTCTCTCTGCCTCCCCCTCCCCTGCACTTTCCCTCTCTCTCTCTCTCTCCCTCAAAATACATAAATAAACTTTAAAAAATAAAAAATAATAAAATGAGTTTCCTAAAATCCCCTTTCCTTTCAGTCCGTTTTTATTACCTCTCTATCTCACTGTCCTAAGAATATCTTGCATAAAATAGTCACTAATAAAACTTTGATTTTTAGTGGCCGGATGAATGAAGGAATCAGCCAATCAATGAATGAACCAATGCATGAATAAGAAATGGGTAAGCGGTGTTTACTCTCTTCTCTATTCTGAGGCCTGGAGGGTGAGGCACTTATCTTCTAGATCATGCTTATTTCTCTTGTTTACTGGCTTTTCGGCATTGTTTACCTCCTTCGTTCTTCAAGAAGGCACCAAAACCCAAAGAAGCTGGGGGAGGTAAAGAAAGTGGATTTAATAGTATCACCTAACAAAAACTCAGTACTCTATAGAGTGGCCAATATGCTACTCTTGAATATCTCTTTGCTTTCTACTTAGGCAGAGAAAACTCATCCTTCTAAGTCCCAGGAAAGAACGGTCTTATATCTGACTGGCTTCTTAAATAAGCCTTCACAACGCTACCCCCCACCCTACTTCCAACTGTTGTTCTAACAGGAGTGGTTCTGGTGGAGGGACCATGAGCACTTGCAATGTGATGGATGATGTGCAATTCAGATGTCACCAACCATGAGGTTTGGCTGAAGCATGCATATTGCTAACTTGGTGTGATGGCTGTTGTGGATAAACAAATCAAAGTAAAATTCACAGGTCAATTACTCTGAAGAATGCCCTGCTAATTTTCCTTTTTGAAAAAGTACGTGTAAAGGTTTTCAGATGAATCAGAGGCTTTCCACCAGCTCAGTTTCTTTGGCTAATGAGTGTTTCTGAACCCTTGGGTAATGCTGGAGAGGCCTCGAGGCTACAGGAGTTTAGGAGGTACCACATGCATGTCTCACTCCAGAGTAGCACGTCCCCTAGCAACCAGTAATGCAACTAACAAGCTACATCTCATCCTGAGCAAAACAGAGTTTTATTAAAATATGCCAGACACAGTAAAAATCAATTCAAAACCAAGGCCACCTTTCTTTTTCTAAAAATGAATGTTCTGAGAAGTCTCTTGTAATTTCTCACTGTGGTTGTTCAGTTCTGAGGCTTCCCAGTGAGATGAAGCAGTTGGTTGAGACCAGGGATCCAAGGTCAATGGATCTCATGAATCAGTAAAATCTCCTTCCTGCCCCAAAATATGGAAAGGCACCATAGGGCTGCCAACACTTTCGTTTGCCAAATACAGGCCATAAATTAAATTACACAAAATAAAAATTACTTTCTACTATGATCATGGTTTAATAAAAATAAATGATAGACTAACAAATATCAAAAAAGTAGAGAGGATATAATTTTAGGGAGAAAATGCAGCCCTTTAAATTGAATTAATTCAGCTTAAAAAAAAAGTTCCATGTTATTCTTATTTTTCTGATTACAGAAGATGGATGCAAACATTACTTCAAAACTGGTTTTCAGAGGAGCCTCTGAAAAACAACGGTCTAACTTTTAGTTCTATAGGTAAAATGCTTAAGTAAATTAAGGCAGGGATAGAGGTAGGAATTATGGTGAAATGTGTTTTGAATATCCATCCATGTCTCCTGGCACTGGGCCTCTCCCTGTCTGGTTTATCCTGCTCCCTGGGTACTCCTCCCCTTCCTCCTCATATTCAGGTCAGGTAGCCCCTGTCCTCTAACAGAATGCCCCTCACTGACTGTTAGGTACAGGAGCCTTTAGAAACTCCCTCCCTATGCTTTTTATTCCTCAATGTAGCCAATAGACTAGCCTTTAGAATCCATTCAGTTCTGAAGCATAATTCCAAACAGCTTTCCATTATCCTCTCCCAGAATGCTCTAGGCTTGTTTCAGAATCCTATCAGTGATATTTCTTTCGTTTTTTTTTTAAAATAAAGTTTATTTTATTTATTTTGAGAGAGAGAAGGACACCATGAGTGGGGAGGGGCAGAGAGAGAGAGGGAGAGAAATCCTAAGCAGGCTCCGCACTGTCAGCACAGAGCCTGACGTGGGGCTTGAGATCATGACCAGAGCCAAAACCAAGAGTCAGATGCTTAACTGACTGAGCCACCCGGGAGTCCCATATCAGTGATATTTCTTTAGTTCACCTTCTCCTGTTTTTCTAATAGCAGAACGTTTTTTTCCCTTGGAACTCAAATCATGTCGTTCTGGTGGGGCTGAACTCCACAACCCAGCGCATTCATCACAGATGTGGTACATGACCCAAGCTGGGCCAACTGGAGGGGGATCTTTGTGCTATAGATGGGGGAAAGATGGCTTTGCCAGGTGTAGCAGGTTGAATAATGTCCTCTTAAATTTCATATCTACTTGAAATATGAAACCTGAAATATGACCTTGTTATTATAAGTTCTTTGCATATGTAATTGAGTTAAGGATCTCAAGAAAGATCGCCCTAGATTTAGAATCGTCCCTAAATTCAGTGACTGATGTCCTTTCAAGAAAAAAGAGGGAGATTTTAGATAAGGAGACACAGAGTAGAAATGCAGAGAAGGTAGGATGCATCTAAAGGCAAAGGAATGCCAAGGATTTCTGGCAAACACCAGAAGCTAGGAGGGAGGCATATGATAGAGTTTTCCTCAGAACCTCCAGAAGAAATTATCTCTGTTGACACCTTGATTTTGGACTCTGGGTCACCTGAACTGTGAGAGAATAGATTTCTGTTGTTTTAAGCTACCCAGTCTTGGTTCTGATTTGTTATAGCAGCCTTGTAGAGCTAATATATTGACTTTGCTGAGAGCTATTTGAGCACCAGAGAGAAACTGTCCTAAGAATGGAGAGAGGGAGGGGCAGCTGGGTGGCTTAGTCAGTTGAGTGTCTGCCTTTGGCTCAGGTCATTATCTCAGGGTTCATGGGGTGTTAGTTTGAGCCCCATCTCAGGCTTTACACTGACAGCACAGAGCCTACTTTGGATTCTGTCTCCCTCTCTCTGTCCCTCCCTCTCCCCTCTCAAAAATAAATAAACATTAAAAAAATAATAATAATGGAAAGAAGGAGAGCTTTGATCATAACATTGGGTCCCTGGTTCCAGCTTGGCTTGGAGTCAGCTGCACCTCTGGACTTCACAGTATGTGAGCCAATAAAGGCTCTTTGTGTTTAAGTTCATTTGAGTTAAGTTTCTGTCACAGATAGCTGACATGCCTCTGATGAAAACTCCACTCAGCCCCAAGATAATCATATTCATCTTCCAAGGGCCAGCCATAGTGGTATTTTCTCCACAAAGCCTCCCCTGGGCTCCTCAGCCTGAATGGTTTGTTTCTTCCTCTGAGTTCCTACAGCTTTGTTCTCCTCCCACACATAATACTATTAAACTCGTCTTATCTCCCCCACTAGATCTCCTTCCTTATCTTCTTTCCTTTACTGAACAAGCTCTATTCCATTTACAAAGCAGGTGCTTGGTGCATATTTGATTAACAGATAAATAGAAAAATGATGGAACCAAGAGTGGGGTTGGAGTGTTGATGGCAGAGTGTGGAAAGGACAGTTTGGTAGTAGCGGCTTTCCTGGGTCATACCAGGAAATACCTGGGTCATACCAAACACACAAATCCCCAGTCCACTTTCTCATAAATCACCCTATATTCGGGAAACCAGCCACAGACCAAGACTACTGGGAGCAAGTGTTGGGGTGGGTCCTTTGTCAGCACAATAATTGCTAAGCTTTTGTAAAGGGCATTTGTTACTTTGAATCTGAAGTACTCATCATATCACTCTCTCCTGCTTGAAACCTTTCAGTCGCTTCCCACTGCTCTTAAGAAAAAGTCCAAACTCTTGTTCATGGCTTCAGAGGTCCTTGGAGAAACCTGGCTCCTCTTCATGTTTCTAATCTCACTTCCTCAAATGCCCTCACCTTGAATCAATGTTTCTTGCAATTCCCTGATCCTGTCAAAAGCTTCCTGTGCTCTCTTTCTCTGTCTCCCTCTCTCTGCCAGGCCTTTGTTCTTCTGAAACAATCACTCTGCCCCCAGATCTTTCACCAAGCTTATTCTTATGCATACATTAGACCTCTGCTCAGTCATTATTTTCTCTAGAGGTCTTCCCTCACCCACCATGTCCCCCCATTAACATGTTCCCAGAGCTCTCTGTATTTCTGTAGCCTAACTCAGTATACTGTATTGTGATTGCCTATTTGCTTGACAGTCTCCTCATTATATTTTTTGAACCCTATCTAGATCAACATGTCATTCTTAGCACACAGCACATAACAGAGATGTTTAATACATAGCTGTCAAATGACCCACTGATTACATAAATAAATAAATAATGGGGGATTTAATGGTGATTCTCAATGTCTAACTTGATCCTCGCTGTGTCCTCCTTTGTTCATTTCTTCACTCTCAAGGAGTGACCAGGTCTTCCTACTTGGGCTGGAGAGGAAGAAAGGGAAGTAAGGGCTACAATATCTTTAGAGAGAGGGAGGTGGATCCCCTCCAACACAGAGTTGCTGTTCCTTTAACTGTCCATGAGGACAATAATGGGACATTACCATGATATGTTTAGTATTTTCAAGGCCTGAAAAACGTCATACAAATGCCTATGACAAGTCTGCACAGGCAAACAAAACCAGACTGCAGGTGGGATGTCGGGGCAAAGTCTGTGTGTGGTTTCTTTCTACCTCTCCACCTCATGAAACCGTTGAGGGTTGGCACTGCTACTTGTAGGCAGACGTGGTCATGCAAACAGAAGAGCTTGTATCTCTTTCTGATAGAAGCACGTAATTATTGCTACCAAACTTTCTAGTCTGGTCTTTCCTTGTCTCGGGAAATGTAGCCCAGGCTGCCATGGAGTTATCACATGGACCTCATAGACTTGGTGTGAACCAGAAACAAACTTGTTGGGTTAAACCATTGAGATTATTTTAAGCTTATTTGTTACAATAGCATAACTTAGTCTATTTTGACTGAAGGACTACATTATTCCTCTTTTAATCTCCAAGACCAAGCATGGTGCTTGGCACAGAAAATATACCCAGTGTTTGCCAAATAAACACATGAATGAGTGGGTGAATAGAAAACAATTGTGAAACAATCTCAGTGTAGACCCTCGCAAATCAGAAAACAGACTGAGGATAAAAAAATTACATATGAAATAGATGCCTCCAGGGAGTGCTTCGCAGGGCCTTATTACTTCCTGTAGTAGGAGTAAATAATTTTGCCAATAGAATTCGGTTAAAACACACATATTTTATAAGAACTACTGCTAATAAATCTAAGCTCTTTGATTATCTCAGTCATGAATGACTTTCTCCAAAATATCAGGGATGTAAGATTCATTGATATTGGTCTTAGCTGCTCAGTGGGATTTAAGACTTCATAATGAAACCAGGAAGTGGTTTGCCACTCACTTGACCAAACAAAAGCCTCCGATAAGTAGTATTAAATCAGTTGGGGACCAATTTTCAGAATCTCTTTTGGTAGAACTTTGTGACTGCATGACTATGGGCACCTGTTGGAAATAATAACATGGCATATGCTATTGTGTGGGTCTTTGCTCCTGAGTTTGCAGAAGCCCACAGTTTGACATCAATACTGCAGGCAGGGGCTTTCTTTTCTAGTATATGGATTTTAAATTAAATTAACCCTGATCTTTAGGTCGTCTCCTAGATTATAAAAGCTGAATGCCTCATTAATAAGGAAAACAGTAGGAGTAAATGTATTGGAGCAGGTTGAGCAATTTAAGTGCTTTGAAATACAACTAGTCCAAAGCAAAAGTATGGCCAGCTATCCAATTAAAGGTTGATTCCAGACATGCTGATGGGATAAAACTACTCGAGCAGTGTTACTCTTGGGAAGTAGTTGGAATCTTCTGAAGACAACTTATTTCTTGCCCTCTACTCTTTGAGTCCTTCTGCTGTGCTAGCGTGAATCTTCTTTTCCACCCGAATGATGATCGTCCATCTTCTTCTACAACATCTTCCACTTTCAGAAGAGTAGATTAGTTATCTATTGCTGCATAAAAAATTACTCCTAAATTTAGTGGCTTGAACCAACAATACTTATTTTCTCAAAGCTTCTGTAGGTTAAAAACCTGGGCACAGCTCAGTTGGATCTGCTGCTGCAGGTATCTCACAAACTGCAGCCAAGGAGCCAACTGGGGCTTCAGGCATCCCGAGGCTTGGAAAAAAAGACTCCTCTTTGGGAGGGATCCACTTCCAAATTCAATTATGTGGTTGTGGGCAAATTCATTTCCTTGAAGGAATTTGAACTGAGGGGTTTCAGTTCTTTGAAGGCTGCTGGTCCAAAGCTGCCTTAAGTTCCTTGTTACATGGACCTATTCACAGGGCAACTCAAAACATGGCCATTTGCCCCATCTGAGCAAGCAGGCAAGAAACAGCCAGAGAGAGAGAGAGAGAGAGAGAGAGAGAGAGAGAGAAGGAGAAAAGAGACAAGAGATAGCAAGATGAAAGTCACAGATTTTTAGGATCTAATTTCGGAAGTGCCATTCTAACATTTTTGCCACATTTTAACCATAAGATACTCTTAAAACCTGAGAATAAACTGAGGGTTGATAGGGGTTGGGAAGGAGGGGAGGGGGGTGATGGGCACTGAGCAGTGCACCTGTTGGGATGAGCACTGGGTGTTGTATGGAAACCAATGTGACAATAAATTTCATATTAAAAAAATAAAAATAAATTTAAAAAAAGAAAGAAAGAAAAGAAGTGATTCACTTGGTCCAGCCTACCTGCACAAGGAGGGGATTTCACTGGACATAAATATCAGTAGGTGGGGCTCACTGAGAGGCATCATAGAAATCAGGCCAGCATGAAGAGCAAATGCATGGTTGCAGAAATTCATTGCTTGTCAGACTTGTTCTTCAACTTTATCCCATTAGAAGAGGATGACAAATGGATATTTGCTACTGAAGCAGCCTTCTACAAGTGAAAAAACACTATGGTGTGTTTTCACATTAAAATTAAAGGAATTTTGCATTTTTACTTCATCCATCCAATAGTGTAACAGCAGTTAATACATACGCAGGACTTCTTACATTCCAGGTACTATTCTGAGTGCTTCACACATGGTCTGTGCTATTCGTTATGGCAGCCCTCATAAACTAATATACCTGTCATCAGGAATATTCATGTCCCAGGGTGACGTGCCATATATTGACTGTGGTTTCTCGCATCCCCTGGCACACCCCAGTTTCACTAGCCCAGGTGTGATGGAAAACACTTGGGATTTGGCAGCCAAAGAAAGAATGATCTTGAACATGTAAAATTAGGCCAGCTCCATAACTTCTCTGTAAAGTGAGGCTAATAAGACCTACCTCACAGGGCTGTTGAGGGGATTAATGAGATAATGTGAAAGTGTCTGGCACAGTAGCTGACATATATTAAACCCTTAGTAAATGTCATTTATTGCTTAAATGGCAAGTCACATGTTAAAGCAATTACTAAAGGCACATAACAGAAGCATGGACCCTTGTTCACTCTCTATCTATGTCCATGTTGAAAAGATGGAAAAAAACTCTCAGTTTTTCTTCAGTGCAGGAATTCTCTTTATTGGTCCATTGCAATTTTGGTCCATACCGGCCCAGACCTTTACTATTATTTTCATTTTATATACAAAAATATCAGGAGAACTCAAAAACGGTCCAGTTTCCAGTATTCTGTGATTTCTTTAGACTGAAGATAATTCAGAAAAAAATGTAAGACTCCATGTAACAAAGAACTCCATCAGAGTGGACTCCAGTTCAATTATCCAATGCTTACTGCATACCTAAAATACCAGGGAGTGAACTGCTTGCCTATAAACTGCAATCCAATAACTAACATAGTAAACACAATCTCAACTTGTATGCAAGCAAGAGTAGTTACAAGAACAGAAAAGACAGTAATTTCTTGGCGTTTGATATTGATCAGATCACATTTAGAATATTGTTCTCAATTGTAGACACCCTTTCTAAATATAGAAATTAATAAGGGATATAGTAGTGCTCATGGGATGGTGACAAGTCTATATGAAAAAATCATTGAAATAAATGGGGACATTAAGCCCAAAGATGAGAACTAGGAAGGATATTTTAAGTATTTTAAATTCCAAAAAATTTGTCATATGGAAGAGGGTCTACTTTCTGTTGCTCTTGGTGACAAAATTATGACTTATAGTGAGGCCAAATTTACTTAAATACAAATAAAAATGTTTGCTATGGACTGAATCATGTCTCCGCACCCCCCTTCGCAGTTCATATGTTGAAACCCTAAACCCCTCATGTGCCTGTATTTGAAGATAGGGCTTTTAGGAGGTAATTAAGACTAAATGAAATCATAAGGGTAATCCTATAGAAAAAGTAGCCTGTAAAAAGAAGAGAGAAAAATCCTTTCTCTCCCTGCACATAATCCAAAATAAATAAATAAATAAATAAATAGTCATGTGAAGACACAGTGAGAAAGCAACTGTCTGCCCATCAGGAAGAGAGCTCTCACCAGGAACTGAATGGGTCAGACTCTTGATCTTGGACTTCCCTGATTCCAGAACCATGAGAAAATAAATTTCTGTTGTTTAAGCCAACCATCATGATATTTTATTGTGGCAGCCTGAACTAAGACAATGCCTAAAAATTGAAGTTGAATGATTTAATAAGCATTGAGTAGCAAACAGAGGCCCAGATGCATGTGTGCTCAGGCCCATTATAGAAGACATTTCCAGAGTGGTTTAGATGTTGGAGTGGCTGATTTTTATGGTTCCTTTCTCCTCGGAGATTCTATGATTTCACAAGTCCTTAAAGCCATATGGACACAGAATCATCTTCTCACTTTGTGGAGGATGGAGACTAGACAAGTTGGTTTCATCTCAGTGTCAACCCTGATTAATTGACAGTGGCTGCCTGAAACACTGTTTTGAGAAGGATTTTTGAAGCTGTGTGAAAAAATAAATCCATGATAAAGAGAGCTAATGCTTATTGGGTACTTGCCGTGCATCTGGCTCTACTCTAAGCACAGTATTTGTATTAGTTGACTTTATAGTTGCAACAACTCTAAAAGCTGGATCCTAGTAGCTTCAACATTTTTTTTGATGAGAACATCAGGGCATAGATAAGTAACTACTCAAAGGCCACATGACTAGTAAATGGCAGCTTCTGACTACAAACCAAGTGGTTTGGTTCAAAAGCTTTTGCTTGTAACCGTTACACTACATACTTCTTCAACAGTCCATTTGCAATATTTATGCTGAGTACAGAGGTTGAAGAGTTACATGCTCAGAAGTCCTTATCTCAGGATCTGTTTTTGGGCAAGGTCAAATTAGACAAGTGGGCATAGACTATTTTTATTTGAATGCCATCACCATTCAGACACACACCAGAAGCAATTTAAAGACTTTAATAGTTGAGTAACAGCTTGGTACTCTTACTCCAGATACTGCAAATTATATGGAAGCAGTGTTTGGAATTCCATTATTTCTTCCCAAATTCTGGGACCATGTTCTTCCAGTTTGTGCTATGATGGGTAGTAGAAAGAGGTAACATCTGTTGTTAAATCACATTTCGTTGACTCTTTAGCTCTGCATCATTGCAGGAACACCAACTCCTTTCTTAATCAACTCTCACCCTCAGGTATCTATTTAGATAAGTGTCCTGAGGATCAGGTATGCTTAATACTTGCCCCAGACACCTCTTTCCTTCCACACCTCTCTCTCTCTCTCTCTCTCTCTCTCTCTCATCTGCTGTTGAGTTCACTTATGTGATATCTTGCTTGGGTTACTGATAGTTGCAAAACCATTTCCTGTCCTGTCTTGTCACCCAACTGTGTCTGTTGAAAGTAATGTCATTGTCTTTCTCTTCTCTAGTCTAGATTTGGTCAGTCTGCTCAGGTACACGTGTCTGTGGAGTACTCTATCAACCAAATTTGACACAAAGTACGCTTTCCCCCCAAGGCAAACACAGTCTTCTCTCCCATTAACCCCCTCATGCCCCTCAGGATCTGATAGACAGGCAGTGAGAGGCACTGGAAATTCCATGCCTACCCTTACGCAAGTCTCAATGTGTCTCACTTTAGAATTTATTTAAAGTAATCCTTTCTATCAAATTGGCCTCAAGAGTCCTGCATCTTTTCTCCTTCCAGAAAATCCCTGTGTTCCTTTTATTGTAGAGAAGGCTAAGGAAAGATGATAAAAATCTACAGTCCTTGATCCTGCATTTTAAAATGCAAGATGTTAAAATCAAATAAAGTAGGTCAAGGCTTCTCCCTATTTAGCAGAGACTAGCGCTTTCCCGTATCAGCAAATATTAAAGTTGATAGGCAATCACAAGTGCTATATCTTCCTTTAGTATAAGAAAATGTTATTAAGAAGCCAACATTCTATTTTTATCTTAGCCAAAGAAATGGAGCAAACGCAACTATATAACTTTATTGCTTATGATTTTATAGATGGCTATTTTGTACATTTAAGTAGAGGTACTTTATTTTGCATTTATTTGGACAATGGGTAATAGTTAAACACATTCAACTAATTCATTATGAGTGAAGTCTGTTTAAATGCAGTCTGTGGTTGAGCTTATAAAACCCTCAGGGGTTTGAAGCAATATTTAAAGTTGGAAGGTCTGACAGAACAAAATGGAGGAATGCACAAAGAGGAATACTATTTGAATTCAAGGCTAGAGGTACCTGGGGAAAACTTTAAGTCTTTGGTTTATTTTGAGATTGGAGAACGTTATGAATATCCTCCATTATTCTGGAACATAATAGCACTCAGTTGGACAAATATAATAAAATGTGTAAGTAAAATTAAATGATGCTGCTATCCTTCCTAATAATAGCAACTGTAACATCGAGGGTGCATGTTACATTCCTTTAATGAAAAAAAAAGAATATAAAAGCCTCTAAAGCAGGCTAACACTATTAATACAATAAATTATTTTGTAAAAATTCACCTCAATCATGATTTTAACAACAACTTGCAAGATAAAGAGATGTACCTATTAGCTTAATGGAGAGAATCACTGGGTTGAAGGACTTGGTCAGGGAAGGGACTGCAACATGAACCCTCGAATCTTTCACCTCCTTCCAAATATGGCACCTGTCCTTAAAGTATGCAGAAGAGATTCATACTTACGCCAATTTGAAATTGGAACGATTGCTAAATGAGGATTTCATGAACTCCATATCTAATCTATCCCTTGGAGTCCATGCTGCTTCTCAGGAGAAAGCCTCTTATTTCTCTTATAGCCCAGCCAATAGCCAGACCCAATCCTTCAAAGTAGGAAACTTTGGATTTGAAGCAGTTGGGGCACTGGCTGCTAGCTTTGCCCTTGATGCCATCCATAGGTTACTGCCCTTGACTTTAGTTTTGCACCCGTGATACTATATCCGTTTTGGTTTTGGTCTAGAACTTACACTGAACCCACATCTCTGAGCGTCTCCAGTGGACTCATTCTCCATCCCTCAGGTGCTTGACTTCTAATCTCTTATTCAGACTTCAGATAGGTCTCCAAACTTTCCTGGCTCTGTTCTTGGACTCTTTGGAAACATGTTTATCTGAATTCCTCCCTTGTACAAGAACTTCCCCCAACTCCAACCAACTACTTGCAATTTGGCCTCAACATTCTCCTTGTCTAAATCAGGGGCTCCACTTCTGCTATTTGCCCTGTGCCATCCTCTGGTACCACAAAAGAACAGCCCTACCTGGAATGCAGGCTGACCTCTTTTTGGCTGAAAGTATTCTTCTTAGTGGATTTAGTTCCCATATCTCTTTCTCTTAGACAAAGTGAAAACTAAATATATAGGGCTTATCAAATGAGGAGGAGAAAGTGGAGGCAGGAAGAGGAGAAAAAAGAAGGGGGAGAGGCAGGAATAAGAAGATAAAACTGACAACATGCAGGAAGGGATTGCTGCAAAGGTCACTAACATGATTGTGTGTGTGATGTGGTTAAACATCCTGACCACTTGCTAGAAAAGAAATCTCATTGAGTAGCCCAATGGGAAAGTCTTTTATCAGCTCAGACCTTCCCCTTCCCCAATAAGTGATTATTCCCCAAGAAAGAAAGAGTTTTAAAATATCTTTCTCTGTTGCAACATCAAGAAATTGACTTAACAAACAAATAAAACCAGTATTGTAAAGAGCATAAACACAGGTCAAGTTCACTAAACTCTGTGTGTGTGTGTGTGTGTGTGTGTGTGTGTAAGAAAGGGAGATATACACACAAAGAGTGAGAGACACTTCTGTCAGAGATGAATTTAACTTTTGGGAAACCTGAAATGTTTACAATTTAGGAAGCCCACTTTAAGAAAAAAAACCACAAAATTATAAATGACAACTTAGTTATTACAATAAATATTTATTTAGAACAAGAATAGAAATCACAACAAATGATAAATTTTCGACAACTGCCAAATACCACAAAAATTGCAAAAATAGCAATGTTTTTCATTAATTAGCTGTCTGACATATTTCTTTATTACTTTTGGCTGCATGTTCTCTGATTGCTTCTTCATATGATGATAATTTTGAAATATAATCCTTTCTAGAGAAAATAGAAAATAGTCTTGTAGCATTATTAATATTTTTATTATCAATAATTTAGAATAATTTCTTTTACCTTTAACATCAATTATTGGTAACATTTCACAAATTGAGGCAAGTCTGTCGAGTTTCTTTTACATGTAAACTATTACAGATGTGCCTACTATTTGTAATACGGATGTAATTTGGGGCCCTACAAATGCAGGAATTCTGATAAATTCTATTTGTCACTATTACCTTCAAACAAGGAAATGTTTGGTACATTTGTAATTGCAGATACCGTATTATGAATATATTTCTTACAGGAGACAATTTTGTTTCTGACCAGACACCAGTGAGAACTAACTCTTCCGTTTTCAATTTTACACATTTGCTGACTGAAAGATTTTCCACAGGCCAACTTCTGTCTGCACATGTTTCAAACCTTGTTTCTCCTCCAGGACCCGCACGCTTCCTGCGCTATTATGACGTGACTTACGGCCTTGTACTTTGGTGCTGTAAAGTTCAGTGAATTAGCATAATGAAGGGCAAGAGGGTACCTGGAAGCCATTTAAACTTCAGGAAGGCCAGCAATATTTTAACTGTTTATGGAAGCGACTGTGAGCCACATAAATATATCCGCTAAACACAAATTAATGTATAAACAATTCTGTCTTCCCTTGGTTGGATCTCCAAATACCTGCAGCTAAGTCAACCCTACCTGATTTGAAAGGAAGCATAAAAAAAGTGGAGATTGGAGTAGCTTTAAATAGTTGTGGTTAAATTATCTTAGTCATGCAAATTTTAGGCAGTCATAGGGCCTCTCCCAGAGCCTTGGAAGGGGCTGTGCAATTGAAGCATTCTGAAACTTAACCTCATTAGCTTCATGGTAAATCTACCTCTGACACCTGGCAGCATTTTCTTGAATGTTTAGGAAATATGGGAAGCTAAGCCCTCCATAAAAATTAATGGATAATGACTTAGTATTTGGAGACCATCCTATGAGAAAAGACATTATCAAAGACTAGAGATAAGTTATTCTTGGTAATTAGGGTCCTAAAGCAAGTTATAGACATTTCTCTGAAGATATCAACTGATAGGAACGGCATGGAACAGATTACAGGAAAAATCCAAAAGGGTATTTAAGTATTCCCATAGATCTAGTTCCTTATTAAGGAGAAATTCTATTTTGCTGTCAGAACCCAAAGTATCTTATTCATAAATTTTGAATATGAGTATGTTTCAAGACATATATTATTTTTTATCCTATTGTATAGATTTCAGTCATTCTCAGATTCTGCTGTTGTCTTTGTAAACCTTCCAGGCAGGTAACTGATCTCTGTGGACACTACAGAACTGTTATGGTCCTGGGTTTTGTGGCTGAGTTGAGATAAACCAGGAGAAATAGGCTCCACATAGAATTCTATTTTACTAAGGCTTATTTTCTGGGTATGCTACAAGTTACACAAGAAGAAAATATCCTAAGGACCAAAACAATCACCTATATTATGTATACACCATTTTCAGTAGCTAAAACTATGTGTCCTGTGCTGAAAATTTCAACTTTAAAGTATGGCACCTCTTCAGGTGACTCATAGAAATTGGAGCAAACAAAGAAAACGATCACAATGGATTCAAGGAATTGATGGATATGCTGCATGACAAAGTTCAAATGAGGTTTAAAATGACAATTATAAGCTCCATGACCATTTGTTGTAAAATATACCACTTTTCTATTATGAAGGAGAGGTATAGAAACACCATGGATTCCTGTGAGAAAAAGAGATTCTTTTTATTGAACAAAACTAACTGTGAGACATGGAGAGTCAGGAAGTCAAGGTTCTGACTCAGAACATAGAAAAACAGAAGCATAAATTACCAAGACAGCATTCCCAGGCATACCTTTTGGCTTCTCCAAAGCCTACCTCAAGTTATTGGAGGAATCAGTTTTGCTTTATACATTTGTCTGTTTCTTTTTTGAAAAATGTTTATTTATTTTGAGAGAGAGGGAGGGAGGGAGAGAAATATATATATATAGAGAGAGAAAGCACAAGCAGGGAAAGGGCAGAGAAAGAGGGAAAGAGAGAATCCCAAGCAGGCTTCACTCTGTCAGTGTGGAGTCCAACAAGGGGCTCAAACTCACAAGCAGTGAGATCACAACCTGAGCCAAAATCAAGAATCAGACACTTAACTGACTGAGTCACCCAAGCGCCCGACATTTATCTATGTCTCATATGTATCACAAAGAATTTGTTGAGGAAGTATAGAGCTGAAAATACCAAAATGGGGTTACCTCATTTATTTTTCTTCGGGATAAAAATGTATCTAATCCTAGACAGAAAACATTTTCCATTCTCAAAGATTTCTAGAAAAGGAGATTCAGAGCCATGCTTATACAGAATTCTACTGTTTGCATGGTTCTCAAAGATGAATTTACAAATCTCACTATTTTACAGAGTGATCTTGGTTTCTGTTTTGTTCCCACTATAAAAGACCAGCTTATTCATAATCTTTTCCATTTTAACCATCCACTCAATTTTGCTAAACTCTCTCCAAGTTCTGTATTTTTGTTTCTGACCAGAAAAATTCTTGTTGTTTTGATATTTTCTCACAAAACTCTTAATCCATTTTTTAGGACTCTTCTCTTAATGTGATCCCTCTTGAGTTGTGCGGTTCAGTTTAGCTCATCTTATATAAAAATTTGTTACTGTATCAGTCAGGAATGTGTTTGCCTGAAAGTAACAGAAACATCAACAAACAGTATCTTGAAGAGGAAAGGGGCTTATTTGTCTTAAAATGCAATTAAAGTACAGGAGTAGGCCGTAAAGGGCAGGTTGGTAGCTCGGTGAGGTCATTAAGGATCCTTTCTTTTCCCCAATCTTCCCTCTCTGCTACCCTTATGATGAGGTCTTTTTGAGCACGCTCATAACCTGGGCACTAGATGACGGATGCTTTTCCAGGCTCATGTTCGTGTTACACACAGGAAGGTGAAGGAAAAGACTTAACTCCTCTTGTCAAGAGGTGGAGGCTATTTCTCTACCCATCAAATCTGGGTTGGCCTTATGACTTGCCATGACCAATAGAATATGAAGGAATTCAAGATATTCCAGTGATAAGCCAAGGCCTCAACCTGGCCTGAGGCCACTGAAACAGCCTTCTAGAGGATGAAAGACCGTGTGGAGCAGAGATTCGCTAAGCTGAAGCTACATGAGATCAGTAAACCCCCAACTGACCCACATCTAACCACAGACATTTGAGTGAGTTAGCCTAGGTCACGAAGACTGCCTAGCTGAGCCTCCACCTAAATAGGTAACCTAAAGAACCATGAGCTAAGTAAGCAGTTGTTTTGTTTTAAGCCACTAAATTTTGGGGTCTTTTCTTATGCAGTAAAAGCTAAGTGATATGCTTGAGTTCTCCCAAGCTGCACAGTTTCCCCCAACTAGTTCCAGTGACTTAGATGAATTCACTGCAGTTCTGGCTGCATGCTTACATCTCATTTATCATTAGTAGAAACTGAGTGGTGCCTTTAGCTTCTTTCTGCAAAGTTTCTATTTACCAGTTTTAGACAACAATGAGCCCAAGTGGATTTCTCTTGTGCATAGCCCATACACGGTCCTATATTTTTGGCTCAGATTAATTGTAGGAGAGTAGGCTGCCTGGCACAGTCATTCCTTTCTGTCTTTAGACATTGCAGTGAGTGAGAAATGTCAAAATATAATATCCCCCAAACTTCAGAGCATAGTTATCAAACTCTCTGAATCATCTTAAACTCCCTCTCTGTTGGCTTGAGGGGAACAGGGAAATACCTGTCCTACACCTTAGTGAATGAATGGGACTAGCAGTATACCAGCTGCCTCCAAAAATCCCTCTATAATCTCCCATAATCTAACATTTGGTACCCAACTTGGGGTACTGGGTTAAGAATCCTTTAACTGGTTCTTTATCATTCCCTTCCAAATTGCACATTGTGGCTTCTCACCTCACATTAAAATGTGACTCTTATTTCCATTCTACTATCATGTATGTTGAAATAAACTGAACGATATGCATGTGGACACTACTTTGCCAGAAAATACTGGAGCCATTTTGGGCCAGAGGTAGAGAGGGGAGGAAGTAAGGCAACCGCTTTCCAGAACTCAGAATTTAGCAGAAAGTATGCCATGTCTTACCTCAAATTTTAATTAAAAACTTTACATTCACTTGAATATTATCCTTATCACTTGGGATTCCTAGCTACCTGAGGGACTATAAACAAGAGGTAATGAATGCCAGGGAGAAGGTGCCATCAATGCTGAGGGGGGTCCTGGTGAGGTGCCACAGGAAGCAGCTGTCCTACAATGTCTGTTCTTAGTGAATATCTTCACTCACGAGCTGGAATAGGGAACAGACAGCACACTGATGAAATTCACAGATGGTGCTCGTTTGGGAGATATTATGAATACCAGGGATATCAGAAAAAAATGATATAAAAGGACCCAGAGAAGGAATAACAATGAGACTTGACTTTGAAAATGCAGAGCAATGTGTCTGAATATAAAAAAGAAATCTTCAACATTTAAATAGAGGGGAGAAAACTAGAAGTCAATGTTGAAAGTGACATCAAGTTGGGATAATGGAGCTAAACTTAAAAATGGGTCTTTTGAAATATAGCAGTAAAATTACTAGTGTATTTCTTAATCTCCTGTGATCTCTGAAAGACAAATTAGGTGTTCCTGCTTTGTGCTCCCATATTCTTAGCTTCTCACATTGTTTTTATAAAAATTACCTTTGGATTTGTCTATCTTTCCTCATGAGACTATGTTTCTTGAGCACCGGGATTGAGTTACATTCTTTGCTGTAAATCTCAGGTCTGGCTCATTGCCTGGGACATAGTAGGTACTGGATAAATACTTCTTGCAGGTAAAAATGAACTGCTTCCAACAGCATCTCTTTTAATGAGATGTGATGGTGTAAAGTTATCAGCTAACACTTTTATTTCAGGATTCTAAGTAAAGAACAGGCAAGAAAGAGTTACAAAGAAATTGGGAATAACAATAACCACCTTTCCTTTGTACAGAACTTTCAAAACTAGTTTCCCCCCCCCCCACCCCTCTTCCAACGGTAAGTTGCATATTCAGAAGGGACAGAGGGGTTGAATTCTTCACTATGGAGATAAAGTGCTTGAGAATTGTAGAGCTCTGTCTTTTCATAGAAGATATTTCTGTCAGTTTGAGCATTCCATCAGATGTGCAAAGCATGTTAGCATAGAGGGGAGAACGTGAAAGTTGATAATTGCAGTTCTCTGAGCATGAGCATGGTTTTGGGACCGCTACGGGTCATAAAGATTCTTTCAGAGGGTCCACAAGGTCAAAATTACTTTCGCTTTATATTATGATATGTCTCTTTTAGTCTTATTCTTTTTTGAGTGTACAGTGGAGTTTTCCATGGGCTAAATAATGTGATGACATCATTGTCCTAATGGCTAATGGAGTGTTTGCTCATGTATTCTTGTGTTTTAAATTTCTCACAGCTTGCATTTCTAATGCATAAATATCAATAGATATGACACACACAAACAAAAGCTTTGAGGGGTCCTCAATAAATTTTAAGAATGGAAAGCCATCCTGAGACCAAAAAAAAATTGAGAATTACTTGCTTTGAATTCAGACTTTGGACTCAGACATAGGTTAAAATCCTCATTTTGCAGACCTCTCGGTTATTTACCTTTCCTAAGTCTCAGTGTTCCTGGCAGAAGGGTGACATTTACCACATGGAGTTGTGAGAATTACGTAAGAAAATGTGGACAAAGAACACAGTTCAGTGCCGAGCACACAGTCAAGCCTTAATAAGTAAGTGGTTTATCATCATTGTAAAGGAATGATAACGTTCAGTGACTTCCAATACCATTTTTATGACCCTTTGGAAACCAGGTTTCCTTTGCAGGACTGCATCCATCCTCCAAGGACAGTAGAGGAGAGGAGTTAAGAGGGCAGAGCCTTCCTTCCTCCTCCTTGAAATCGATGAGAAATTGATGATTCTGCCGCTTCTGACTTCTGGAGGCTGTGGGTTCATTAATTTCAAAACTGCCGCTAGAAGCTCCTGTGTGTAAATCAGAACATGAAACAGATGATGTCTCCCTTCTGGTGGTTAGAGCAGGAGGGCATCAATTTTGAGCAGGAGGAGCAAAGGGCTCTATGCTTCTTACCAATGACCTTTACAGAGACAAATCTTTGCCACTGACAATAGTTCCATGTGGAGGGTATCAAGGACCATGATTTTTCCTTTCTTAGAGAAGGCTGGTTCCCAAGGACTATTGCATTTAAAATAGTAATACTGATACAAATATAGATCATAAGGGTAATCAAGTTTACATTTCTCCAACACTTCCCAATTAATGCTTTCATATGCATGGACCTATAACACCAGAGCTAGAAGGTTCTTGGTGATTATCTAAACCAAGACGCTTACATAGAGGGGTCTTGACATGGAGCAAAAGGGACCCAAACAATTTAAGTTACTTGCCTGAGATTATACAAATAATGGAAATACCTTGATCTTATTCAAGATAACTTGATAGGTGCAGAATGGATGTTACTTATGACATCCAATTTGTAGATGAGAGAATGGAAGGTTAATATATTATCTCTGGGGAAATAGTTAAATCTACATATAACACAGCCATGATTCAAGTCCAGGTCATCTGAGGGGACTTCACCACTTTATCTATAGAATCACTGTCATATTTTGGGGAATTCTTATTTCCCAGAAAAACTATGGGGTAGTGACTCAGAAAAGTAGTAGCATCTCTACCTTTACCCTCCTTTCTTCCACCAGACATTATAGTCCTGCTATACTCTTACATGGGCCAATGCTGTCTTCAGACTCCTCAGTATCTCACTACATAGGATCCTATTACATGGGGGAGAATGAGTATATTCCTGGGAGATACTGATACCATGGAATAATTGACCTTCCTTAGGCAAAGTTGATGACTCTAATATAAGAAGCACCAAAAGGCTCTCTTGCTTAGAATTCTTTTCTCTACTACTTTGCTGCTAGAGTGGAAATCACCCCAATACCCATTTATTTACATTAGACTTCTGAAGGCCTTTACTGAAATAGAAATGCCATTTTAGCAGAGTGATGCATTAACTTGATCAAACATCATAAGCTGGCTTTTCAAATTAGTGTAGATTACACCTGTATTAAGGTCAGAAAGAAATAGGTGATTATGGTAAGAGCTATAGTGGTGAGCAAGTATCGAGGGAAGTCTTTCTGTAGTTTCCTGTATTCTGATCTTATAAAAAGATGGTCTCATTAATCTCTAAAGCTATCAAAGCGGACTCATCTGTGCCCATTTCCATAGGACCTTGTATGCAGCTCTATCCTGGACCTTCGTGTTATCAATCCTTTAGTCTTGTTTCTTCCCTCTCAGGCGCCAACCAGGAAGCCCATTTGTACCTCCCAGAAGTCATTTTATGTCCAAACCCCAGGCACCTCTCCTTCCTACTAAACACATGGCCAATTGTAATACACTACCTGGAGCTCTACACACTGGGCAGGCTTCGAGCTCACCCACGGTGTGGCTATCATGCAACAGCAATTCATTCCGGCAGGCACCGATGGGTCCTGCTGACACATCTATCCACTCTGTCTTAACTCCACAGCAGCGGGCGTGAGGGAAGTTTTGCTGAAGCCCAATACTTGGCAACAGAACCGGTAAAGCCGGCAGACCAAGTAGCGGCAGCTGTAGCCATTAAGATGGTGTTGGAACCTGGGAGACGGGTGAAGTTAAATTATGTAGAGTGTTTCGCAGATTTGACCACAGAACAAATCTCGTTAATATCTTGAGGATCATGTTTCACTGTTGTAAGCATATATTTGTTTTAGGAGTACCGAACAAGCTTGAACTACATGGATGAATCAGTAAACATCTGCCTAATATCGTAAAAGATCTTCATTCTTACGTGTAGCCCCTGATTATGACCCTCACGGCATATTCACGGACATGAGGCTTTGGTTCAAAGCCTTTTTCTGCTTCTTGTTAACTGTCTGAGCTTGAGTAAGTTACTTGACCTTCTGAGCTTTAGTTTCTTCACCTCTAAAGTGTAAATGATAATTGCTGCCTCACAGGACTTTTGCTGTGGATTTTATAAATGCTATTTTATAATCATGATTACGAGTTAAGCAGTTATCTCTCCAGCAAGATGAACTAAGTTATGCTACAATAATAAATCGATTTCCATCTCAAAATCCCATGGTTAACACAACCAGGTTTTTTCACTCACGCTCTAGGTCCACTAGGGAGGGCCATAGTGAGGGCCCTACTCAGGCCCCAGGCTGACGGTCTCCTCCACGTTGTAACTCAGTTGCAGGAGACGTGAGGCTCTCTCAGTCACCCCAGCACAGGAGGGAAGCTCTGGAGGGTCTTGCCCCAGCCATCACAACCTTCGACCCAGACAGGCCACACGTTTACCTCAGCCCAAATCCTTCACCTCAAAGTTTATCCTCATGAGCTCACCTAATTGCGTGGTGCCTAGATGTGGTGGAAGCCCAACACATGTTTATTGAATGAATAAATGAAGGAATAAGCCAATAAGTAAAAATAACAATGATTTATATATAGCATTGTTTCCATGTGCCCCAAACTGGTATACCCATATTTACATAGTCTTCTTATTCAACGATGAAACGGCCACAACTAGATAGAAGGTTGGCTGCGGATACATCGACACAAATGCACTTTTATAATACACGATTTGAGAAAAATTTGAAATCATTCTTTTCTCTTCCTTTGCAACATTAGCTTAGAGGATAACACAGAAGCCCTGAAGTCCCATATTTGGGTTGTCTCGTTTTAAAACTACTCGAAGGAATTCGAACGACGTTAGGTGGCTTCATAGATCAGTTAATGTGAGCTTGCTTTCAAGTTCAAATCTGAAAGTCCAGGTACATCTTAATCTGAACGCTTTGAAGTTTACCCATCCTCATTTAATGTGATAATGTAATCTATAAGTTCAGAACCCATCTGAGGGGCAGTAAAGGGAAAATGGCACGCAAAAGGAAAGATGAACCACTCTCAGGGATGAAATCTATCTCGCAGGTGCATTTATCTTGGGCAGACGCTGTTGTTTAAAAATAATCACAGCCAGTTCTGTGACATTAACCTGCTCAGTTACTCCTGCATAAAACCAGGAATGAAAATGAGGGCAAAGGTTAGCAGTGAGTCTGAGGATGATTCTATTTCTATGCTAACACTGTTTCATCCCGCCTGGAGGAAAATGGTGTGGTATGTGTTACATGCTAATGTTGATTTCTCAAGTTATAATTAATTTACTTGGGCTGTTGTTACATATAAAAGATTAGAATGCTGAATACTTCCTTTCACAATGCGGCCAGATTACCACTTAAGTCTCTAAGAAGACTTTGCCATTACTGTGAGCTCCGTGTTATTCAGAAGGGCCCCCACTTACTCATTTTATTGTCCTTGTCTTCCACCATGCTCTAAATAGGTAAAAAGGTAAACATATTAATGGTCTTAATATATCCCTATCCACCCCAAAATAACGTGCATAATAACATCTACGGGGGGGAAAAAAGACAAAAGAGAAGAAAACTCATTCAGAAAAATAAAGAGTAGGGGACTAAGCATTGAAACCTGAGGGGAAAAAAGGGAAGCTAAACAATAGAATTTACATAATGAGCAAAGGAAAAAGGTTAAAGCATTTTTTTTTATTCAAATGCTGGCTCTTTTTAAGAGTGCCTCAAGGATTAGAATAGACATTACTCATCTTCAAACCAAATATGAGGAAAGCAGATTTAGGGTATTTCTCCTGTTTTTTTTTTTTTTTATGCCTCAAGAAACAAGCAATTATTTCTTATCTATGGGGGAATCATTAGGAAGGGGGGGTTGCCCAGTAAAAAAACCCAAAAAACAACAAAAACGCAAAAACCCTGAGGAAGTAATGTCTCACACTTTAAACATTTCACATGCCTCTGTTAGTTATTATGAAGCAATCCTGTCAGGTAATCTTAAAATCTTTTTAATTCTTCCTTACCACGTTTCCAACTTCAAACGAGAAGCAGTTGTCTATAACAAAATGCCAGTTATCAAAAACTAAACAAAATGGCAGTTGTTTGCACAACGGTCGATCTGTTCAGGCTGACTGCAACAGACAGAATGAAGCTGAGAAATTTCCAATAGTTTTGTTTTGTAAGGTGAATGGCTCCACTATTTCCCCACCCTCCCAAAGGGCCACTGCGATTTTAATATTGGGTCAGGTACACATTTCTTTTAATGTTTATCTTTTTATTTTTTTTAGAGCGAGAGAGACAGTCTGTGAGTGGGGGAGGGGCAGAAAGAGGGGGAGACACAGAATCCGAAGCAGGTTCCAGGCCCCGAGCTGCCAGCACAGAGCCCGACGCGAGGCTTGCACTCATGGAGCACCTGAGCCAAAGTCAGATGCTTAACTGACTGAGCCACCCAGGCGCCCGTCAGGTATACATTTCTTAGCTTCTCTGATAGACTCAGATGCCCCTATTTGTATTCTAGTGGCCCTGGGTACTTCTCCTTTGTAACACTACCACTGGTATTTGACATTGACTCAGCTGCTTGTTTTAGTAATGTTTGCATTCCCTACTTGGTTTGTTCTCTGAGGACAGTGGACGGGCCTCTTCCTTGTTCCCCACTGTGTCCCCGCCTCCTAGCACAGGTCCTGGTAAATGCAGACTTCTGATCCATCTGTGTTGCAGGAATGGAGGTAGATAAAACCATTAATTAGTCCAAGTTAAAGTTTGGCACCCTACTTGTGTCCCTTCAGCATTTTTGTCTATTCATTACATCCTTAATCTATGTACCCTTTACCCAGGGCCTCTATCTTCAGCCACTTTTTCTTACATATGTGAACTTTATATTTTAGAACACTTTTGGGATGCATGGGTGGCTCAGCCGGTGGAAAGTCTGACTCTTGATGTTGGCCAGGTCATCATGATCCCAGGGTCGTGGGGTCGAGCCCCGCGTTGGGCACAATGCTGAGCGTGGAGCCCACCATATTCTCTCTCTCTCCCTCTACCCCTCTCCCCGGCTCACAGTTTCTCTCTCTAAAATAAATAAACAAAAATTTAAACAAAGAGAACACTTTTAGATTGACAGAGAAATTGCAAATATAGTACAGAGTTCTCACATGCCTGGAACCCATTTTCCCTATTAACACCTTATATTAGCATTTGTTATAATTCATGAACCAATATTGACACATTATTATTTACTATATTCAGATTTCCTTAATTTTAATTAGTGTCCTTTTTCTGTCCCAGGATCCCATCCAGGATGCCACGTTACATTTAATTATCAAATCGCCTTAGTCTTTTCTTGGTTTATAACAGTTTCTCAGACTATGTCTGCTTTAATGGCCTGGACGATTTGCAGAGTACTGGTCAGGTACTTTGTACACTATCCCTCTACTGTAGACTAGGGATGGGTGTGAAGTTTTTCTCATGATCAGACTGGGGTTATGGATTTGAGAGAGGAAGACCACAGAGGGGGTCACAGAGGGGAAGTGCTATTTTCATCACATCATGCCAAGGGTACATATTATTAACATGACTTTTCACCGAGGTTGTTGACCTGGATCACCTGGCCAGGTTTCTCTATGATGTGCAGCTACACTCAAGGATCTGGGAATTATGCTTCAGATCCTTGAGAGGAAAATGTCTAAAAGTATTTGGAATTCTGCATGGGCAATTTGCCCATTCTCCCTCATTTATTTGTTTATTCAATTCTTTTTATATCAGTATGACTGATGAATATTTATTTAGTATCTAAGGTTATAATCCAATACTACACTATTAATTTTGTTGCTTAAATTATTCCAGCTTTGGCCACTGGAAGACTTTTGGGTTGGTTCCTATGTCCTTTTGACATATCCTCATCATTGTGAGTTTGGGGGGGGGGGTTGTTTTGTTTTGTATTTTTAGCACCTGTTTTCTGGCACTATAAAATACTCCAGGCTCAACTTTTCCTATCTCTAGAATCAGCCATTTCAGCCATTTCTTCAAGGAGCTTTTGTTCCTTTTATTGGAGAATAGTATTAGAAACCAAGATGGGACTGTTAACGTGTGCTCATTGTTACTGAGGTATTATTGCTTGTAGGCTCTCTCAGCTGAAACAGCAAGGACATGTATGCATATATAAATCTATAGATACATACACATCTATACACATTTTTATGTGTAGTCATCTGTATCTATGTTAAGCTAAACATGAGTTCATAGTGATGTCTCCAACCTAATTCACTGCAACATGGATCACCAGAGCCTCCTCCCTGCGCATATCTGTATACTTCCACTCCCAGCAGCGATAAACTTGGCTTTCATCAGCCACCACCCCTCTACCTGACTGTTCAATTCCAGTGCACACACGTGGCAATATTGTTAACTGTTACCTTTGTGGAGTAGGACTCTATCAACTAGAATACAGTGCTTATCGACACTCCTTCTAGAGTTATTTCGGTCTGTACCTTCCACCCCTCCACCTCATCTGGTAAGGTTGTTTTGAGCAGTGGCATTACAGGTGGACTGTTTTGTGGCATTCTGCTTTCCATCCTATGGTCACCAGACCTTCAAAATGGTTTTTAAATAATTTTCAAAAATTAAAATTCACTCTTCGTGCTGTAAAAAATCACTGAGTTTGGTAAATGCACAATATCATTTTTCCACATGACAATATCATACAGAATTGTTTGACCTCCCAGCCCCCTCTTGGCCTGCCAAAAAAAATCACCTGTGCTTCACCTGTTCAACCCTCCCTCCCCTTTCCCTCAAACCTCTGGCAACCACTGATTTTTATTTTTACTATTACTAATTTTTGCCTTTTCCAGAATGCCATATAATCAGAACCATCCAATGTAGCTTTCTTAAGCTGCCTTCTTTCACATAGGAATATGCTTGTAAGATTCATCCATATCTTTTTGTGGATTGATAGCTCTTTTTTTTATTGCTGGGTAATATTCCATCGTATGGATGTACCACCATATATTTGTGGAAAGCCATAGCGGTTGCTTCCAGTTTTTGATCATTATGAATAAAGTTGCTATCTATTATTCACTGGCAGGTTTTTGTGTGGACATAATTTTTAAATCAGTCAGGCCAATGCCTAGGAGTGCAATTGCTGGATAAGGTCTCCAGGAACCTTTAATAACTACCAACTAAAGCTCATTGAGGCGTTAACTGAAAATATGTTTTAAACCAACCTTTATTGAATGCTGATTATGTCCCCAGCTTGGCAGCAGGGGCTTTTACATCCCTTATTTATTTATTCATTATGAAAATAGTTATTGAAGCTCTACTACTATGGTCAGACTCTTCTAGGCATCGTGGATAGAACCATGAACAGCAACAATCCTCCTTCTAAGGAACTTTTATTCGAGTTAAGGGAAACGTTATAAATGAATCAATGACTAAATATATAAAATAGCAAGTGAAGATGAGCATTTACACACGAAAAAAACCTATGGAAGGATAAGGCGGATTAGAGTGTCAGGAAGCATGTATTTTAGGTCAGGTGAATTGGAAAAGGCTTCACAGGCAAGGTGACATTTGCTCAGATACTTGACTGAAGTGAGAAAGTGGGTCAGGAATAGTTAAACTTATAGGCAGAGGCCCTGAGGCTGCAATATACCTGGCAGGTTCACATTTCAGAAAGAGCAAGGAGGCCAGTGTGGACAAAGCCAATGAGAGAAGAGGGGGGTGTGAGGCGATGTGAGAAGAGAGAAAGAAGGTAGGAGAGCAGGCTATATAGGATCGTTAGGCTATGGTAAAGATCTTGTATTTTATTCGGAGTACGACAGGAAAGTTTGAGCAGAGGAAAGAAGTGATCCACCCAACACCTGCAGTGCCCTCCCCTGCTTCTCACTCATCACTGAAGTTGTGCCCTGGGGGAACGGCCCACTGGCAAACGGCCAGTCTGGTATGATCCCAGCAATATCATTTCAAAGGATGTGGTTAGACAAATTTTACTTGAAGGAGGTACTATGAAGGAAGGGCATCCGATTCCCGCAAGCACACTCGCGGTGCGGTCACCAGAGAACAGCTGTAGAATGCCTTCTGTTTTCTCAACATGCCATCATGTGCATGTTCTCACTTTCATTCTGTGGGAGAGTCAGGGAAGACAAAGTCCTATGCTAAATTTCAGGAACTTTAAGCATAAGAATTTAAAAATGTTAGCCTGCCTTCAGCATTTAATGAGCACTTACCACATGCCAAGCATTTTTAAGAATATATATATTATACATAATATATATATTGTGTAAAATACATATATGTGCGTATATATATGTACATATAATATATGTATTTATATGTATAGGTATACATATATATTTTATATATATTATACATATATATGGTTTGATCTATTTAGTTTTTTCCAAAAATTCTATGAATTGCACCATTTTACAGATGAAGGAACTGAGTTACGGAAGGCTGATGAATCCTGCTCAAAGTCACACAGCTGAAAAATGATAGAGCCAGATTTCATCCAGTCTGGACTAATTCATCTTAGTCCATCTAAGAATTAGGCACCAGAGTCCTAATTCTTAACAGACACTCAATTGGTTCAAAGTCTCATGGCTTATAGACAAGAGACTTGATTCTCAGTTTCTTTCCCAAAGTGCAACTATAACTTGGTTCATTCACACTAATTCTAGACACTTTCCTTTGGAGGCCTCCCCCAACATCTGTCCATACTGTTGACTGAACTCTACCCCTCAATCCAGGAGTGTGTAAATGACCCAGTTCTGGCCCACTGTCGTGGTTAGAGTGATTGGTTCAGGGATGGGCATGTGACCCAAATTGCCTAAAAAGATTTAGTTTTGGAACCTTTTTCTGTTGGGAAAAGAGGATCTTTATTTCCACTGTGAAGCTGTTGGTGGGTATCTTGCCAACAATTGAAGAGCAGGACAATCTGCCGACATGGGGCCAGTGGTCATGACGGGTAAATCCTACCGAAGAGCCATCAGACTTGTTTGGGTCCCTGAATTCACCTCTACTTAAAACCGGTTTCTCCTGAACTTTTCTGTTATTTTAGCCAATTAGTTCTTTTTGCATATTCCAGTACAATCTGGGTTTCTCTTATTTTTGTCTAAAGAATTCTGACTGACATAATAAGTTACCAAGTAAATCGTAGTTACAGAGCCCTAGATAAGGCTTCATTTTTCAAATCTCAAGTTCAAATCTGAAGACCTCTGAACTTTGCTGGCACATGTGGCTGAGGACGCATTGGGGAGAGAGGGGCCCTAGCATGGGATTAGAAGACTTGGATCCAAATTCTAGCCCTAGCAGGTAGCAAATAGTTTCTGAGCAGGTGGTCCATTCCCTGAGCTTCATTTTGTCCCACTGCAAAATGGGAATTATGCAAAATACCTTGAGTGTTGCAAATGAGGTAACATACATGATCAGAGTACCTGGCACAGAGTAGGGGCTTAAAAAGCATTAGCTGTAGGTCAGCTGCACTTTACAAAGAAGAGCGTTTTGACAGGCAGTTTTCTGAATTCTAAGACTAACAGCTTCAGCATCCATTACTTGTGCAAATACCGTGTGAGACGTACCAGGAGGCTAAAGTGATGTGAGCCCTATTGCGTCTATTTTCCCTCTGAGGGGAAAAATAAAAAGGGCTCAGAGAAGTAAAGAAACTTATTCTAAGGGGGCGCCTGGGTGGCTCAGTCGGTTGAGCATCTGACTTCGGCTCAGGTTATGATCTCACAGCTCGTGAGTTCGGGCCCCGTATCAGGCTCTGTGCTGACAGCTCAGAGCCTGGATCCCGCTTCAGATTCTGTGTCTCCCTCTCTCTCTGCCCCTAACCCACTTGCATTCTGTCTCTCTCTCTCTCAAAAACAAATAAACATTAAAAAAAAAATTTTTTTTAAAGAAACGTATCCTAAAGATAAGCAATTGTAAGTGGCAGAACCAGGATTTGAACCCAAATAGATGATGACTGAAGCCTATACTTTTTCCCATTCATTGAAAATCCTCCCCCAAAAGACTGGCCCACTTTCATCAGAAATCAAGATGATAAACCAGAGATGTCTCTTGACTACAGCAAATATCCATGGAGGCCAAATTTAACCCCATTCAACTGAAATATCAAGAAAAGTTGGGAGGGCACACATTTCTTTACTCTGGAGAAGGTGCTAGAAAGTCTATACCATTGAGGTCCAACCATTAATTCAGTGAAAATGAAGAAAATGCTTCTCTATACAAAGTTCCCATTTTTCTCCTAAAAGAAGAAGAGGGGAAAAAATCCTCATCTCTTCATCAAACTCTCTCCTCTTATTCCCAATCAATCTTAATTTTTAAAAGGATTCTTTGAATAATTAAAGTGGTCATTGTGGAAAGAGGCATTATGATACAAGGAGACAATTGGTTTTATATTTGCCCAAGGTTCTCAGGCCTTGGAGACTTGAATGTTCAAATGAGGGCAATGGTAATATATTGCTAAAGAGCTCATTCATTGTTTGTTCATCAATAATAGATACTTTCACTTAGGAAGGTTAAGTGACCCATACGTTATTTGCCCAGTGTGGTTTTGTAGCCTAAAACACACCCAGAAGACAACCGCATTCTTCTCTCCCTTCAGACATCCCCTTGCACCTCGAGACTTGTTTTAGTGGCGGTGCTGTGTAACTGGGACCGCAATTTAATGCAATTTCTCGTCCATTTCACTGATTGCAACTATTTAGTACATTCTCAAAGAAAGATGATTACGACTGGCTGGTTCTTAATGCTTAATTTATTTACATGCATGCCTGCTACAGAGTTATTTTATTCATCTCCCAAATGATGGCATAAAATCATTGAAAAATGATGGGCACTAAACATGGCTATTTTGCGGCAGTCCTCAGCGGAGAATAACACCCACCGTCACTCCTAACATTGGTTGACCTGTGTTCCACTGCTCTTAAAACCCAGCCATAATGAAGGCAGCACAGACATAAAACTCCTTTATTGCTACTTTGTTCTGACAATACTTGCACAATAACAGATTATTTTAGTTAAAATAAAACCCGTACCAAATTGGCATTTTTGTGTTGGTAACTGAAGCAAAACCACATGTATTTCCCCTTTTCTTTCTCTTTCCTTCCTTTCTTTTCTTTTTGAAAGAATGTCATATTAGTTGGAAAAAAGGGGGAATTTTTGGAACCACTACTGCATTCTAATTGTCTCTACTGTTGTTGCCTGGGCAAGGCTATTCACATTAAGAGAACAAATGCTACATTTGCATTTCCGATAAGTGCCAGCATTTTCCGCATTTCTCTGGCAATTCTCATTTCAGTAAGAACACCTGAAAAGTTACCGGACTGCTCGTCATCCCATCATAATTGGGAAGAAAAAATAGGACTCTTCTCCAAATTGCAAAAAGCCTTGAATCAGCAGAAAGACTTTGCTCTTTTTATTTGGGGATTAGAATAAGAAAGAGACAGTAAAGTGAAAACAGGCAGAATGGGTATTTTCTTTTTCTTTTTTCTAACAAAATAGCAGAGGCGAGTTGGTGCCAGCAGTCAGTATTAGCCCACATGCCAGACGGCAGGATGCATTAATGAGTATGCTCTCCCGACTACTTCTTATCCAAACAGCATCTAACAGCCTTACATTCCTCCATTTCAAAAAAAAAAAGAAAAAAGAAAAAAGCAGATTTTTTTTCAGCCCAAACAAAATCCACAATCACGCTGCCTCTTTCGAAATCACATTATGTTATTGCATTAAAAAAATTTTTTTTAACGTTTATTTATTTTGAGAGAGGGATTGAGAGAGAGAGAGAGAGACAGAGCATGAGCATGAGCATGAGCATGAGCATGAGCAGGGGAGGGGCAGAGAGAGAGGGAGACACCGAATCCAAAGCAGGCTCTGGGCTCTGAGCTGTCAGCACAGCTGGGCTTGAACCCACAAACTGAGATCATGACCTGATCTGAATCAGATGCTTAACCGACTGAGCCACCCAGGTGCCTCCACATTATGTTATTATAAATAAGGACAAGATATTTCCCTTCAAGGAGGTCACTAAAGGACTGCCATGCAAGTACTATTTGTACCACAATTATTAGAGCTTCTAATGATGTTTGGCTCCCCAAAGATGGCCAAGAGGAAAAAAATCAAAATGTAACTGAGCACTCAATCCCCAACCTCATGACCTTCCGTCATGGACTCATTGCTATTAGGTTTTTGAACTTCTTTCCGGTAAGAGCTAAAGTGAAATGGCTTTTGAAAATTAAACAGCAAACACAAGAAGCAGGAAGAAGCCCTATTTTCATGAGAATTTCACATTTCTTTCCCCTTTTTAGCCTGTAAAGCATTCAGACTCAGTGTGAGGCAGTTCTGGTTTCCCTGAAACACAGGCATTCGTCTGACTTTCTATCCTCAACTAGTCTGAAAGAAGAGCAGGCTTTGCTTTTTTCATCATTACGAATGTCTCCATTACCCAAAGAGATACACCAAAAACATTCCCGCAGTTTTGTCTAAAAGTCTGACCCAAAGGAAGAGCATGGTTTTGAAACGCTATGAGATGATATGACTATAGATATTCCATCTGACACAGAATGCTTCAACTAAGAAAGAGGAGAAAAGGGAAAAAAAAAAAAAAGGAAAGAAAAGCCTGGATGTTCCAGACCCCTCTACAGAGAGAGAATTTCAAGGGAGAAAGCAGTGAAAAAACACGGAGAGAGAGAAATTGCTTGTCAAACCCATGCTCTACACCACCCCCATGTCTCACATGCCTGACATTTCCTCACCATCCATTCTTAGCGCTTTGCTCCTTTTATCACAGCAGGAAATGCTCTGAAAGGGCCATTCTCACCTGGCAAAAGAAGTGGTCGGTTCTCACACAAGCCTGGGAGCCCACCTACAAATGTGTGCATATTAATTAGGGAGTGGCTGTAAATCAGAATTACCTGGTGTTTGGGGTTGACTGTTGGCCCCCCAAAAGATAGGTCCGTGTCCTAATTCCTGGATCCTGAGAATGTACTTTATTTGGAAAAAGGATCTTTGCAGATATAACTGAGTTGGAGTCTTGAGATAAGATCATGCTTGATTATCCAAGCGGGCCCTAAGTCCAATGACAGGTGTCCTTATTAAAGTCACATAGACACACAAAGGGGGTGACATGGAGACGGAGGCAGAGATCAGAGTGATGGGACCACAAGCCAAGATGCCAAGGAATGTTGACAGCCACAGGAGGCAGGAAGAGGCAACGAAGGATTGTCCCCTAGAGCCTCCAGCAATTTAATTTCACACTTTCAGCCCCCAGAACTCAGAGAATAAATTTCTGGTGCTCTAAACCACCTAATTTGCGGTAATTTGTTGCTTTCGCCCTAGGGAACAAATACACCTGGGGAGAGAGCAAAGCTTCTCATTCCAGACTTCCCCACAGAACAATTAAATAAGAATCTCTGCAGGTAGGTTTTAAGCATCAGTGAGCTTTAAAGTCCTCCCAGGTGGGACGCCTGGTGGCTCAGTCGGTTAAGGCATCTGACTTCAGCTCAGGTCATGGTCTCATGGTTCCTGGGTTCGAGCCCCACATCCGGCTCTGTGCTGACAGCTCAGAGCTTGAAGCCTGCCTCGGATTCTGAGTCTCCCTCTCTCTCTGCCCTCCTTCACCTGTTCTCTCTCTCTCTCTCTCAAAAGTAAATAAGTAAACTTAAAAAAAATAGAGTCCTCCCAGGTGATTCCAATGTACGTGATGGCTGAGAACCAGTGACCTTGGGCTCAGGCTCTTGCACCTACTTACACGCTAAACCCACTCCCATGCAGACCCCGAGGCAAGGCTGAACTGAGAAAATGTCGCCTTTGTGAGTCTGTTAGTCTGATTCTTCTGATAGAAGAGTTGCTAAGTTGCTCGCACAAAATGGTCCACTTATCCTACTGTGGATGATAGTAACACCAAGAGATACTATATATTGAATACCTACTAGGTGCAGGTACTGGGTATAAAACAAACAAGGCAAACGTGATCCCTGCCCTGTGTAACTTAAAGTCTAGGGAGGGATTTAATATGTAAACAGGCAATTAAAATATGGAACGGTGAGCCAGGGGTGGGGAAAGTGCTTTGGAAACTCATGGGGAGGAGGCACGTGACCCAGAGCCGGGCATAAGGAAAGATTCCTGGAAGAAGTGGCATCTGAGCTTAGGCAAGAAAAATTCAAACCCACCTAAAAATGAGTCACTCGCATGAGGGCAAGCGGAAGGTGTCCCAGGCAGAAGGAACAAATAGCACGAATAAGGTTGTAGAGCAGCGGTTAGCAAACTGAGGCTCACGGGCAGAATCCGCATCCCCACCGATTGCCCCCACCCTCCCATATGCTAGCTTTATTGCCACACATCACACGCATTCATGTGTGTGTGTGTATGTGGCTGCTTTGGCAGCACAATGGCAGAGGTGAATAGTTGCGGCAAAGACCATCTAGCCTATGAAGACTGAAAGAATATGGACCATCTGGTTCTTTATAGGAAAAGCATGTTGTTCTCTGCTCTAGAAACAAGCAAAAGAGCTCAGGACACTGAGAGAGATGCCAGAGGACCGGAGTTTTGAGAGTGAAGGGGAGAGTCGTGCGGGGAGCAGTCAAGGGGGAGCCGCGGCCCAGAATCCACAGAGCCCGCAAGCCAGAATGCAAGGTCTGGCCTTCATGCAGAAAGCAATCGTGAGCCACCGAGGAGGTCTAAGCAGGGCAAGCACCTGGTCAGAACTGCTTCTTGGGAAGAAAACTCTGACTGCAGTTTGGGCTGTATTGCTAAAAAAAGCAAGAGCTAGACTTTGAGTTTAGAGCTCTCTGGGGCTAACGGCCATGCTCTCTGCATTGCTGCCCGCTGACTCCTGCAGGTGAAGTGCACTACCAGCAGTGTGCTTCCTGGGAAGGCAGCCTGGCGAAGCCAGATAAGCCCAAGGTCCCACTGAAAGCAGTGTCTTTCTCTTCATTCTGACCTTCAGGCCTGGCAGGAGGGAACTGTGGAATATGCTGGGGTCACTTCAGAAAGAGAAATAAAGGCCTGGTGACCAGCAGAGAGCCAGCTGGAGGCTGGAAGGCATGATTTGTATTTGTCTCTACAGGGCTCATTTCCTTCCAGGATGAAGCAGGGCACAAGTGAGTTCAGGAGAGAATGTGGCGAGATGGGGAGAGAAGCACTGAGGTGGGTGGTGGGGGTTTCCTGAGTGAGCCCTTGCTGAGAATCCTCCAATTGAGAGACTTCTAGGTGTTTATCAGAGAACTCTAGCTCGGTGATCTTTCCTACCCCTATTCTAACAGTTTGTTGTGGATGCTGTTCAAGTCAGTGCAGCTTCTGCAGTCTCCTCCCTCCCTTCCTTCTTTCCCTCCTCCCTCCCTTCCTTCCTTCCTTCCTTCCGCCCTCCTTTCCTTCCTTCCTCCCTCCCTTCCTTCTTCCTTTCCTTCCTTCCTTCCTTCCTTCCTTCCTTCCTCCCTTCCTTCCCTCCTTCCTCCCTCCCTCTTTTCCTTTTCTTCCTTCCTTCCTTCCTTCCTTCCTCCCTTCCTTCTTCCTTCCTTCCTTCTTTCCTCTTTCTCTCTTTCTCTCCTCACTCCCTCTCTTCCTTCCTTTCTCTGTATTTTGGTTTGGAAAGTGTAGACATTTCTGCATCTATGTAAGTTGGATTTCAACCAATTGGAGATTTGTCAGTAAATGGGGTCGTAATAAATAAAGCACTCCAGACTTTCTTGGCATTGAAGTAGCAATTTCATCACTATGTTTTATCAGAGGCGGTCTTCTGTAAGCCTTTTTGATGAGTTTTGTAAAAACAAAATCCATGTGGCCTGGGATTTCTAAAACTTAGTTTCAGGTTAAAATTAAAAATAAACATTTACTGAGAGTTGATATTTTGCAAAAAAAAAAAAAAGTCTTAAAAAAAGAAAATCTTTCAAAGACATCTATAATTCCAGAAAACTTGGCATGCTTTCTGAAATTCAAACTTTCGTGTTGTTCATCTTCTCCAATGCCCAGTGATGTGACATACCTGAAAAGATCTAACTTAGGAATAAAACTTAAGCAATCAAATTGGTTAACTTTTCAATTTTGGCAAATCACCTTAGCAAACATTATGGCAGGTGCCACGTGTGATGGTTGATGTGTCCAGATGGGACATCAACTGATGGTTATATCTGTCACTCCAGTGGAGACGAACAAGAGTCATTGTTTCACGGCTCTGCAGACACACTCCATTGACTTTAAGTCCACCCATCAATTGCATTTTTTAAAAAGTTATAGCTTATTTTATGTTATCTACTCACCAATGAAAGCACAGCATAAACCATTGAAAAATACAATAAGTCTACATGCTGTAGAAAGGACTTTGTGGGGTTGATAAGGTAGAATAATGTATGATTATTGAAGGAGGGATTGATATATATATGTGTGTATATATCGATTATTCAAAACCATATATATATGGTTAAACCAGGAGATACAGATGAGTAAAACAGGGAACAGGGAACAAAGTGATTTGGAAATCCTCCTCCCTGGTGACAAGAGGCAAAAGTGACGTGCTTGCTTCCTTACTCATATGCCTGGATTTGAAGGCTGTTTTTTTAAATTGTGGTTGCCCAACCGGTGAATAGGAGATGGTATTTTTCACCTTTTCTGACATGACAGTCTGGAATGGTCTACGGTGAAATGTTAACAACGGAAAATGATGTACATATTGTTTGAGGCCAGTTATGGAAAAGTAAGACCTTAACTTATGACAGTCCCGTTACAAATTTGTATGGGGCCAATGCTATTCTCAGTGGCCACACTGTATAACACAGGAGTTACAGCAGTTCAAAAAACTAGTATAAGAACTGATCTCCTCCATACAAGTTGCAGTAAAATGCTTTACAGATTGATCTGAAATGGGAAATAGGAAAATTGGACTATTTTGGGCTTTGCTAAATAGAAACACCATTTTCTCACTCTTGGCTCCCATGAGGAAGGGAGGTATTCTCTGGTTTTTTTTTTTTTTTTCCACATTGGAGAAGAATAACTGAGCATGCTCATCCTAGCTCGCTGTTCTTCTTCTTAATTTGTTTTTAATGTTTACTTATTTTTGAGAGACAGAGTGTGAGCAGGGTAGGGGTAGAGAGAGAGGGAGACACAGAATTGGAAACAGGCTCCAGGCTCTGAGCTGCCAGCACAGAGCCCGACTCGGGGCTGGAACTCACAGACCGTGAGATCATGACCTGAGCTGAAGTCAGATGCTTAACCGACTGAGCCACCCAGGCGCCCATCACTGTTTTTCTTTCCTCTTGAAGAAGCTGCCCGCCAGGAACATTTGCCTTCGCTTCTCTACTGTTCCTGCAGAGGAGGAGACAGGAGGCCTGCTGGCTCCAGCATTGGTATGAGCCAATGGATAGGTCTGCCTAACTCTGAAATTGGATAGTCCTAAGTTCACTTGGCTTCCAGAACTGATTTGTCTCTCCAACTTAGTCTCCATCAGCATTTCCGTTCTTTATTGCTTTCATTTTCTCAAATTATTCAAAACCTGAACAGAACAAAACCCTAACATTTGGCAGGTCTTCTGCATCACCTCAATTAGTATTGGCAAAGATGGTACCAGAAACTAGTGGTCTCTGAAAAGTTTTATCCTCGCCCGGATGTTAAGTAGTAGATGTCAGTTGTCCCAAAGTCACAATCCATGAACTTACACACTGTTGGCAGAAATGTTCCCACAAGAGCTTAATTCTGGCACTCCGCATTTACTGTGTATTAGAGGTAAAGCAAATTTGTCTCCCTGTTGACTTCATTCCCAGAGAAAATCATGTGAGATCTTCCTAACTTCTAGCAATGTTTAGGAACTTGGATGGTGGCAGCTCCAGTCACTCATGAACTCTGTTTATTTTTTATTTTATTTTTTATTTTATTTTTTAATTTTTTAAAAAAAATTTTAAACGTTTATTTATTTTTGAGACAGAGAGAGACAGAGCATGAACGGGGGAGGGTCAGAGAGAGAGAGGGAGACACAGAATTGGAAACAGGCTCCAGGCTCTAAGCCGTCAGCACAGAGCCTGACGCGGGGCTTGAACTCACTAACCACGAGATCATGACCTGAGCCGAAGTCGGACGCTTAACCGACTGAGCCACCCAGGCGCCCCTATTTTTTATTTTTTTAAGAGAGAGAGCACAAGTGGGAGAGAGGAGCAGGGGGAGAGAGAGAGAAAAAAAAAGAGAGAGAGAGAGAGAGAGAGAGAGTCCCGAAGAGTCTCCGTGCTTAGAAGGGAGCCTGATATGGGGCTCCATCCAACAACCCTGGGATCATGACCTGAGCTGAAATCAAGAGTCAGATGCTCAACCAACCTAGCCACCCAGGTGCCCCTCATGAACTCTGTTGAGTACTTTGGCCTTCACAAATTCTTGTGAATGTTTTGGTTTTTATGCTGCTATGTCCGTTACCACTGATTCCTATCATGAAATTGGTTAGGCCTGAGAGATCTTCCTCCCAAAAATGTTTCTGCTTCCTATGTAACTATTAAATTCAAAGTCAACTTGAAGTCCTGTAGGAAAAGTATCTTTTGAGGTATGAACCAGCCATACAAACTTGAGGTTGGTTCCCTTTCTTAGCCATGAAGGCAGCTCAAGGCAATATGAAAGAGGAACAGAATTTGATCCAGCTACTCTTTATAAGTTTACCAATTATTATTATTTATATGACAAATTATTTCATCCCCACTGGGCAAAAGTGAATAAAGGGAGTCTTTGAAATAGTCCCCCTACCCCAAAACCAGAAGGGGAGATGTGGTGCTCAGAACACATTTTACATCGCTTCTTGGTAAAATTCAATTTTCTTCTTCAAAGTTACAAATAGAAGAGAGTTGCCACAGGTAAAACATTTGGTAAAATGTCTTCTTGCCTTTTAGCAGCAGCTGGGAAAAATGTCTGCACAAATGCAGTGTAAATAATTGATATACTTTTGGACAACTTCCCAATTTATATTTTCCTCTAAAAAAAGGTAAAAATAAACCCAAACCAAAAAGCAACCCATGGAGATCAACTAGATGTGTGAAACTCACTTTTTCGAAAATAAAACAAACCCAATTCTCATCCCAGCTTGGGCTGCGATGGTATGTGTGCTGGCATGTGGACTGGGAAATACATTTCCCAAAGGGCAGAAAGCGAGATTCTAGTGCCTATTATTTTAGTAGTTACCTGAACTATGAAGAGTTTGAGAAAGAAAGAAACTGGAAAAGATTGAACTGACTCGTGCATCTATGTCTGGCGGTCTTCCGAGGGGCCGTTAATCAGACGGCTGATGAACAGGAACTCCAAGTGGGGGCACTAATCAAGGGAAGCTGGGATACTTGTGCAGCAGGCAACTTGTGAGAGAGGTGGTGTAGTCAAGTAGTTCAGGACTGAGACTCTAGAATCAACATGGGTCAAATTCTGGACCTTCTACTTATCAGCCCTTTAATCTTGGGCAAGCCACTCGACATCTTCTTTCTCCTATGTAAAATGGTGATGATACCTCTGTTAAGATGGTGTGAAGTACTATACCGAAGGCTTTGGGAGCAGTGCCTTCCACCGGGTAAACACCACCGTATTCTTATCAGATCTACCCAAGCTAAAATGGAGTGTGACCTGGTAGAAAGAGGTCAGAGTGAAGTACTGAAGACATGTTGGGCTTGCATTACAGTTCTAGATGTGCTAGTAACTCACAATAACCGGTACTAACTACCTGTCACTTAACTTCTCTGAGCCTCAGGTAAAGTGTGGAAAACAGAGCTTAACTCCATAGCACTGTCATGACGATTAAATGAACACAAAGTTTCTGCGGGTCCTATCCTGTCGTAAGTTGTCAATAAATATTTATATTCCTCTTTTACCTTCTTCTCTAGCCTAGCTCCCAAAGGTCTTCATGCTTTCTCACAATGAAAGTGTACTCTAAAAGCCTAACACATCACTACATTTACCCAGATGTTATACTTGACCTAGAATTAATGCTGAAAGTGAACTAATGAAGTAGATTAGGAAGTGAGGAGAATGTAGAGGCCAAAAGGACCTTCCTGGCTCCTAAAGTCTTGTCTTGAAGGTTCACCTATCCAGAAGCATCCCATTCAACCACAAATGTTTATTTGTACCAGAACAATGCTAGTAGTCAAGGGAGTTATGATAATAAAAATACCATCTTTTCTGACTACCGAGAACTTACATGAGAGGAGAGAAGAGAAGGAAAGCTCAGTAGTAGTTCTTCTGCATAATGACTATGATTCATATACTGACAGATGTACAAACCAAATGTTACAGAGGCTCAGAATAGTAAGTGATCCTATCTGGTCTGTCCATATGGAAAAACTTTAAGACAGAGGTAATATCTGATGTGGTCTTTGAGGCTGAGTAGAGTTTGGCTTGCTTGTAATAGAGAACAAATATGTACCGAAGCAATGAGCATTGTTATGGACTGAATTGTATTCCCCCCCACCCCCGAAAAATTCATATGGTGAAATACTAACCCCCAGTACCTCAGAATGTGACTATATTTGAAGATAGGGTCTTTAAGGAGGTAATTAAATAAAAATGAGCTCATACCGGTGGGCCTGTCCCAGTGTGACTAATGTTCTTATAAGAAGAGCTTAGAACCCAGGTACACAGAGGGAAGACCATGTGAAGACACAGGGAGAAGTTGACCATCTTGATCCAAGAAAAGAGACCCCAGGAGAAACCAGCTCTGCTGACTTGATCTCAGACTTCCAGCCTCCAGAACCGCAAGGAACAAATTTCTATTGTTTAAGCCATTCCGTTGCGGTGCTTTGTTCTGTCGACCCTGGCAGACTGATACAATCATCAGCAACAGAGGCTAAAACATAGTAGAATGTATAGTGAGGGAAAGTGCAATTTTTCTCTTAGATGATTTGAGTAGGAGACGAGTGGGAGACAAGAGTGAAAGGGGGATTTAGGCAAAAGAATGGAGAACCTGGGACACAAACTAGGAAATCCAGCTTCTATTCTGCACACGAAGGAGTGTCATTCAAGAATTTTGAATTGAGAGTGGCATTATTAGATGGATCCTTCAGGAAGATGATGTCGGGGGCGGGACGTATTAGCATAGGAAAGACTGGGAGGCACAGAGCAATCTGGAGGCCATTTAAGCAACACTTGTGAAAGATCCTGAGCTGTGAGCATAAGGGGAGATGGATGACAGCAGCGAAAATGGAGAAGAGGTGACATCTGTGAGCCATGGGACTGACTGGATGTGGTGGTGGTGGAAGGGAGTAATGAGACCAGGAGAACATGTGAGGAGAGAGGTCAGAAGGTAAGTTGGAGCAAAGTGGATGAATTCGGATTTATACAGTGAAGTGTAATGCAAACATGAGACTTCCTGTGTGACTGTGCAGTAGCTGGACAACATTTGGAACTAGAGCTGAGGATAGAAGGCAAAGTTCAAAGGAAGATACAGAAGCCTCCTGAAGGGTCGAATAATTGTCACCACAACAGTGGTGGATGGACAAGCCAATGGAGAGTATACAGAAAAGCAATGATTTCCTATAATTGGGAGCTAAAGATGATAAAAGATTTCAAGGTGAATAGCATAGCTAACATTGCTCAAAGTTATGGAGATGGCAAATTAGAAGCACAGAAAATCGGTTGTTTTTGGTGAGCTTTGGGAGAACAGTGAGAGTAGAAGCCAGACCACAAGGGATTGTGAGTCAAGCATCACAAAGAAACGTCTTCAAGAGCAAGGCAAGTAATGCAAAAGAGCAGGGTTGTGTGGATGACACTGACCGTGAAGGCCTCCTTTCCTCTCTTGCCTCACCCTGATCCTGGCTCTGTCGTAGAATAAAGTGGGCTTGTCATGAGGTAATAGGAATTCATAAGACTGAGCCTAAATGGAGAGAGAATGACAAGTTCAACTTGTTTTTAAGCCTACTTTATTGTGATAGCATTTATATAAGATAAAATGTGACCATATTAATTATATAGTTCAATGGGTTTTGATAAATTTTTGTAACCACCAACAAAATCAAGGTAAAGAATCTTTTTACCAACATATGAGATTTAATTATTTCCTTTCTCATCTAATATCCTCCTCACCCCCAAGCCCAAGGCAGGCCACTGCTCTGCTTTCATTCACTATATATTAGATTCGTCTTCTCTAGAGTTTCATAAAAGTTGAACTGGGCAATAGAAACTATTATATGTCTAGCTTCTTTATTTTAGCATAAATGCATTTGAGATTCACCCATTTTTTGTTTTTTTTTTTCTGCTAAGTAGTCTTCCATCATAAGGTTGTACCATTAAAAAATTATTTTAAAAACATCTATTCACCTATTCATGGACATATGGCTCATTTCTCATGCTTTTACTATCATAAACAAAACTTCTGTGAACATTCATAATGAAATTCTAAATGGTGTGGTATTTTGAAATTTCATATCCCAATCGTTTATTTCTCGTATGGAGAAAAACTTGATTTTAATATTTTGCTTTATGTATTTTAACAATGGTGTTAAAATGACTTAGTTCTACTAACATTTCTATAAAATTTTGGGGATCTTTGATGTGTACAAGGAAAAAGAGAATTTTACTTTTCCCTTTGAATCTGTGTGCTTATAATCCTTTTTGTTTTTTAATTGCACTGGCTAGCGCCTCCGGGACAATGTTGAATAGAAATTGTAAGAGTGAATATACTTGCCTAGTTCCCATTCTTAGTAAGAAAGCAATCGGTCTTTCAACTTTAAGTAAAGTGTTAGCAGAAGATGCTCTCTCTCCAAATTAAAAAGATTTCTTTCTATATCTAATTCCACTAATTTTTGTTATGAATGGATATTGAATTTTTGCATGCTTTTCCTGCATCTGTTAAGGTAACCATATACTTCTTTATTTCGTTAAAAACTTGCATTGGGGGGCGCCTGGGTGGCGCAGTCGGTTAGGCGTCCGACTTCAGCCAGGTCACGATCTCGCGGTCTGTGAGTTCGAGCCCCGCGTCGGGCTCTGGGTTGATGGCTCAGAGCCTGGAGCCTGTTTCCGATTCTGTGTCTCCCTCTCTCTCTGCCCCTCCCCCGTTCATGCTCTGTCTCTCTCTGTCCCAAAAAAATAAATAAACGTTGAAAAAAAAAATTAAAAAAAAAAAACAAAACTTGCATTGGTAAATTATAATGGTGATGGATTAAGGTTATTGATTTTCAAATGTTAGACCAATCTTGCATTCCACTTGATCATTATATGTTATTATTTTACATAATTAGCTTTGATTTTAATATTTGTTGAGGAACTTCTTGATTCTATGCTTTTGAAGAATATTCTGTAGCTTTTTCTTTCTTACAGTGTTTTAGGATTGGTCTTAAGTCTTCCTTAAATGTCTGGTAAAATTTACCAGTGAATTGATCTGGGTCTGGGGTTTTCTTTTGAGAAAAGTTTTAATGTATGAATTTAGTTCTTAAAATTGAAGAGCTTTGAAATTTTCTATTTCTTCCTAAGTTCTGTAATTTGTGTCTTCCAAAGAATGTATCCATTTCATCTAGGATGTCAACTTCAGCAGCATGAAATTGTTTAAATATCCCTTAATGAGAAGAGAAGGAAAAATAAGATAAAAACAGAAAGGGAGGCAAGCCATAAGAGACTTAAATGCAGAGAATAAACCCAGGGTTGCTGGAGGGGGAGATGGGTGAGGGAGGGCTAAATGGGTGATGGGCATTAAGGAGGACACTTGTTGGGATGAGTATTGGGAGTTATATGTAAGTGATGAATCACTGGGTTTTACTCCTGAAACCACTACTACACTGTAGGTTAACTAACTTGGATTTAAATAAATACATACATTTAAAAATATATGTATCCCTAATTATTCTTTTAATATCTGTAGCTTCTGTAGTGATATTTTCCCTTTCATTTCCCATTACTCCTCCACTGCCTCCCCACCTTAAAGGTCAGTCTAACTGAGATTTATTAATTTTATTGACCTTTTCAAAAAGCCAATTTTTAATTTTATTGGTTTTTCTCTACTAATTATCCATTTTCTATTTTATTGATTTGTATCTTATCTTTGCTATTTCCTTTTCTCCGCTTATTTTGCTCCTGTTCTTTATCTGTTTTCTTTTTATAACAGAGGCTTAAATATTTTATTTTAGACCTTTATTCTTTTCAAATGTAAGCATTTAAAGGTATTCATTTTTCTTTAATTATTGCTCTGGTTGCATCCAGAAAATTTGATGTTTGTGTTTATTTTCTTACAGTTCAAAATATTTTCAATTTTTCTTGTGATTTCTTCTTTAACTAATAAACTATATGCAAGTAGGCTAATTTGTTTCCAAATATTTGAAGATTTTAAAGATATAATTTTTGATATTCAATTTAATTCTGTGTGGTTTTAAAATATATTTCCTATGATTGCAATTTTGTTTTCTTAGGACTCAGAATATAATGTCTTAGTGAATATATGTATGCACTGAAAAAGAATATATATTCTACTCTTATTGGATGAAATGTTCTAATATTTAAAATTTGGTCAAGTTGGTTGATAAGGTTGTCCATTGATAGTGTTCAAGTCTCCTATGTCCTTCCTGATATTTTTGTCTATTCTATCAGTTGTTGAGAAAGGGGTTTTAAATCTGCAACTGTAATTGTGAATATGTTTATTTCTTCCTTTCTTCTATGTTTCATGTATTTGAAATTCTGTTGCTAGATGCACGTACCTTTAAATTTGTTATTTCTTCTTCATGAATTGGTGCTTTATTAGGTTATGTCCCTTTTACCACTGGTAATATCTCTTGTTCTACTTTCTTTGATTCTAATTTAGCCATTCTAACTACTCTATAATTGGTGTTGTGTTGTGTATCTTTCCCTTACTTTTATTTTTAAACTATCTGTTTATATTTAAAGTCAATTTCTTTTCTTAAGTTTTTGTATTTATTTTGAGGCGGGGGGCTAGATGGAGAGGAAGAGAGAGAATCCCAAACAAGCTCCACACTGAGCCCGACATGGGGCTCAATCTCATGAACAGTGAGATCATGACCTGTGCTAAAATCAAGAGTTAGATGCTTAACCAACTGAGCCACCCAGGTGCCCCTTAAAGTCAATTTCTTATACATGGCATGTTTTGGGGGTTTGCTTTTGTCTTCGTCTGTTCCGGTTGCTATAGTAAAATACCACAGACAGGTAGCTTACAAACAAAAGAAATTTATTTCTCACAGTTCTGGAGGTTGGGAAGTCCAAGATCATGGTGCTGGCATCATCAGGTGAGGGCCTTCTTTCAGGCTGTAGACTTTTCTCTGTGTTTGCACATTATGAAAGGGGCTAGGGAGTTCCGTGGAACCTCTCATAACAGCACTATTCCCATTTATGAAGGCTCCATTCTCATGACCTAATCACCGCCAAAGCACCCCCACCCCCACCCCACAAACAAAAATCATAACATTGGGTATTAGAACTTCAACATATGAATTTTGTGGGGGACACAAACATTCAGACCATAGCAGCTTTCTTATCCGGTCTGAAAGATCAGATTTTAATGTAATTATCAATATGGTTCCATTTATATGTATTATCTTTATGTCTTTCTATTTGTCCTACTTGTTTCTGTTCACTTATTTGCTTTTCCTGCTTTCTTTTGAATTTATTGAGCATTTTTATGGTTACATTTTATTTTCATGACTTATTTATTAACTTTATCTGTTTTTTTGTTTTTCTTTTGTTTTTTTTTTTTAGTGGTTTCTCCAGGGTTTGCAACTACATTTTTAAGCACAGTCTATATAAAATAATATTATAGCACTTCATCTATAATGTAAGCATCTATTTTTCCTCTCCCAGATTTGGTGCTATTGTTGCCATGCATTTTTCCTTTATATGTTATAAACCCCATGATATATTGTTTTGACCTTAAATGAGTATTCTTTAAAGAATTTTAAAAGTTAAAAAATGTTTTTTTATATATTCCAATATATTTACCACTTGCCACATTCTTCATTCCTTTTTGTAAATTCAAATTTTCATCTGGTATTATGTTCCCTTTGCCTGAAGAATCTCCTTTAATATTTCTTATAGTTCAGGTCTGGTAGCAACAAATTCTGTTAGCTCTGGTGGGTTTAAAAACACCCTCTTTTCATTTTATTTTTGGAAGATATTTTTACTGGGTGTAGAATTCTAGAACAATAGTGTTATTTTTCTTTCAAAACTCTAAATATATCATTCTATTAGGGCACCTAGGTGGCTTTTTCGGTTAAGCATCCAACTCTTGATATTGGCTCAGGTCATGATCTCACAGTTTGTGGATTCGAACCCTGCATCTGGCTCTGTGCTGACAGTGTGAAGTCTGCTTGGAATTCTCTCTCTCTTCCTCTCTCTATGCCCTTCCCCTGCCTACTCTCTCAATAAACAAACAAACAAACAAACAAACATTTAAAAATAAGTAAGGAAATACATCATTCTACTGTCTCTGGTTTCCATAATTTCCATGAAGTCTGAGATGATTCTTACCTTTATTCTTCTATACCTATTTGGTATTTTTCTTTTGACTACTTTTAGGATTATTCTCTATCTCTGTTTTACAGCAATTCAGCTTTAATCAATTTGGGGTGCCCTTTTTTCTTTTTCCTATATACTGTTTCCTGACTTACTTGGATCTATATTGATTTATGATTTTTATCAAATTTAGAAATTTTCTTGCCATAATTTCCTTAGGTATATATTTTGTTCTCCCTACAGACCTTTTATCTTGGACTTCAATTATAGTTAGATCACTTGATACATTCTATGAGGTTCTTGGGTGTTTTGCTTTGTTTTTTTTTTTTTTTTTACTCTACATGCTTAATTTGGGGGTGGTTTCTATTATCACATTTTCAAGTTCATTGATATTTTTTCATAGTGTCTGTTATAAATCCTGTCCTGTAAAATTTCATTTCATATCTTTTTCCATTTTTAATTTTATTTGGTTCTTTTTTATATCATCTATGTGTACTTTTGTTACATCATATTTTTCCTTAAAATATTTGAGCCTATTGAGCATTTTTAACATCTTTGCTAATTCTGTTATCTCTGTTGTGAATGGATCTGTTTACACTGACTGTTTTCTTCCCATATAAACTCATTTCCTGCATTACATGTCTAGCAGAAATTTAAAAAAAAAAATTTTTTTTTCAACGTTTATTTATTTTTGGGACAGAGAGAGACAGAGCATGAACGGGGGAGGGGCAGAGAGAGAGGGAGGCACAGAATCGGAAACAGGCTCCAGGCTCTGAGCCATCAGCCCAGAGCCTGACGCGGGGCTCGAACTCACGGACCGCGAGATCGTGACCTGGCTGAAGTCGGACGCTTAACCGACTGCGCCACCCAGGCGCCCCAGAAATTTTTTATTGAATAATGGACATTATAAGTTTTATATGGTTGAGTGCTGCTTATTACTATTATTACTATTATTATTATTATTATGCTCTTCCTTGAGAGTGTCGGTAGGCTCTTAAGTTATTTGTGGATCATTTTGATCCTTGCAAGACTTGGTTTTAAGCTTTGTTTAATAGTAAGCATAGGGCTAGGTAGTCCCGCTTGTAAGCTGTGGGTGTTCTGAAGTATCTACTGAATGCCCTGTGTATTCAATACCATCTCTCCATATTGGCTGGCTTCTGGAAACATAAAAATTCCTAGCCTCATGTGAACTCCGGGAACTTAGGCTTATAACTCCCTGGAATTCTTTCCTTGAAAATTGTTTTTTGCGGGGCGCCTGGGTGGCGCAGTCGGTTGGAGTTCGAGCCCCGCGTCGGGCTCTGGGCTGATGGCTCAGAGCCTGCTTCGGATTCTGTGTCTCCCTCTCTCTCTGCCCCTCCCCGTTCATGCTCTGTCTCTCTCTGTCCCAAAAATAAATAAATGTTGAAAAAAAAAATTAAAAAAAAAAAGAAAATTGTTTTTTGCTAGATTCATAGTTTCAACTTACTCATGGCAGATAAGTATTCAGTCAAAGACTCAAAGTGAACCCCATGTAGATTTCAGGAGCTTTCACTTGTGCCTCCATTTTTTCTGATACTCTCCCCTGAAAATGTCAGCTCTCTCAGCTCGTCCAATGTATGATCTCTGTTGCCTCAACTCCAAGAGACTGAAGGGCTCTGTTTAGGTTCCCCCTCTCTGTACATCGATACAGAAATCACCATTAGGAGAAAAGCCAGAGCAATCTTAGGGCTCATCTCTTGCTTTCCTTTATCAGAGTTCACAGTCCTGTGCTGCCTGTAGTCCAATGTCTGAAAGCAGTTGTTTACATATTTTGTCCAGTTTTCTAGTTATTTATGGTGGGAGGATGAGTCTGGATCCTGTTACTCTCTTGTGGCCAGATAGAGAAGTTGTCTAATTTATTTTTTCAATGCTGTGCAAAGCAATTGAATACAGTATTTAGGGCACCAATTTATAGGACTATAGAGTGGAATTCTTTTGCTTTTTAATAACATCTGGACGTTATTGAGAATCTTTCAGTATAAGGCACAGGGCTAGATGCTTTATATGTCTTTTCTTACTTTGTTCTCGTAATAGCCTTTAAAGAGATGTATTATTCTCACTTAACAAGTGAAGGAATAGCAGCTGTGAGCAGTAAGCATTAGATTTAAGACTTACTCAGACCCAGGGCTGTCTTCTGATGCTGGTCCATTCCCCTGGGTTCCTCTCCTCCATGTGAGCTGCATGAAAGAAGGATAGTGTGGCAATCCTTGCGGAATTATCACAGTGGAAAGAAGATTTTAGGGGTAGGGAAGGAACTAGAGATGAAACAGCATGGCCTGGTAGAGTCACTACGTATGGGCAGCCTCTCCCCACTTCATGACGTGCAGCCCCTGTCCTCACCTAAAATGAAATTTATCTTCCTCACTATGAAAAGTTCAGTTTCAATTCATTTGCCCTCATTTTCACAGGTTCTCCACACCATTCCAGAAAGATTGCAATTTTTCCTCCCGCCACTTGGAGTCTTTGGTTGGCATGGGCTATGTCTGGTCTCTTACTAATTTCCTCTACCTTCTTGTCATTTGGCTGTGCCCCTGCTGTTTTTCTCTTTGGGATTTTTCCATCTCTTTCTGCTGCTATTATGAAATAGACCTTTGGTCTCTGGGGTTCTTTCTGTAGAGTTTTAAGCATATTTTTGTGATTCCTATTATCAAAAAGTCCTTCCTGGATCATCAACTTCTCCCTAAGCAGGAGCCAGTTCCTTCACTTGCATTTTTGGCTACTTCCTTGAGAATGGAACTCAACCCTCTTTTTCTGCAGACACATGGACAATTGCAGCACCTCTCCCCCACCCTGGATTCCTGAGCTGGTCATAGCACACAAATAGCAGTCAGAGATTTACTTGAAAACCTCTTACTACACAAATCAAAAAGCTTTTCATCAGCCCTGATTTTACTTAATCTAGCTTCTGATTTGGGGATTCAACTGGTCCTAACACCCTTTACCAGCTTCCGTTATCCTCACTGTCTTTTCCTGTTTAAGGCTTACCATGCACCCTGGCTACACTTCACACAACTGGATATTACTTTACAGTCTTCTCCTCTCTGGGTAGCACTAGAGTCAGTTTGGAAATTAAGATGATTTTTGCATCCAAACTTGTTACCTATAAGGTGCAACTGGTCCCAGAGCATTTGACCTCACTTCTTATTAGGATAAAAATTAAATTCGTGGTAGCAGATAGGTTGCATCAATCATATCAACTCTAATGCTGAGTTGATAAGGACTCTGAGGACTCGTCGAGCTTAAAAGGGAAAAGTGTGGTCGTCAATAGCAACGGCTACCATGTTTATGGAAGAGAAGGACAGTGACTCAGATTTCAAATGTTGCCAATCCTGGAAACCTTTCCTTCTCTGATGACAATGGCTATGAGTTGACCTGCCAATAACTAATTTAAAAAAATAATAAAATCTTAAACTTTCAGACCTGAAATAAATCTTATGGTTTAAATAACTTTTATGAATGCTTATTCTAGGAGAGAAACTGCTAAATTCTTTTATAATTCATTTACTTAAACCTCACAGGCACTCTGTGATGTATATATTATTATCCAATTTCAAAGCAGAGAATGAGACTCAAAATTGTATGGATCTTGCCCAAAGCCATATAGCTAATAACTGGGGGAACCTGGCTATGAATCCAGCACTGTCTGATTTGAGACCTGAGAGCTGAATGAGAAACGTGAGACAAAAAAGTTTCACCTGTAGGTTTAAGTGGCAGAGATAACCCTGTTTCATTCTCTGCCTTGACACAAAGGAAGACCACGTTTCCCAGCTTCCCTTGCAAATAGATGGGACCATGCCATTGAGTTCTGGCCAGTGAAATGTGAGTGGAAGTAATACATGCAGATGTATTCTTCCAGATTCCAGGCCCATAAAACTTCCCCTGCCGTCCCTCTCACTCTTTCAGTTTTCCTCTCCTGACCAGACAAGGAGGGGAGGACTGGGAGGCCCTAGGAGTTGTGGATCCAACAGAAGGAAATACCTCAGGTCCCCGAATGCCTTGGCAATGCAGAGCTCACTGCTGACTGCATCGGTCTGTGACATGTGTGAGAAATAAACGTTTATTAGGCTAATTCACTCAAATCTGGGGGTTCTTTTCCTCGGGAGTTAATCTACCATGGACAGTTTTTCCCACCAGCCAGCACAGTGAGTCAAAATGTGTTCTCCAAAACAGGCTTCTCAAGCTCTGGTCATTTGATTTCCCATCAGTTCTATATTTTACCACAAATGCAAATGCCTCTGTTTTCCATGTATTGCTACCTTAATGAGATCATACTTCTTCTCCATTTTCATTTATTTTGATGCCTAGCAAGGTCTACTATGGTGGCAGCAGCAGGATCCGTGTCCTCTAATGGATGCCTGCCATTTCATACTGACCTGACTTCTGGTTCTGTTTCTCCCTGTCCTCCAAATAAATATCTCAAGTAGAACTTCTTTTCCCATCAGATGTACTTGCTTCTCACACCAAATTTCAATTTTTACACTTAAATAATATTGTCATTCTGAGGATAAAAAACTCAATCTGTTTCTTTAAAATTGGAATTCAAGTTCATATTGTGTAGGGTTTCTTTCTCCTGGTGTATTATTCCTTGTTTGGTTGTTTATCTGATATGAATCTTATGTTCCAGACTCACTGGCATCCTTTGAAAGGAAAGGCACGGCTTAAAGAAGTTTTGTGCTATGCTTTGTCAAACACAAAAACATTTGGGCTTGTTAACATTCTGTTGTTATTATGGTGTCTATCTGACGCTATCACATATGTTTAATACATGGTAATAATGTTTATGGAATCACTTCATTATAATTACAGTAGGGGCTTATGATCACAGCAGCAGGAAAGAAGCTATAGGCTTGTCAAATCAGATCATTATAAACCAACTGCCCTCTCTCTAGAAGTACATATGGGCAGACTGGAAGCCTGCTGCCGAGACCACCTTGCTTTTAGGCTGTGTGTTCATATGGGGCTCAATTTGCACCCCTGGGGCACATTTCGACACCCCCACTGAGTTACCTCTGCTTAAAAACCCCATGTGATGGGAACAGTGCCCAAGAAACTGCCATAGGGGTGCCAGAGATTGGGGCAATAGAAAAAAATTGAGCCAATAATAATAATAATTAAATATATATATATGTATACACACACACACATATATATATATATATATATATATATATATATATATATATATACGTGTGGTATATATATTTCATTATATGTCAGCTTTCAGTATGGCACTCAATTCTGTACAATGCCATTCGTGGAAACACCACTGTACATGTTTCCTAGAGGATAGCAAAGAGCAAAGTTACTCTAGAGGGGCACAAAAAACATTGGCAGAGATGAAGCAGGTTTTCTTCTAAGATTTGTGACATAAAACTAATGAGAAGTGGAACATTCCAAAGAAGGAATTGTCCATCCAGGTCAGCATTTCCAAAAGTGTATTATCTAGAATTCCAGTCCTTGAGAGGTTAATAGGTGCTAACATAAACGAAGTGTTTGTGTTCAAATGAGTTTTTTAAAACCTGGGTTAACCAAGTTAAATTGGTTTCTTCTAGGCCTTTTAATATGGTAATGGACAATTAGATTCTAAAAGAGGGCAAGAGCAGAGGCAACACAAGGCTGGTTTTGCAGGAACAACTAATCAAGATCTTTAATTACAGAGATAGCCTCATCAAAATAAAAGTTGAATCATCGCTACCATTAGCAATAAGCAATGAGAGGCGCTTCTTTGCAAAAACGTTTTGGCCTGGAAACTGGGATACACAGAAAATCTAAGGGCTTTTAAAAGACATTTGATTTCCTGTTTGTAATGTACAGGCATAGGCTTTATGCCTTGCTTTCAGGCTTTTTTGAAAATAAATAACTGCTCATTCGGCATATTGAATTTATGAGAGGGAAATTATAAATCCTTGATGATACCAACCTGATTTATTTCAAATTGACTTTCCACATCCATGAGGTTGGCGGAGAGGACATGGAACCTTGCTTTGTCACTTTCCTTCTTAAACCAGGAAAAAGAGGTCACTCTTGACGGTTACTGCTTTACAAGACTCTTATTTCCAGCTGTATCTGTCTATATCCTTTTACCCACCTCCTTCTCTGGAACCACCACCACCCCATCCCATCAATGACCCTATCTTTGAATCTGCCACTTCCTGCGGTCTCCTTCTTCCCTTTCTACCTTCTACTGTGCTTAACTACCCCTCAAGTTTAGAAAATACATCTTCCCTAGTTACCCCTTTCTCTTTACTGGTGAATCTCTCAAGGAATAGTCTGTCTTCCTGTACTTCTTTATTTTGCCTCACTCCTTAACCTTTTGTCATATGGCTTTTATTGAAACGATCTCTCCGAACAGAAAACATTTGTACATCATAAATTCCAATAAAGATTTAACATCCAGGTCATATAAAGAACTCCTAAAACTCAACAATAAGGCAGGTAACACAATTTAAAAATGGGCAAAGGACTTAAATAGACATATCTTCAAAGATGATATACAAGTGGCCAATAAGCACACGAAAGATATTCAACATCATTAGTCATTAGGAAAATGCAAAGCAATGCCACAATGAGATTCTACTTCATACCTACTAGGACAGCTGTCACTAGGGAAAAACAAAACAAGTGTTGACAAGGATGTGGAGAAGTTGGAGCCCTTGTACATTGCTGGTGGGAGTGTCCAAGGTGCAGCCACTATGGAAAATAGTCTGGTGTCTTCCTCAAACATTAAACATGGAATTATCATCATAAGATCCAGCAATTCTACTCCATGGCATAAACCCAAGAGAATTGAAAACAGTCACTTGAACACGTACTTGTAAGCCAATAATTATCGCAACCTTATTCACAATCACCAAAATGTAGAAATAACTCAAGGGTCCATCGATGGACTAATGGATAACAAAACATGGCATATGCATACAACAGAATATTCTTCAGCCATAAAAACCAAGGAAATTCTGACACGTGACATGACATGTATGAACCTGGAACACATGCTAAGTGAGTAAGACAGACATAAAAAGACATATTGTGCAATTCACTTATATGAAATATCTAGGATAGGCAAACTCATAGAGACAGAAAATAGATTAGAGGTTACCGAGAGTTCAGGGGGGAGGAAGAATAGGAGGTTATTCTTAACGGTCTAGTGGTTACAGAGTTTCTGTTTGGGATAATAAAAAAGTTTTGGAGGGGCTCCTGGGTGGTTCAGTTGGTTGTCTGACTCTTGATTTCCACTCAGGTCATGATCTCATAGTTCATGAGTATGAGCCCCACATTGGGCTCTGTGATGACAGAGTGGAGCTTCTTTGGGAGTCTCTCTCCCTCTCTCTTTGCCCCCCCTCCCTGCTCTTGCTCTCTCTCAAAATAAATAAACATTTTAAAAACAGTTTTGGATATAGTGGTGATGGTTGCCCAACACTGTGAATGTAATCAATGCCCTCAAATTGTACATTTTAAATTGGTTAAAATGGTAAATTATATGTTATATATAACGTAGCAAAAAAAGCCTTTCCAAAGAAGTGCATCTCTTGAGGTGAAACAGGGCTTTGTGTACTCATGGAGGTCTGTTCCTCAGGGTCTTTGCCACTTGCTCAGGTGCCATTCTCGGTAATGCCTTTCCTGATGACTTTATTTAAAATTGCCACCCTCCCCTGCCTTCGCATTCCATGCCTTTCCTTACTTTATTTCTCTTCATTTGTCTTTTTTTTTAATGTTTATTTACTTATTTTGAGAGAGAGAGTGAGCGCAAATGGGGGAGGGCAGAGAGAGAGGGAGACAGAATCCTAAACAGGCTCTGCATTGTAGGCGCAGAGCCCGACATGGGGCTTGAACTCACGAACTACAAGATCATGACCTGAGCTGAAATCAAGAGTTGAACGCTTAACTGACTGAGCCACCCAGGCACTCCATCTCTTCATTTGTCCTTATCCAGCTGACATATTATAATTTTAACTAATTATCTGTTTTTAGGGTACCTTTCCCAGGTAGAATGTAAGATCTATGAGGACAGGGATTTTTACTGATTTTTCTCGTCCTCTACTCTCTTCATGGTTCCTAGGACTGTGGTGAGCATAACATAGGTTGTAAATAAACATTTTTGGAATGACAAATCAGTGAATACATTCCTAGAAGCTCAAATAGTTCCTGAGTGGGATGAATACTCTTATTTCATCTTTCTTAGCTGCCCTTCTAATAACACAAGGATTAATTTTCCTATCTTTTAAGGAAGTTGAGCCAAGGACTGAGAAGAACAAGAAACCATATGAAGTGTAATAAAATGTATTAGGAGATGGGAGGGCAGCAGATGGGGGTTAGGACACAGCATCCCAAAATATGGCAACTTGGAATATTGAATATTTTAAACTGAAGGAATTTGTGAAACAGCAGGTGCTGGGATGCCTCTCTGACCCTCCCCTGAAGTAGGTCAGAAGCCCTCATGGGAGAGGTGCCCTGCCCCCCACGACCCCCAGGAAAGGAGTGTTCTTATCTCAGAAGACAGAACACCAAGATGAATCCACACTAACAGGCCTAGGCCTTGCTAGGTTTCCTCGGTTTCCTCACATTCAGCTCATACCCTTTGTCCTGTCACATCTTCCCATGATTCTCCACTGTTCATCAAACCTCACATAAAAGCACTCAGGTTTAACCACTTCTTAGGGTCTTCATTTCTTATGAAGGCTCATGTCACATAAAACTGACGTTAAATAAATTTGTATGCTATTCTCTTGTTAATCTGTCTTTTTTTGCAGAGCCCCAGCTGAGAACTTAGAAGAAACTTAGGTGAAAAAGATTTTTTTCCCTCCCCTACACATTGAAATTAGAGTTTTTCAAAAATGTAAAACCACCACAGTTGCATTTTTTTAAATTGTTGCTATTTCCTCTGCTAACCTAACCGATAGGCTGGGTTCCTCTTATCCCAGAGGAGCATACCTACCTTTTCCAGGGATTAAGCAAAGACAAGAACAAATAAAAATGACCATTTTTTATTTACGTGGTAATAGCCCTGAGAAAAACGGGAAGAAGAGGCAAAGGAGGAAATCTTCAGCACCTGAGTTAATGGAGGCCCTCACTGCTAGGAAAAATCCAGGGTGATGGGACGTCCAGCCAGGTGAACCCTGCTCTCTGGGTTCAGCTGCCAGCTCCTGTCCCTGATGCTTTGAACCCAGAAGAGGCCTTCTGTTCCGGGCTCCTATCTGCCCGCCCTGGCCTTCCTCTCTGGGTTTGTGCTCGCCAACATTGACAACGTGTCTTGTCCCCAACATTCCAAGAGCCTGTAGGATGCAGACCGTGTATGTTGCTGCTTTCTTATCTCCCTCAGTCCTTGCCTCAGAGCAGATGCCTCACATGTATTTGTCGAGTGATTCCAATTGAAATAGGAGTTATAAACAATGACATTAGTCACACTGCCAGCACAAATCCACAGGCATTTGGGAGGTCTAAAAATATTTAAACCCTTGTAGCCTGCTGAAATTGTTATACTTGAGACCCAACTCAAATATCTCCCCTGCTTTGAAGCCTTTCCAGAATGTCCCCCACTGTCCTCTCTGAGGACAGTATCCCCTCTTCGGAGCTGAACGTTTGCATGTTTGCTCCCTTTCTATTCTGAGAACCCCTTCTGGACAAAAACAACATTCACATACATCTGTGTGGCCTGTTCCTAACGTCATGCCTAGTACAGAAGAGGTCACAAATAAGCAATATTTATTGAACTTTTCTGATTGCCTCTGCCTACCTGCCTGTCTCAACCCTTGTCTCTCCCCTCTGCCTCCTTCCTCTCTTCCTTCCACTCAATTTTCCTTCCTTCTTTCCCTTCTTCTAGGATCTGAACCTAGAACTTTCAATGTACTCTTCGAGAAACTGAGTCATGAAAGTACATCCCAGGATTTGTTATCTTACCAGGAATCCCTTTTCTACCATCCTGCACATATTACCCCTTAGTATGTTTTCATCCTTTACCCAAATTGATGGTTCTTGGAACATGAATTCTTTAACATCAAATACAAAATTGTGTGTGTGTGTGTGTAGAGGGTCCAAGCAGTCTATGAGTCTTGCTTCCCCAAGGAAGTTAAGAACCACAGGTCTAGCTACTTTGTTGTATTATAATATAAAGATGAATTCATTTTTATAACATAAATACAAAGATGTGAGAAAAGATAAAAATCATTTAAAATCCTTCCACAGTTCAAGGCACTCATCTACCCAGAGGGGAGGCATCAAGGGGACTCTTCTGTAATCAAACGTGGAATAGTGACCTGAGCTACCCTTCATCATATCAGCATATCAAATCCACTCTTGAAAACCGCTCAGAGCTGTGATGCGCGGTGTCCTACATTCCAGGGAATGTGCAATACTCTCAACGAGATGACAGATTCAGGGTTTTACCCAGAAACAAATTGTCTTTGTTTGCTGCTGACCTGCAGAAGTTCAAATTTCTTTGATTATGCAGACTTGGAATGCATTTGCCATTTGAAAAAGGAAGCGTACCATTGCTGCTCAGACAGATGAGAGTGTTTGGTGTGTGTGTGCCTGGTACATATATGCCAAGTCCAAGTCACTTTGAGCAATTAGGAATAGTGGTCTTGGACGCCTGGTATGCAGTAGTCTGTGCAGCCACTGGCATCTTCCTGCATGTGGACTTCCCATACCCTGCGCCCCGCCCAGCCCTCCAGACTGGCTGGCTATTGGCCTATTCAGAGGTTTAATTAAAAACACATGAGGTCGCAGGCTCCCATTGGGGGACCCCCTGCTCCAGTGATTAGCAGAGGAAAGAAACTGTTCATGCCGGATGAAGGTTCCTTTCTCTCATTAAAAGTGTACAGTTAATGGGGTGCCTGGGTGGCTCAGTTGGTTAAGCATGCGATGTCAGCTCAGGTCATTATCTCATGATGTGAGATAATTATCTCATGTTTGTGAGTTCGAGCCCCGCATCGGGTTCTGTACTGACAGTGCAGAGCCTGCTTGGGATTCTCTCTCTCTCTGCCCCTCCCCTGTTGCATTTGCACGTGCTCTCTCTCTCTCTCTAACTCAAAAGTAAACAAACATTAAAAAAAAGTGTTGAATTCCATTCTTGAAGGAGGAAACTGGGATGATGTGAAATTAAGTAATTTGTCCAAAATCCTACAGCTAATATGTGGGGAGCATGGTTTCTATCGAACCTCAAAGTTCATATCCTAATCTACTACTTTCCACTGCTTCTTCCCAAAGAGTAATCAACAAATATTTTATACTTCTGGATTTTTCTTCATTTTTTTTTCTAAGCAAAGGGTTGTAATCATAAAGCCTACCTTTTTGTGCATGGGCATATACTTAGAGTTGGTCAGGTCCTGTGCTAAATAAGCTGTTTTCTCAGAGATACAAATGAAAATATTATTAGCCTTGTATTGGTCGGGGTTCTCCAGAGAAACAACCAAATAGGAGATATATATGGAACTGGCTTACGTGATTATACAGGCTAAGAAACTCCAAGATCTAGTCAGCAAGCTGAAGACACAGGGGGAGCTAATGAACGGCATACTTTCTAGTCTGAGTCCAAGTCCAAAGGCAGGAGAAGAATAATGTGTTAGCTTGAAGACAATCAGGTGGTGGGGGGTGGGCAGCAAATTCTCCTTTACTCAGCCTTTTTGTTCTATATAGGCCTTCAACAGATTGGATAAGGCCCATCTACATGAAGGAGAGCAATCCACTTTATTTAATCTACCAATTCAAGTGTTAATCTCATCCAGAAACACCCTCACAGACATACTCAGAATAATGTTCAACTAAATGTTAGGGCACCTGAGGCTCCAGTTAAGCAGATACATCAAATTAGCCATCACAATCCTCCAAGTATTTGTTAACAAAAGAGGAAGTTGAGACTCTAAGGAAGTTGTCTGATGTTCTCTAGCTGGTGAGAAGGCGATGCATTATCCAAGCGTTTGCTGCTAAAATCTAATTTCCTGTTGGCTCTTCCTTACTCCTAGCCATACCTGTTTGAGTAGGTTTTATCCTTTTAATAGTGGCAAGAAGTGGGGAGAGTAATCAGTGAAGGCAGTTGTGTAATTCCTAGTAACCCAAGGAAATTTCCAAAGCCGTGGCGTGTAGGTTATGAGCTCTGTCATCTATCTGTCCTGTGGTTTGCTTCCTTGAAGAGATGGCTCCGGGTGGAAGAGGAAAGGTTTCCAGGAATCACCAACATACACCTACTTCAGTAACATCAGAATGAGATGAAACAAGAGATTAGCCAAGAGAGTCTGCAGCTCCCATGTGTTTATAACCCAAGATAAACTCATCCTTTATCTACCGCATATATATCCCAACCCTGCAAATTGTATTCTAATACTTCCTCCAAGAGGGAGTTAATTAGGTCACATGCTACTCTATACCTAATTATTGTTTACTTCACTTGCATTTGTGATCATTATATCATTAATATGAGGAGGGTGCTCATATTAGGTGGCCTAGTAGCTGGGGCAACTAGGAGTGATGCCAGCATTGCTCATCTTTTCAACTCATTTGGAGCTACTGGTGTCCAGCAATGTTTTTGGCCTACACTTGGGGTACCCAAAACGTAAGCACTCTGTAGTGCTTTTTGTATTTGACGGTTTCTACTCATGCCTCTAATTAATTTACTGATAATTCTTTCCACTTCTTCCAATTAAACACAATATATTTTTCTTCTCCAATGCAAAACCTTTCCTTCTATGTTATTCAGCTTCAGAATTTAACACTTCAGCCTCTTCAAATGGAAAATCATGATAGTATGACCTGTCTTGCTGACTCCATGGGGTCATGAAACACACATGCAGTACCTGGGATTCTTCTACTGCTTTTCATAATTTAATTTTAATTCTGTCTAAGTAATGCATAGCAATGTTTTTAAAGGTCAAACAGTCACTATGATACCTGTAAAAAGAAAGAACACTCCACAATTGATGCTCATTCCCCTTAGGCAAATACTTTCAATTTTCTGCTAGTGTGCCTGTTTGTTTGCTTGTTATTTACCTCAACTTTTTCAAAAGACCATGCTTTTTAGGCATCAAGCCAGGTAAAGTCTATGGGTCCCATGCTCGGTCTGCTGGCTTGCATGCAGTTCTCCTAGTTTGTGTATGATTTTCACTCCATATCCACACCCCAGCTATGTCATATCCCCAACTATAATGCCTCTTTGTTCCAACTTTTCCAGAAAGTAATCAATATCATGTCTTATCCTGAAGGGGAAGAAATATGCAAGGTGATGAAAAATCACCATGATCCAAACAGGAGTCATCAGACTGTGGCCCACAGGCCAAACCTGACCTGCCACCTGTTGTTTGTAAACTAAGTTCTGTTGAAACATAGTCCTGTCCATCATTTAAGTATTATCTATGGCTGTTTTTGCATTACAACTACAATAGTTATGGCAGATCTATGTACAAAGACATACAAATCTATGTACAAAATGATATGCAGAGCCTAAAATATTTACTGTCTGGCCCTTTACAGAAAAAATTTTCCAGCCCCTAAACTACACTTATATAATCAATCCACCTATTTCTAACTCATCTTGCACTACCAACTTCAAAATTACCCCATGGCTTCTATTCCTGAAACTTTCCAGGAATCTGTGGTACAGTATGAATCAACTTACTTATTATCAGCATTTCACTATGACATATGCTTGATTTTGGTTTTCTCCTCTTGAACATACCTGTTATCAGTTACTTTATCTTCCAAAAAAATATGTTGATATTTCTGTTGCTATTTCAACTCACATTTTCATTGTTCCTAAAGGTTTCTGTTTCTTTTCTTACCTTACTGTCACTTTTGTGGGGTTCAGAAATTTATCAGTTGGTACTTTTCAGAAAATAATAGGCCACTCAGGTATTTCAAGCAGAAAGGAATTTAGTTTAGGAAATATCTATGTTTGGAACACTGTAGTGAGGGCTAGAGTTTCAAAGATCAAGTAAAGCCTCTGGTTGTTCTCAGGTTCATCATTAGTTTTAGAGGCAGGAAGTTTCAGGAACCACAGGAAACTATCTGCAGTGATCACTGATTTTACACCCCTGAGTTGGGTGCAACACTGCAAACCACTGGGAGACGTCAGACCCACTGAGGCTATGTCTCTGCACATTCTTGCTAAAGGACCTATAAAATCATGTGTGTCTCTCTTCTACCTTCCATCTGGAAATACTCTGGCAGGCGATTTTGTTAATTGTGTTCCCAGGGAAGAGGTTGAGAAGGGGAATGGAACTGCATTGCCAACAGTCTAATGCAAAGAGCTAGCAGAGACAAGCAAGTGATTTCAATGTGCCATACTTAACTTTTCCACCCACCTCCACCTTTTCCTCTCCACCATCGAGGTTTCTGTAAAGCCATTGCTGCCCGCTGGATGGACATTGCATGAACATAGGTCCACAGACATCGGCAGGAATTTATTTGTTTATTTAAATTCAAGTTAGTTAATATACAGTGTAGTATTGGTTTTGGGAGTAGAACCCAGTGATTCATCACTTACATATAACACATGGGTGTGTTCTTATTGTGGTGTGACCTTGGGCAAATCATTCAGCCTTGGCTTCCCTTGGACAAATGGAAAGAAAAAAAATAGCTACTTCATGAATACTGTGAAGAGAAATAAGATAGTGCATGTTAAATGTTTAATAAACTGTAAAATGCCACACAAAGTGAAAGTAGAGCTATGTAGACAAATTAATTCTGGCTTATGTATCTGACTCCAAAGAATAGCAATGTATGTCTCCTGGGAATACATCTACCTGTCAATCTTCTCTCGGACTTCCTTTTATCTGCACTTATTTTTTTTTTGGTAAACAAAACAGCTATTTCAAACCCTAAATGTAGCAAAATGTCACTATACTACATTTATTTCATTCTTCATCAGCCTATGGCAGATGTTCTGACAGATAATGAGAACCCTGCACATCTCAGACTTGAGAAAAAGTGGCTCCTATTCTACTTTTTATTACAAAGCCTTGTTTTTATGCAGAGGTCTCAAGGTTACAAGATTTCATTATTTTTATAATTCCAACTGAGGTTTCTTACTGGTAATATCAATCTCAAGTCTTAAGTATGTGTTACAGCCCCAAATAAAATCTGTCCATATCTGTAGTGATATAATAAAAGCCAGCATTTTCACTAATTTTTTTAAGTTTACTTATTTATTTCTTTTGAGAGAAAAAAAGAGTATAAGTGAGGGAGGGGCAGAGAGAGAAAGGGAGAAAGAGAATTCCAAACTGATAGCATGGAACCCAATGACGTGGGGCTCAATCCCAAGAACTGTAAGATCATGACCTGAGCAGAAATCAAGAGTCAGATGTTCATTGGTCTGAACCACCCAAGTGCCTCACTTTCACGAATTTGAAAATGGTTCCATTCTTCTCCTTTCAATGCTAGTTTTCTGCCTTGATTAGAACTACTAAGAAATTAGAGTGTATTAAAACATATAGCAGGATGATGATCCAATAGAGATTAAATTTCTGTTTTGTGTTCACTCTTCTTTAGATGGGTGGGCCACAAAATCATGTTGGAGTCATAGGAGGTAGATTCTCTTGGAAGAATGAAGATGGCTTTTAAATCACTGAAAATAACTTTATTAAGAAGTGTGAGCATAGGGTCATCAGTCTATTATCAAAAAGAAGGAAAGAAGGTGTATTTGAAATTTGTGTGCTTTTGAGAATCTAAAAGGAAAACAGTCCCAAACCATGAGAACATCCTTGGAGACAAATAGGACAGTAATTCTGGGATCTCATGGAAGCAGATGCTTGAATCAATTCTTAGATCCTCAGGCAAGGCTTATGCCCCCCAGGATAGGGCTTCCGAAAGCATGGTTCATTGACCCTTGGGGACAGGCAATCCATGAGATCAAAACTATATTGATTATACAGTAAGACATTATTTGCCTCTCCCCTTTTTTTCACATTTGCCTATATAGTGCAAAAGACATAATGGGACAAACTGCTTACTCCTAAGCACGAATCAGGCTGGTGCACCAAACTACTGGTAGTTAGGATATTCTTCACAGCTAGATGCTTACGTTATAAAAATGCCAGTTTTATTTCAGAATGGCTGTACTTGGCAGTATAAATTAATATCCTTATTAAACATTATTAAACATTAACCCTTGAATACATGTCTTTTAATATTCTGTATGACAAAATGGGAAATACCCGCAAATCAAGTCGACTGCATACTGAAGAGTGACAATTATCTGTGAGAAAAGCACTTGTGTGATTATTTGACTTGCTGGTTGAACCAGTGGCTTTTGTTTTGGAATATCATTTTTTTGCTGGAAAGAATGACAAATCGTCACTTTGACTTGAGTAGTTGACGGATATTTTCTCAAAAATGAATGAACCAAGGTGACTCATCCAGGTTTGCCAGGGACTTCCCTGGTTTTAGTGCTGGAACCCTAGCACATTCCCAGGAGCTCCTCAATATTGGGCAAAGTGACATGGTTGGTCATATTAAGCGAACCTGCCATTTCAAGTAAAATACTAACAATACTTGCTGTGGATGATAAGAATTTTGAGCTTTCAAGCAAAAATTATAATTTTGGTAAACTTATATTGACCATTGTGAATTTGACAGCTTTTGAAAACTTAAAGACTTTTTTTTAACAGGATGAAAGTGATATTAATAAATGCAATGTTTTATATTGAATAATGAAATGTTATAAACATTTGGAAGATCTGATATCGTCATGAACCAACATTTTCCAAATGGCCAATGCGTGATGTTACAAGGTTTTGCATAGATAAAACATCTTCAGGACACATATTTTTGGGAAGCACTGGACCAAACAAAAGGAGATAGATTTCTTTTCTGCAGGACCTCTGAGCAGGACTTCACCAGGCTAACATGCATTAAGACTGCAATGAGGGCCCAGATGTTTTCCAAACTTCTGACTCAGAATTACTTTTTTCACAGAGCATCTGAGAAGTTTGTGTTCCATAGCACACACCCACACACTAGGGAAATATTTATTCCTTCTGGCCATTCCTACTTTTATTTCTTCTAATTATTTACTTTCTAAAACCAATAATGGCCTTCTAATCACTTTCAGTGAAGTATTTGTCATCCTAGTATTCAGTGTAGAATAACAGCGAAGCAAATGGATGCTAGAATCAAACACCTTAGATTAGAATCCTGGCTCAGCCACTTACTAGTTGTGTGATCTTGAGAAAATTACTTACCCCCTCTTTGTGTTATAATTATCATCTTAAAATGGGAACAGTGATTGTACTTATTTTTATGGTAAAGATTAAATGAAACATATATAGAGTCTTTAGAATATGGTGAGTAGTGTAAACATATTAACTATCATAATTATCTATTTGATATAGTTAGCTTTTGGAGAAAAGAGACCAGTCTGAATTCATTTTTGTATTCCTTTTCCACTGCACAGTTGCTGGCATAAAAAAGAACAAAAGAAAATTCTCGATCAATAGTAATGCCTACCATTCTTACAGAGTTTTACAATTTACAGTACACCTTTGCACATACTAACTCAGCAGATTAGTACAAAATTTTACTAGAGAGACAGAGTAAGAATTAATGTCTCTTTTTTCCTCTAAGGATGAAAAAGAGAAACAACACAAAGAAATAAAACAAAATGAAATTAGACAATCTCCCCATGATTTCATAGGTTATTTAGGAGCAGAATTAGAACTGGGACTCTGATTTTGGACAATTATCTAACACTCCATTTAGCATTCTCTGAGAAAAACATTATAGAAACTATTGAGACACCCCGATTTTTAACAAATCAATGTTCTTAGACAAAATTATTTCAATTGAAAAAGCAATTTGACTTTTAATTTCTTAAATGTGTATTGTTTACTTGAGATATAAGAGCCATCTAGAATAAAAATTATTTTAAATGATAAAAATAAACAATTTCATGATGGCATTCGGTTCTGAACAAAAAATGACAATTTGAGTTTTATTTGGCATGCGAAGCAGAAAGGCATAAAAGACGAATTACAGTCTCATTCTCTGAGTACAAATGGAATGTTCCAAATCAAACTGCTCTTTTGAATTCTATGAAGAAATTTAGAAATGAATTAACCATGTGGAATATCAATAAATGCACTTCTAGTGAGGGGGCTGAACTCCTGGGCTGAGGGACATAGAGACATGAGAAATTGGTGCTTGTTAGAATGGGCAGGATGCTCTAGTATGGTGCCATTTTGCAGCCAATATCCAGCCAATGTTGTATCTGCCATCCCCTGTCCATAGAGAAGGGTATTTAATGTTAGTTCCATGTATGTATACACAGTTATATGCTCTTTTCCCTATGAGCCACATTAGTTCCTTCTCCTCCCAGCTCCTTAAGTATTCATCTTGAGATTTCCCCTGGTCACCATTTTCATCCATTTCTCTTGGCATGTCTGAATTCTGAACAAGAAGTCCTACCAAAGTCAGACACAGCAGCTCTTCTAGGCCATCCTGCCTGATTATGATACCTACATCCTGATTCTAGACTCTTCACCTTACCTATATCTACTTGTTTTCTGGGATGTGCTGAACCTGGCCTTGCTTGGTTACTTTGATCTATCATCTATCTATCATCTATCTATCTATCTATCTATCATCTATCTATCTTTAAATTTTATACATACATACATACATAGCAATAGGATACTTTGTTCTATGCCAAGTTGGCAAACTATGGCCTATAGGCCAAATCTGGCTTATAGACTATTTTTGTAAGTTGCATCTTATTAGATTACAAACATCCTAATCCATTTTTGTGCTGTCGGCAGCTGCTTTTGCACTATAATAAAAAAAGAGGTTTTTTATTTGCAACTCAGACCATATGGCCCACAAAACTTAAAATATTTAATATGGAGACCTTTAAAGAAAAATTTTGCTGACCACTCTACTATTCTAATAGAAACCCCAGATGTGGTATTTTGTTCATATTACCTCTCTCTCTCCTGACATTCTAGCCAGGCCCAATACCATCCGTAGCTCTCCTGGCCTGCCCTATCCTGAGATGACAACCCATTAGTTGGCTATCACTGATGACCATGTAGGGGAGGCCCATTAGCAACATCTGTGTTGATTTTTCTTTCAGGATAATGATTCCAAGAGGAGAGGTATCTTGGTCGGTGTTTTTTCTGTGTTCCTCCAACAGAAATTTTTCTGTAAACTTTGGTTTATCTCTCACTTCCATTTTTCTTTAACTTTCTAATCCACCTCTGCTCAGTCTTATCAATCTGTTCTCTCTTTATGGAATAGGCCCTCCTGAGGTACCCAACTCAGGATATCTCTCTTGGGGAATAGCCACAACAGTTCTCCCTCTCTCTCTCTCTCCACTCTCTTTCTCTCTTTCAGTCATCTCCTGGTTTCTGAAAACTCTTTACCTTGGAGAAATTCATATCGGAAAAAGCATTATAGTATCTCAAGTGCCAGTATAGGTGTGAATGATTGAAGGCCAGTTTAATATATTAGCTTTTCTAAGGTAGTTGTGCTATAAGAGAGTTTATTGCTATGAAAAGTAATGGTCCATTTCCAAGAGGATGTTCTTAGTTCAAGAGGGAATCTTCTTAGCACCCTTCAGATTTTATTAAAAAGCAACCACTCGTTACTCTATGTGTAATGACCTGCCTATCACCAAGACTTCTACCAAAATCCTCAGTTTGGCCCTTAAATCTGCTAAAATCTGGCCTCTACCTACTCACCAAACTTCATCTCTTACCAACGGTATCTACTCAGTCACTTCTATATCCTTTCCACTTAACAATCCTCTTTTCCTGGCGGGAACAAGCAACCCATTTCTTTCCATGAACCGATGATGCACCTTATCTCCTTCAAGTTGTTCAGTGCTTACTTCTTCCAGATGACATATACTAGATGTAAGGTTGTTATGGGTAGGAACTCTTTATTATTCAGCTTTGAATCTTCGTAGGCAAATACAATGCCCAGGAATGAAAATAAATAATCCTCACCAATTGAATGTACTCTTCCATGTCCTTGAACATGCTTGAGCATATCAGTACATTCATCCTCAGCTCCCCCTGCTTCACCATCTTCATTCAGTGCTGTTCTTTACAATTCAACATTGGCAATGGAAGAACCACATCTCTTGTACTTATAAGGTGAATTATTTCAGAAGTGCTTTTCATTCATTTTGAACATCTTGGTATTTTCTGAATGAATAGGTTATATGTAAGTCTCCTCGAATGAGGTTTCCAAGCATTCTGTTTCCTTTTTATTGTACTTCTTTGCCTGATACAATACTTTAAACACAGTTCATGTTCTTCTAGCCTAAGATCCATCTTAAAATCACAAGTTTGAGATGTTTTAAAGCTGTCTTTTCTATCAAAAAATTACCCATTTCATGCCACTTCTGATGACACCACACACTCTTGTATAGCATTACTCTTTGTATCTTGTAAGGTTCATCTCAGAACTATGACAACTGCTTCCTAATACCTGTAGTTGCTTCCAGCTCTAATACAGTCTCCACATGGCCACTAGAGCTATCCTGCCAAACTTGAAACACGTTGGAATGCCTTGACCCTTCATATCCACTTAACCAAATCTTACCATTTCTTCAAGAATTACCTCATAGCTCCATGAAGTCTTCCTAAATTTCCTTATCAAAATTAATGTCCTTTCTCCCTAAAACTCCACAGCACTATATACCTACATGACAGCAGATCTGAAGTTCTGAAGGAATATACACATGTACATACATACATTCATACATAGGGACCAATAGCCAAATAAAAAAGGTGTCAATCATCAATGGGGACAAAGCATTGTGTGCCAGTTCAGAACTATGGCAATACTTGGTTGGAGCTTATAGATTAGTCCCTGGGCCTATGGAGGGCCTCTCTCAACTAAGTCTCAATAGAACTTCCAAAAAGGCTATAAGGAGAAAGAGTACCAGCAGGATAGTTGGGGTCCTTGTGGCAGGTCTTGGCTCAAAGCCCTCCTCGGGGCGCCTGGGTGGCTCAGTCAGTTGAGCACCTGACTCTTGATTTCAGCTCAGGTCATGATGTCCGAGTCGTAAGACTGAGCCTTCCATCAGGCTTAGTGTGGGTTCCATGCTGAGTGTGGAATCTGCTTAAGATTCTCTGTCTCCCTCTCCCTCTGCCCCTCTCCCTCTCTTTCTCTCTCTCTAAAACACAAAAACAAACAAACAAAACTCTCCTCAGCCTAACCCCAAGTCACACAGAGAAATGAGATAGAAGAAAAGGGTCTGAGGTATATGAATAACAATTTAACACAAAACAAACCTACCATCTAGCACATAGGATCTAATCAGCATCCAGTGATCCTACCATTATGATCAGTATTTTCTATCTTAGAGTAGATTAAAGAAGGAGTGGGCACATGACCTTGGAAAAGGGCAGAAACATAATCCTTGCTTTTCTATCTTCCATCTTTTTGTCCTGTTAGCATGTGGAAATTTATAGCCAAAGCCCATTTTCCATGAGAGGCCTGACTGCCTCCTGGGAGAAGGATTACTTGTTGCTCTCACGAGCTGCTAAAAGTGGGAGAAACAGGACATTAATTAAGTTGGCTCTAAGATCACACTATATCCTGGGCAATATTTAACTACCATTCTATTTCCCACCTCAAACTATACTCATTATATATTGGGATAATGTCTTTTAAAGTTTATGAATCTTTCCTTCTCTAATATTTATTGAACTTAATCCCAATTTATACTCAGAAGCCATCCTGAGCTTTGGCATTTAATCAGATTTTCTGGAGGTTACACAATGATCATCACATGACAGCATGGCTCAAGCCACACCTTGTCAGAAGTATACCAATATCTTACATTTGAGTCTCCTCTTATTCAATTTCCTCCAGAAAAATTAAATCCTATTAATAAAAAAACACCTCTCCTGATTGTCCCAAAGTTATCAGAGTCTCATAGAAAATAATTTCCCCAAACTTTTCTTTCCCCTAGTCATTTAATCAGAAGCAGCCAGAGATTACTTCGCTCAGATGTTTGTGCCACACTCATATTAGAGTTGTTTATGGGTACGTCCACCTCCCTGATTACACTGGACATCCATAAAGGACCGGGACTATTTTATTTATTTTGGTGTTCCTCGGAGATCTGGCCCACCTTCCATTTGGTGGGCACAAGATACACAGCTGTCAAGGAGATAATGCAGGAGGTTTTCAATTGTTGAGTTGAACTCCCTGGACTTGGTCTAATGCTTTTACCACTCTGGAACTGAAATCAAATTCTTGAGAACTTTGGGAATGAGATGCTTTTCCATCTGTGGTAACTTTTCTTCATCATCCTGCCCCATGTGATCATTGGCTCTAACAGCGATCCAAAAGATCCAGAAGATTCAAGGAAACAAACACAGCACCACAATGATCAGAGCCAGACGCTAGCCAAGTGGAATGCCTGAGAGTGGCTAGAAAAAGAGGAAAAGGTGGTGACCAGCCATAAATGAGATTGTTATTGTATGTTTTTATGCTTTGATAGGGGAATAGCAAGGCTTGAGTCATTCCAGAAATGATGTCTAATTTGATAGAACTTCCAGCTCTCCGCTATATTCATTATAGATGGCTGTGTAAAAAATTACCCCAAAACTTAGTGGCTTAGGACAACATGTATTATGTCACAGTGTCTGTGAGTCAGGAATCCAGGTGCAGCTGAGCTGGGTCCACTGGCTCAGAATGTCTCACAGGCAGTAATCAAAGTGTCAGTCTGAGTTGTAGTCATCTCAAGGCTCTACTGGGGAATGAGCTGCTTCCAACCTCAGTCACATGGTTGTTGGCAGGACTCAGTTCCTTGCTGGTTGTTGGACTGAGGGCTGCTGTTGTTGGCTGGAGGCCACCTTCAGATCCTTGCCACTTGAGTCTCTCCATAGATTAGCTCCCAAGATGGCAGCTGGCTTCATCAGAGCAAACAAGCAGGCAGTACCAGAGAGAGCACAGTGGGACAGAAGTCACCATCTCTTTGTAAATTAATCTTGGAAGTAACATTCTGTCTTTCCTGCCATATACTATTCATTAGAATTGAGTCATTGCACTCAGGGGAGGAGATTACACAAGGGCATGAAAACCAGGAGACAGAAATAATTAGGGGCCATTTCAGAAGCTGCCTACCATATCCACATCCAAGTATAAATATGTGCCTACAGCATTTAGCCTTCTTCCAGTGTCCTAACCCTTTCTTGCTCTTCTTCTGCTATTCAGGACCAAGATCAAATACCTGGCACTCTTAATACCCATGCCAGAGCCTCTTCTGCTTCCATGGCTACAGTAAGGCTAACATTTCATTCCACCAGCTGAACCGTCATGCCAAGGAACTGTCATACATTATTTCCTTTTAGACTTTGGAGAACTTTAAATGTTTAGATGTTTTAGTCTCCAGCTAACAGCATATTCTTTGTTCCCATTGGAGAACAGAGTTACAAATACTGCTAAAATATAGGATTGAATATTAATATCATTTTTCATTAAGTTTTTCTTCACGAGCAAGAGTAGGTAGCAATGGCCTTCTATGAGTATCTTTTTGCATTTTTTGATTACATATATTGTATTGCTTCTTACTCAGGGCAGAAACTCAAAAATCTCCATATACAGAAATCCGTCTCCACCAAAATGAAGATTTTATTCCAAAGTGTTATCGTATAGAAACGCATGCTTCTGATAGAGGCCTTTGTGTTTGCCTGCTCTCTTCAGCACAATGAAAAATGAAGATTAATTTTACTGCAACCTGAGCCAAAAATAATACTAATGTTCCTTCCATTGCATTGCTTCCCACAGAGCCACGCAATAAAAGCCTCTAGTCCTCACATCCTCTGTGCTATCTCACAACTGACTTTAAGGGACAGTCTGAGCTCATATTAATGCCAGCTTCCAATTCCTAAGCCACCCTAATAATCTTCTTATGATATATTAGTCCTTCAGCCACAGCCCAAAAAGTAGAGAAGTAGAGGGAGGTCAGCTCTGGGGCATAAAAAATGTCTTGACTCACCTCATGAAAGATTATTTTGAGAGGATAAATAATATCACAATAAGCCAGTTCACTTCTTCAGAGATCAGTCCCTCTGTTGTCCCCACCTAATCAGTGTAATTTGTATTTAAGGAGATACTGATTTTGCATAATGGTTTTCCCTTGTATTACACGCATGACATTCTCTTTCCTTAACCTGAACAATAATCTTGTTGACTGATCTGCAGAAACTCCTGCTCAGAAGTCTACTCCTGGCATTGGAGTCTCAGGGAGAGAAGACTTCAAGTTGCTGTTCATGGCATTATTGAATAGATAAATAAACCAAGGAAAAAGCAGAGGGCCAAGAAAGGAAAGGTTGCATTTGTCTGACCTCGTTGGCACTGTTGTGCTGTGGGACTCCACTGCTCAATTAAAATAAGTTTTGTTGGTTTTCCTTTTGGCCGGGGCCTCCTGTGCTCACTGAATGGTAACTTTGGCCCATCCCAGGGACAGGTAGAAGTGAAAAGTCTTTTTATTTCCATAGGCTTAAGCCAAACCCCTCAAAACAAGCTATTCCAGAACTGAGCTGGAGCAGGGCTAATGCCTCGGTTGGCAGCTCATGCGTGGCCCCTCCCTGACGAGCCGGCCGCCGCTCTTATCCACTTCAGCTCTCTTTTAAAAGCCTCCTTCTCACAAAAGACAGAGCTGATCTCAAGGGCCTGGGAAAATAGAAAATTCTCACACTGTTATGGGAAACGCTGTCAAGACCCGAAACTCCATAGTGAAGCATCAGACACCAGTGTGTGCTCACAGATAAAGTGAGGGGATGGGTCTGTGTAGGAGCAACAAGAACAACAAAATTAAAAGGGACCAGGAAGCTGGAATTTAAAACGTGGGAGAAGGAACCAGGACCAATTCACTCTCTGCAGAGAGTGTTCAGCCAATGTCCCAGTCATTTATTAAGTGGGGTATATTCTTTCTTCTCTTCTACTTGGCCTCAAATAGAGTCTTAGGTAGGAGGTATGTCTGATCTCTTAGCCTGACACCCTCGACCTCTTTGCTAGGGGTCAGAAAGTAGATGACATCCTTTACCAGGGAAATTAATACGAAATGTGAAATGTTATAATTCTTACATCGCTTGTTTCTGGTGTTCAGTTTTCTGGTTTGGGTGGGTGCTCCGTCCTATCAAAGCCATAGCTCTAAGAAAGGGCTCGAAACAGCTGCATCAGGTATTCCTATTCCTATTTCCCTCTCGAGACACGGACAGTTTGCATCTATCCAACTGTGTATTTATGTAGTTCTTATCACCAAAGTACTTTGAAACTCAAAGGATAAAGACGATGTATTCTACCCTCACCAGGAGATTAGGATGAGTTGTCCCCGCTGATGGAAAGGCGAGAAACATCATAGGCAATGCCTTGCTTTTGGACAAATGCCCTTTAAATAGATTTCAAATGATATAAAAAGCAGGTTTCAAAAGCATATTAATATACATGACAATGCATCACACAGCAAAGAGAGTGTTTGAGCTTTCAAATGTTCTGGGACTGCATCTTCCAACAGAAATGGTGATTTCATTAGCATTTACGACTAGCCTTCCAGAGATGTTTGCCAAAGGGAGGAAAGTGGCAAAAAAAAAACAAAAACAAAAAAAAACCCACAGCAGCCCTTCCACAGGCCAGCACAAAGGTGCTAGTGATAGTTTTCCTCTACGGGCAGTGGCCCAGGATGCAGGACTCGTGACCATAGACCTATTTCCATTATGCCTAGGAAAACAACAAACACGTTGAATGAAATGAAAATTTTACTTTGTGGAGCTTCCTGTCAACTAATGGCCTCCAAACCTATGAGGAGCTATTCAGCCCAGGATTATGAGAAGCCTTTGTCTACGGAGGAAATTAGCCCCTGCCTGAGTAAGGTGAACCTGAATTTTCCAGCAGCGAGACTGTTTCAAAACAGAATTGATGAGGTGCAGAGGGAGGCAGGAGCAACAGTTTTGTGATAAAAATAAAAACAAAGTTCTGTTTCTCCTTAAAACGAATCTGTGCTAACTTATCTACTCAAAACTCCTAATTTTCCAAAACAGATTCTTCAGTGAATCAATCAATACCAGCAGGGACCATTCAATACCCACCATGTGCCATGCTTTCTTATCTCATTCCCTTCTCATTGTAACACTATGAGGGAAAGCATTATTATCCCCACTTTTCGGATGGACAAGATAAGAGTCTGTGAGCATGGATCATTTCCCTAAAGTCACACAAGTATATTGTGATAGAGCCAGATGTAAACCAAAGTCTTTGACTTACCCAAATGCAAGTTCTTTATCCATCTGAAAGAAGTATGAAGATAAGACTGTGGGTCCCAGATGTTGCCTGGAGCCCAGGCAGATCGTATTGTTTGAATGAATAAAACTCTATGCAACACTGCTGAGGAATTTAGAAGTAGGTTAATTAAATAACTTATCTCTTCATTCCACCTGATACTGTGAGAGACACAGTCCCAAGGAATCTTCGAAGCAGAACTGTTCATTCGATAATGGCATACTGGACACCTACTGTGTGTCAAATACTGTGCCAATTGCTAAACCTTGGAAAGAGAAGCTTCTTAGCTGGTTTGCTCTCCTCCTTTGTCCTGCAGCAGTGCTTCTAAAAAGGAGGTTGAACGGTAGAATCCATGTTTATAGGTGAAAAGGGAAGAGAGAAATGAACAGACTTGGGAGAAGGAGGAAGAGTTGGGCTTTTGAAGAAGAAAGGAGTGGGGCTGGCTAAACCTTTGAAAAATACAAGTGTGACACTATCCTTTGAATTTTGAAAAGGGCAAATTTAGAAAAGGGCACAGAGCGTGTTGTGGACTGGGAATACACTTCTTTCTAAGTGATGATTTAGGATGGAGTAGTAAACCATAGTTCCAGAAGTTTAGATTATGTTCAGAAGGGCAACACTGGAAAGGGTTATTGAGGCAAACCCAATGAGGTTCATTTGAAGCGGCCATCAACTATGAGATCCATGTACTTTTTCAACCCAACTCCAAGGGCCAGCTCAGATACAGATCTCTTGGCCAGTCAGCAACAGTCTGATCCTGAGTGACAAGCCTTGGCTTCATGTTATTAGTTATACTCATAAGGAGAAGTAAGAGAGGGTTCACAGATGGGATATTCACCACCATTGGAGATTCCATAGTCAAATTCGCCTAGAGGTAAATCCCCAAGGTTGGTTCAAGTGCGAGGAGCTGGAAGGAGGGATATGGATTGGAGGGTTTTGAAATATGGGAAAGAATATTCAAGAATGTCCTGAAACAAGGCATGGAAGAAGCCCATTTATTTTGGTGACATATGTGGGAAACTGAACAAATGCTTAGGGCCCAGTCTATATGTTTGGGTCCTGACCTACTTGTAGAGCTCCAGACTAAGAAGGGTGGTCTGAGTAGAATTTCCAATCATCTTCATGTCTCTTGAAAATCATAAAGCATACTGCTGTACATAATTCATGGAAGCTGTTATTAGTCCTCACTTTTCCAATATCTTGCAAATTCTGGAAATTTCTAAGTCATTCCTCATCACATCACTTCCTCTCTTTTTGCACCTCCATCCCATGCTACAAGGCATGTGTGAATGCACAAATGTGCTCCCAACTGCTCATACTCTTTCCCCTTCCCTCCACTCATAGCTTCTGAGGAGAGCACTTTGATCAAGGCCTATTTTGCTACCATAAACCACCTCCTAGATTAGGTGTTTTCTACTCCACCCTACCCTTCATATTCTACAACATAGAAGCCCAAAGAGTCACTCTGGGAATTTTTAGAATAGTGGAAAGAATAAAACGGATTCACAAAACCAGAATTTATTTGGGGGAAAAGAATGGTAAGGCAACAGGCAGGAAACATCCATAAGTTAATAACTTCATCCCTTTATGCAAGATATGCAAGTATGCAAGATAAATCCCAAAAAGGAAAATGCAACATTTGAGACTACCCTTCTAGGTACCACAGACCCCATTGAATTCCTAGACAATGTAACTTATCAACTACTTCCTGTGGAGCCACAGGCACTTCCTGTGGAGCCAACAGAACCAAATGATTTCCACCTACTGGCCCTGTGGTTATATAAGTGAAATCATGGAGTGCCCAAACCTAGGAGCACCACCATCAGAACAGTCAGCTTTAGCACTTTGGGATGACCAGCACTGACATCTACACACACAGGTCTTCTTCAAATGCTTTAAAATAAAGCCCAGTGCACATAGGTTCCCAGGGATAAGGAGTCCTGGAGTCAACATGGAGGCTTCCTTATGGTTAAATACTTGGTGAGGTCATTGCAGAAAAATGTGGTGAATTACCAAGGAACTATGTTCTGTTTTCACAGAGAAATGCTTTCAGTGAAGTGTTCACTTCTCCCTATCAATAATCTATAAGCATATTAAGGGAAATGCAGCTTGCTTTCCTCCTGAATAAAATGGGAAGGAATCAGTGTTCAGAACTGTGATATAACAACATTCCATGCCAACCTCATGACTTCATCTTATTCTTTAGCAATAACCTAACCAAATAAGATGTACTCCTAGTATAGTTTGCCCACAGTTCTATGGGCTCCTCAAAACTTGTGTCTAATAAGAGTCTGCTTCTTCACCCATGGTGCCAGAAAGTGGTTGTAATATCAACCAGGGCATATGTCCTCAAAATGAAAACATGGCTCTGTGCTACAGGCATGTCAAAAGGCAGGCATTGAAATTCATTCCCTTTTCTGGCAAATATTTGGTAATGCCTTCTGTAATCTTATGCCCTATTCTTAACACATGAGATGTGATGATGAGCAGATACCATGCCACTTAGCCTCATCAGACCTAGAGTCCAACTAGGAAGACAACCACAGAGTAATTTTAAGTGCTCTGATTACCATCATGTAAAGGCTAAAGGTCAGGGTATACAGAATTAGTCTGAAAGCTTAGGAAGCCTCCTGCTCCCCAAAGGAAGGTCCACGTAACTGAATTTAAATGGAGACCATGAAGTGTGGACAAGAGGGTTCTAGGGCAGACGGTCTAGCATGTTGCCCGTTTGTGAGGATTTCACTCCTCTGCAATGCTTCCTTTTGAGCAATGCAGGTTTATCAGCAAGAGGTTGGGGACAAGGGAGTCGGAGTACTCTATCTCGAGGCAACTGGGATGTATATGTCAAATGAAATCTTTGTCAATAACTTTCCTTTTGTACTTTAATTAATGTGTGTCGAGAATTTTTCTATCTTCTTCTCAGATCTTTGTTCATGTCCAACATTTCTGGGCAGCTTCCAAAATGGGGATAGGCAGACTTCTGACAAAAATAGTTGGCTGTTTTTTTTTTTTTCTTTCCTCTTCCATTAGCCATGGCCTCTTGCCATGTTGAGTATCACAAATGGACACAAACCAATCAATCACCCTTATAAAAATGTCAAAATTCATCCTTCCCTACTGTGAAATGAATACACTGACCTTAACACAAATGTAGAAATAAATTAAAAAAAAAAAATCTATCCCCACAATGGGCCCCGGGCTGCCACACACAGATTTCCACACATTTCAGTTTGACAAGGCTGACATTGCTGAAAAGAATTTCTTGCTTCCCCCCCACTTTTTTTTTAAAGCTGGAAACAGATAAATATGCCCCCAAATTTACTAATAAGAACTTACATAGAGGCTGTGTCTGTCAAGAAGTATAGATAGGAAGAGCCAGTATCTGTCCAGAAGGAGGAAGTGAGAAAAGGGTGAATCTAACATAGTGAAGGGGAAGGAATGCTCATTTCATATTGTCTTTAAAAACAACAAAACAAAGACTTTTCTCATTCTAGAGACCATCCAATATTTAACTGCTTCACTCAGTGTCAAACTCCATTTTATTCAGCAAACTCTGGATAAAAGTAGAAGCCTTGAAATTGGCAGATATCAGTTCAAGTCCTGGCTCTGTCATTGGCTACCTCTGTGACCTTCAGCAGGTCACTTAATCTCTTTAACTCTCAATTTCTTCATCTGTAAAACAATCCTACCTTGCACAGGGCTGCAGTGAACATCTCTTATCTTCACCAGCCAGGGCATCCATTCCTACTCTTTTGGTAACAGACCTTTCCTTATTTTTGAAGGAGCATTCTTTCCACCCTCAAGACGTGTGGTTTTAGGGGATATCCCCCACCTCAGGCCCTGGGGAGGGGATATGGGATCTGCACCTGGACTTGCAGAGCACTGAAGCCCTTGGCCATGGGAGCTGTTTCAAGGTCATGCATGTGACACAGACTCGGACAATGAAACTCCCACTAAAAATATTTTAGGGAATTATTGGGTGGAATGATCTCTGGGTGCTAGAGTGAGCTGATAGGAATTATACCTGAAGGTGCTGAAGTCTTGGAGAAAGCCTGCCTAAGCATGAACTTGACAGAGACAATTAGTGAAAGGAGATGGAGAAAGACAGGTTTAAATCCCTGGATCCTGCTGTAGCTCTACACTTTTTGGTTCTATAAGTCAATATATTTTTTTTAATTGAGCTGTTTGAATTGGATTTCTGAAAATTTTCATTGAAATAAGCCTAATTTGATTTTTGAGAATTAAATAATGTGCATAAGTACCTGCTATATAGTAAGAGCTCAATAAATGGTTTGATACACTGTAGTGTATGCACACACATACACGTGTATGTGCGTGTGTGTTTGTATGTTTCTCTCCGTAGCACCTGAAAGTTGACCAAAGAGATAAGAATCAGAAAAACAGCCAAGACTTCAAGCCATGGCTCTGCTCGCAGCTACTGTATCTAGTCACCCCAGGACACTTTCAATCCTGTATTTAGAGAACAGATCACTTTTCTAAACGTCTCACTCACTTCTTTGTACAATTTAACCACCGTGATTTACAATACTGAAATTTAAAAAGCGAGAGAAAGAAAAAAAAGAGGGAAGGAGGAAGAGAAGGAGGGAGGACAGGAAGGAAGGAGACAGGAAGGAAATACCAGGCTTTGTTAAGTTTTTAAAGGAAGTATGATTGTCTTGGGGCTTCTGGTCTCATGACTCTAATTCTTACAGAGTTGTATTCTCCTCAGGATTCCATGGTTACTCTGGACCCAGCGCATTCTATTTGTGCTCTATTTCCTCTATAAAAGCCTGTTTTAAGAAAAAAAAAGTGACCTAAAACCTATTCAGGAGCAAATAACTGGTAATTGCTTACAGAATTACCCTTTTCATGGGGATTTACATTTTATGTTATTTTTCAAGTTTGTTTATTTGTTTTGAGCGAGAGAGTGCTAGCAAGCGAGTTGGAAGGGGAAGAGAGAGGGAAAGAGAGAATCCCAAGGAGGCTCCACGCGATCAGTGTGGAGTCCGATGAGAGGCCTGACCTCGCCAACTGTGAGATCCTGACCTGACCTAAATCAGGAGTAAGACACACGAGATCCTGACCTGACCTAAATCAGGAGTAAGACACTTAGCTGACAGCCATCCAGGCACCCCCATGGGGCTTGGCATTTTAAAGGAGCTTAAACCAAAAACAAAATTAGTATCTTCAGGTGTCAAGGAGAAAGGAACTGTGGATTGTGGAGCACCAACTGTGTGCTAAACAATTTACAGATCTTATGCAATCGTCATAAACTACATTGTGAATTAGGTGTTAAACCCATTTTACAGATGAGGAAATACACTCAGAGAAGTTCCAATACTTGCCCAAAGCCACATAACTCAAAAGGGATGAATCTGGAATGGAATCTACATTTAACTGCCCCCAAGCCCATGTTTTTGGTTACGATTCTTCCTGGTGAGCCTGGGATGGTGACTGTCACTGACTGAACATCGCAGTCATTCTGGCCATGGAGGTAGGAGACATGATTCAGAGACTACTGAGCCAGCATCAAAATGACTTGGAGGCAGGACAGAGGGCAGCAGAGTGACAAAGTGGGTTTTATCAGAGAAGATGAATTTTTAAATCCAATCACAGGAACCACCACAGCACTTTTTTTTATTTTTTAACCTCAGTTAAACTGATTTTCTAAACTGCATACCAGCACCTAATCAGTTTGGTTCCTTTCTTTCTCTCTCCCTTTAATTTTATTTTCGCTTCACGAAACCACAAGCGTGGTTGGCTATGGGGGTGGGGGGGATTCTCTGTACTCTGTAGTTTCCTCTCTGCCATTCTCTGCTTTCTCACATTATAGTCTTAATTTGATCAGCAGTTATGAAAAGGGAACATTAATCCTGGGGAAAGGTACATTGTTCGTGGCCAGCCAGTTTCGGCATTGCTTCCTCAGTGAAGTGTTTTGTGCTCGGATCTGAGTTTCGCCCCTTGGGATGCTGTAACTCCTTCATGTGAGAACAGAAAGAGGGACAAAGTTGCTAAGAAGTGGGCAGATGGCACCTGGTAAGGGAAGGCCCGTCAGAGATGGTGGCAAAGTTTGTATTCCAGCCGAGCCCCTGGGCGAGGGGGACCAAGAAGATGCTACTGTACGTGTATGTGGTCATGGGGGCCCTAGTGGGGAGGGATATAAGGAGAAAGATGAAAGAAAGGGGGGCCAGGAAGCATGAGCTCCCCTTACCCACTGTGACAGGCCAGTCTCCCGTGCCTGGGAGTGTAAGCCTAAGGAACTTATTATGATTGTAGCTATCATTTATGTAGCACGTACTAGATCCTAGGTAGCTTTCTAAGTGTTTTAGGTGAATGCGTCATGTTTATCCTTACAGGAGACATGGAGGTAGGTATTATTACTACAGATGAGAAAAATGAGGCTCGAGGGTTAAGCAACATGTGCAGGACTTGCCATGCTCTTAATCGCCACACTGTACCATCTCCTGAGTGTCTATTATGTACCAGGCCTTGGGCTAAGCTCCAAGGATATAGGCATGAATAAAAAAAAGGTCAGAGAAGTCTCAGCCTAGTGGAGGAAATAGGAGAATGAACTAACTGTATAAAGACAGTATATAGCACAGTGCCCAGCCCAGAAAAGACATGAAGTAGATGTTTATTGAATGACGGAAGGATGGCTGGATGGATGGTGGATGGATGGAGAATACGTAGTATGATAGCTGCATGGACGGAGATAAGCATGGGGTGCTGTGGGAACATAGAAAAGAAGAAACCAGACCCATATAAAATAGTGATGCTTTAGCTGAGTTTTGAGTCCGGGTAGAAGTTCACCAGATATTGAGCACTACCGTGCAACAGTGCTGCTGTATTGGGATTTCACTAACACCTTGCTCCAGCAAAGCAGCTGCGAGCTTTTCCCATTATCTGAGAACCAGAGACAATAGAACAAAGACAAAGCCCCAGCCTCGAAAGTCTTTATTTGCTCTCCTTCCCAGGGCACTGCTAAGCCATTCTCTAACTCTGGTTTTCTTCTTTCTCCTCAATGTGAGCGGGCTAGCTCCCAGAAGTGACACGTATTGCCTACGAACCAGCTAGCTAGGAGCATTAGCAGTTTAAAAGCAGAATATTAAGTTTCAGGTCACCACAAATAAGTATTTCAAGAATCATGACAACAAGTAACAAAGCAACAACAGAGGCATAAAATCTTGCTTATGTTATACAGTACTTTGTAATGTACAGTGGGCTTTCAATTGTGCATCATTCAATTATGGATCTTACCCCAGGAGAGACAAAATAAGGCATCCTTCTACCATTTGACACGGATGGGATTCATGCTCAGAAGAGATGAGATAAAGTATCTGTTGATCACTTCTATGTGCTGGTTCAATACTGGCTATTGAGCATCCTTATCTCATTGAGACTCATGGTAGCCTGGTAAGTAGGTGTTTGTGTTCCCATGTTTCCCACTAAGTAAATTTAGGCTCAAGAAGGTTAAGCAACTTATCTGTGGGCACCGAGGTGGTAAATGGGAAAGCTGGGACTTAAAGCCATTTTTCTCATCCTCAGTGCAGTGCTTTTTGCATTTTAATATTTTGCTTCCTCATTTCTTAAGAGATTCAGAGAGACACGACTAGAGATCAAGCATCCTAACTGCTTAGAGAGTGTTTGCATAGGCAACTACAAATATTAGGCATCTTTTAAGTCATTGATCCACAGGCCACCCACATTAAAATGACTCCGGCTGTAGAACAATTATGCCTGGGCCCAGGGGCAGCTTTTGATAAAACTATGACATATTCAAAATTTCAGTGTTGGTCTTGGTCTCTTTAATTACCTTTCAGGACTTCCATTTTTGTCTCTTGACACTCCCTCATCCCATTTAATATTTTCTTGTTCTCTATTCCTATCCTAGGTGTTTTAAATAATGGTTTTGTTCTTAGGAATCGTGTGTGTGTGTGTGTGTGTGTGTGCGCGCGCGTTGGGTCCACCCAACAGAAGAGGAATTATTAATGAACGTGTTAATTCTTCTTAGAATCATACCACATGTCAAAGTAGCACCAACTGTCACTTGCTAGTTATATCATCAGAATCCACAGCCAATCTGATGTGTCATCCTGAGAGCAGAAGCAACCCTGAATGGTGGGACCCCAATTACAAGTATGCGAGCAACAACTGGACTCTGGCTGCATCTACCAAGCAGAAATGCTGCTCCCCCAAAGCTGGGGAAAATGGAAGCAGAGAGGGAACTCTGGGCTCAGAAATGCCCTGCGAGGTTGGAGTGTCTCTCCCTCTGTCCCTGTAATAAAAATGGTGTCACCCACTCTCAAAGGCAGAGGAAGCTGTGCACCTGCCAATCTAGGGGAAGAAGAAAGAGGAATAAGACAAGGGAGCTATAGTAAATTAGCAGATCTGGTCTGGGCAAGAGAAGGCACTGGAGGGCTAGAGCAGGAGAGAAGCACCATGAAGTGTGTGCTCTTAAAGGGTCTGTGGTTATGGTATGACAGAATGGATGGGACCTAGAGAGGATGAAAGACCAGTTAGGAGCCAGTGCTGCAATAGCTCAGAGAAGAGATTATTTCAGAGGAGACTGAAATATTAGGAGCCTCAGAGATGATAAGGAGAGGATCTTTACCCCAGATGTAGTCTTAGGGGCAAGACTGAATAATAAGGGCACTCAGCCCCGGAGAAATGAAGGTGAAACCCACCATCCATTGGGAAGACAGGCTCCACAGCACACGTGAGTGACTTCACCAATTGCCTGGGGTTTGCCAGCAGGTCTGTGAAGCAGGAGGGAGGTCTCTGGAACTCAAACCAGTTTTCTTTGCTACCCTGTCCTGACCATGTTAACACCTCTGGTCTCATAGGACAACCTAGGGCATTTTCATTGCCGTGTCTGGTCAGAGCTTCTGATTTATGCCCTGTCAGGAAGATCTATTTCCCCAGTAATAGTCAGGTTTCCACTGGTGATTTCCTTCCCCTTGGGACCTGAGATTGCAGCTAGCTTTGCAGCCTCCTGAGGCACATCACCTAAATGTTCCCTTGGAAATTGCTCCCGCAAATATTCTCAATCAAAACCCAATAAAGTGTCTGAGAGCTTGTACTACCCTGAAGGCTGGGAATTGTACACTAAAACCATATTCCAGAATATCAAGCAAAAGACCAATTCCAGCCCCACTCCAGCAATAGAGATCTTGGGAATTACATCTAGGCCTTGATCAACTAAAGACAGACACGGTTGTAGAAGACTATTTCTCTGTAATGTTTAGAAAACACAGCACATGTTAGATACACTCAAACGGTATTGAGAATAAGGGGGTGGTTTGTGAAAAATTATCATTCAGAGAATTTCTTCCTTTACTAGGATGTGGTAAAAATCCCATCTTATACTTTCTACAACAGAACTTCCCCAAAGCAGGGGTTTATAAAAAGCCAACGTGGGTGGCTCAGTCGGTTGAGCGGCCGACTTCAGCTCAGGTCACGATCTCGCAGTCCGTGAGTTCTAGCCCCGCGTTGGGCTCTGTGCTGACAGCTTGGAGCCTGGAGCCTGTTTCGGATTCTGTGTCTCCCTCTCTCTGCCCCTCCCCCGTTCATGCTCTGTCTCTCTCTGTCTCAAAAATAAATAAGCATTAAAAAAAAAAATTAAAAAAAAAAAGCCAATGCCTCCAAAAGCAATGATTTTTTTTTCACTTTCTCGGGGGGTATTAATTACAAAACAGTCCACACTGCTCCAACAAAGACTACCAAACCATCGCTCAAGCAAAAGAAAGCTTGCTTTCTTTCTTGGGGTATAATAAGCCCGAGCTGGTGGGTGCTCCAGGTATCAGTCAGAGAACAGATTTCTTCTGCTTTGCTGATTTCTCATTCCCTCACATACCGTTGACCAATGTGGCTGAAGCATTCGTTTTGTGTTTCACTTCACGGAAAGGAAGAAAGAAGCGGAGGCAAGCAGACTCCTTCCCGAGGAGGGACCTAGAAGTCGTCCCTGTCACTTCTATTCACACCTCTGTTGGCCAGAACTTAGTTATGTGGCAGTACCTAGTTGCCAGGAAGCTGGGGGACGCGGCTGCTAACTGGACAGCCGAGTGCCCCCACTAAAAGTAAGGGATGTTGGGAAACTTTGGTCGCAGTTCTCTTGAAGTGCTTAATTCCTAAATTTTACCCGGTGAGCCTTTTCCCCCATACTGTGGCCACACTGAATTTCTTGAGATTCTGGGACCACCTGTCTGCTGTCTCCTATCTCTGCACCAGTGTGTGCAGCTCTTGCTCCTGGGAATACACCTGCTTCCCCTCTCAGCCGGCTTTACTCTTGCTCATCCTCCCAAATTGATGTCAGTCGTTCCTTCCTGCCGGAGAACTTCTGTATGCTGTTAGTTCTCTAGTCGAAGTGAGCAGAAGGCGTTTCTTTAAGAGATACCACACTTACCAGTGCAAGAATGTGCAGTATAATATACTGTAATTTCTGCATCCGTCTCTGGACCAGGAATCTCTCAAGCAAGGACACACTTCACGAAGGAGCCCAATGCAAACCGATTTAATTAGAACCTCTAGGGCCGAGGCCCAGGCATAAGGGTTTTCAAATATTTCCCTGGTTGATCGGATGTGCAGTTAAGATTTGAAACCACAGAACTTAAAGACAGAAATTTTCTCTCTGGACTATTCATACTTGAAGCAGCAGCCGGCATTCTATTGACTTTCAATAAATGTTTAGTGAACAAGCGAATGAATGAATGAAGAATGACTTTCTGCAAATCGGTTAAACTAGACCCCAAACAAGAATTAACAATTCATATCATTTTCTTGAACACAGAATATTAGCACCAGAGGGGACCTTCGTGATGACAGAGATTCATCATGTCTGACGGATGAGGAAACTATAATCCTGAGAGATCTCTATAATCCTGAGAGATCTCTTGGTAAGCTCACAGCAGAGACAGGCCTCTGGGCCTCTGGAAGCCAAGTCCTATGGATGTCACACTATAAGACAACTTGGTCTTACGGATCTACCCACAATTTGAAACACACAATTCCTCTTGCTTTATTTCTCAAAGCCCAGCAGCTAGGGCTGGGCTCTAGCTACAAGACCCCCCTGAATCGAAATAGAAACATTTACCATTCTCCAGGCTTGTGATCATTTTAGGACAGCTATTCATTGTTTGGAACCTGCTCATTATACCATTTTACTACATAATGAAGACAAATGTCCACAGTTTAGCTACAGATTTGGTTAATGACAAGATGTATAATAATACAAGATAATAGGGCCAGGCCATTGCATTCTAATTAAATATTTTTGTCAGATTCTTTCCCTCATTAATCTTCTTTTATTCGCTATGCTTTATGGCTATTTTGCCTTCCACCTTGAGTATATGTACACATGTAATTTTAAGAACAGAAACAGTCTCCAGGTTTTTATGGGAATTGGGCTTTCTCCTCTCTGCATCTGTTTATGTGCAGACGTGTCATTGAGTTTAGGAGGGAAGACATCACATGTAACCCAGACAAGGCCTCTAATTGGTATGCTAGCCCACGCAAAGCTATCTGATTGCATTCAGTAACTGGCAGGGACAGAAAGCATTTCCAAGGGAAATAATATCTCACTGTGAATCTGGGAATATCTGTGTAAGAACTGAACGGTAAACACCAGGCTTCATTTTAATGTCTCACATTATGCAAAATTTTCAAAAGATGAGGTCTCTGACACTCAAGTCCACCCCTCAGGACAGTGAGGTTACATAAGACTGCTACGGGAGTCAGTGTCAAATTTCCAAGACTTTTAGAGCATGGACATTTCCAGATCATCATTTTCTCTCATAAGCAAAAGTATTTACCTATTAAGAACTGTTGAAGGCTGAGAGATTCCACTGGCTATCCGGCTGCCGGCAACAACCCCTTTTAGGTCGAGCTTTGATGGGGCAGTATTTAGGTTCTAATGGCCCTTAAAAGCTGCAAGGTGCAAATGTGAAACGATGAAATCCAGACCGCAATGGCTATTTGCAGAATGATCCTTGCAAAGCCGCCGAGAGATTTGGCGGTTGATGAGGCATCTCCATCAAAATGTGCTCCCAGAAATGCGTTCTCCGTGATACCTGTTTCATTTAATGGTGATCATTCTCGCCCTCCGCCTCCCTTCCCACAACTAAAGATGATTACTCTGACAGCAAGCTGTGTCTCACCCATCATTTTCTGTCAATTTTCTTGCCTCTGGAAAGGATTCTGTTTGGGTTCTTAGATTAATTCTCTAGGCAAAACACTTGCCTCCTATTCTTGCTATTTCTGTTCAAAATAGGTATCCTGGGAGAGTTAACTGAGCCAACAAAACTTAGGCTATGATTTAAACACAATACACCAATTACAAGTTTTGGGGGGGAGTAGAAAAGGATTCAAGGGTAACTTTCCTACTGAAGCCCACGCTAGACATGGGGCACCGCATGGCTTCAGTGATACTCATCTGGTGGCTGAGCAAGAGAACTGCCGTCGACCTCCCATGCAACAATCTAGATTGATCGCCTATCAGCATCTGAGACGCTGGATGTGCATGTCTGATGGACACTGATGCCTAAGAGTAAAAAGAAAATACTAATCTCACAGCAGGCACACAACCATTAGCAGGTGGGTTTTATGAACCAGTTAGTGGTCAGCCTTCTCTGATGCCCCTGAAGGAGCCCCAGTATACCATTCAAAATATTTCTTAGGACTGAATTCCTGGGACTAGAGGATTTCACATTCTGTTCTTTGCGGCTTTTCTTCCTAACACTGCATGCACTCAACATCTATAAAGATGATGAATCCTCAGTGCCCAAGATTTCATCCCTCTTCAGCTGAGCTGGGGAAACATCTTGACCTATGCAAAACATATTGAGTGATGAGGGCAGATGTGACATTTAAAGGGACGATGGAGAGGGCCAAAGGCAATGGAGGCAGAATTCAGCCTTATTTGAAAAAGGAGACTGGTTTCATCGCAAAGCCCTCATCTCTTAATCGGTGGAGCTCCTAGGAAGGTGCCCTGCTTTCATTCCCTCTCCCCAAAAGGCAATACATTGCTTGGGAAGATTTAGCTCTGAGAAACTAGGTGGAAAATTTTTGTTGTTGGTGGTGTTAGATCATAGGTTGAGGTCTGGATGTAGACACATTAGTCAAATTTATGAATACATTAAGTGCTTGTTAGGGTACATGCTGTGATGTAGAGGGCTATAAATGAAAATAGAAGAGTATTGGCAGGGGAAAGACTCAGTGTGGATGGTGTATAGAAATGACAATGCTTTACATGCCAAAGTGGGAAACTGGAGGTAAACTGGGCATTAAGAGCCACTTTCAATCTTGTCCCAGTGACCACGGTGTTCCTGAATCTGGTCTAGGAGTTTCAGAAGGATGAAATGAGAATGCTATGATCAACGGTGGGACATTTTTCCAAGGGCCAAGAAGTAGGGAGGGCAAAATTTCATCTCAATAGTGTGTTTGATTCCTGAGTGTTCATGAAACGAGAGGAACTCTGATTAAAAAAGAAAAAGGTTATGAGTTCCTCTCCCTCCTCCTTTCATCCCCACACCATTCCCTGGAAAATTACTCTGGTAAAAGGCAATGTTGCTTACTCTTTTATTCCTCTTTTAAATATTCACTCAACAACCATAAAAAGCCTCCAAAAAAGCCCTAAATGAAGAAACCTACACCACTTGCATTAACTTAATCTGATCGTAGACCCTTCTTTTCTGCAGAACACCAACAACTAACTACCTGATGATCTGGTGTCCTGCTGAAAAGAATCTGCGGGAAATGATGGACTAACTCAGAGATGCTTTTGCCTGTCCTTATACCACTGCCTGTGAAAATTTCAGTTCTGCCCCACTCTTTCCCATCTTATTAGTTGCTGCCCCGTTGCCCTTGTTTGGATTCTCTCCACTTTTTACTCCATTGACTACTCCATACTTTACCTTGTGGTCTTAATGTCCTTATTTATGTGGCCCCTTTTATGTTCTCATTACGACTTTATTAACTTCCAAACCTGGGTTTCTGTTTTCATTCCATTTGACCTCTTCTCTAGGTCAGAGAATTTTCTCTCAAGCAAGTTCAAGGGTCCCAGTAAGGCAAGTTGGTCTTTAGTTACTTAATTATATTTTACTGTCTCTGCCAACCACACTTTATTTTATTCTTTCTCTAAGGACCTTTGTGTCTTTAGAAATATTGCTTTCTCAGTATATCATCTTGTATTCATTGCTTTTTTTAATTGAAGTATAGTTGACATACAGTATGCTTTTTAACACATTTTATCTTTATTTTTTTCATTCAAAAAACTGCACAGTGACTATTTTTGTCTCCATCTACATTATATGTCTGCTTTTAAAAAATTTTATAGTACGTCACATACTTGTAAATAAGCTATTGTAATAAAGCCCTCAACATATTTGTTTACTTGTGATATTTGATTTAGTTGGTATTATATCAAGAAGTCCTACTCATATTTCTCCAATCCTTTTAAATGAAGCCTAAAATGGCTTCCCATATTTCTTTGTATTCATGTAAATTATTTGATGCCTTATAAATTGTAAAACCTTTATTGTTCTGCCCAAGTGCTCTCAATTAAAAAAAAAACCCCTCAGGGTGTTTTGTTTTCTTTCTGAAGTACACATTACACAACAATATATGCCAGATCACCTCCAGTTTCTGAAGTTCTTAGTAATCACGCAATCTGTCGTAAGGGTCATTCTTTATGAAAGTGTTTTCTTTCCATGTGCAATTGGTATCGGTTTTTTTGCACCACAGTCAGTATACAGCTTTGATAGATTGGCTTTAAGACTTTAAAAAGAAAATAATGTAATAGCTACCATTTATGGAGTATTTGCTATGTATTGCCAAACTCTCCATGCTTTACATATCTCATCTAATTCCTTGCAGTGTGGTCATTTTTATCCCCGCTTATAGTCAAGAGACAGAGTTTCATGGAGAAAAAACAATTTGCCTAAGTTTATATAGCTTCTGAATAGTCAAAATGGGATTTGAACCCAGTTTTACCTGAGTCTGAAGGCTCTTACCTATTAAGCAATACTACTGTATCTTTCACTGAAAACCTCGAGTTTTCCACTAACGTGTGTCAAAACAGCAACCTCAGGATTCTGTTAGTGATGGAATAGTCCCACGTGTGGGGAACAAAGACCCAGAGACTGCATACAGCCACCACTATGAGGCAGACACTGGTCTATGAAGAGCAGAGGGAAGAGCTGTCTATGTCCTGTAGTGGGAGCAAATTAGGTTAGATTCCTAAAGCATAGGACTGAAAAACCGTGGGGATGGACTACGTGGCAGTGCAAGCTGGTGGTCAAATCACACACACACACACACACACACACACACACACACAGGAAGGGCTGGGTTTATTGGATTACATAAATGAAAGTCAGTAACAGACGTGGCTCCAAAGATGAATGCATTCTTTCATAGTATGTAAATTGTGTTGTTAAGAATGCCTCTTTCTTTTCATCTCTTGACACAATTCTTCCTAATTTGGCTTCATGCTCAGACAGGTTTATTCTCTTACAGTAGCCAGGTGGCCACTAGCGGCTATAGGCTTACATTGAACTAGGTTGGCATCCTTAGTGGAAAAGAACTTCTTTTTCCTTACTGACTCAAAAAAATCCCATGATTCACTGGGGGAGTGTGAGAGATGTGTTCTATTAACTAAGCAACTATTCTGGCCAGAGGATGGACTATAATGACTGTTCATACCTGGACCCTGGGTTCACTTCTAGGGCTGGAAGGAAGAAAGGAGTATTAATCCAACCAGTATCACATGAACTGAGAGTAGGGAGCAGATATTTCTGAAAGAAAGTAAAATGGGTTCTGGGTCCTCATGAACAACAAATGCCCACTGCTGTCATGAGACAGCAGAGATCTACAACAGCTGAGAAACATGAGTGCCAAGGTTGACTCAATACCTGAGCTGTGGGACTAGGTTTCTTAGACTGCAAGTGGCTAAGAACAGGGTTGGTCATTTAGTTCTACCCGAGTCGTTCATCTCTACTTGGAAAGAACAAAGAATTACAAAGGCAAGGAGCCAGACATTCATTCACTTGTACATTCATTTATCCTGCAAACATATGTCCATTCATTCTACCATTGAACATTGATGTGACAAGCTCAGTGATAGGTGCTGGGGATGTAGATGAGTTCCAGTACTTTCCATAAAGAATTCACAGTTTAGAAGGAGCAAGACAGAAGGGTCAATCAATACCTGCAACACAAGGAGTTAAGTACAATTTTCCATTTTCTCCCAAGATAACCTCTTCTGGTAGCAATGCCCTTAGTCTGAAAAGCATTTTCTAAAGAGAAGGCAAGCATAGCTCATGTATTAGAAAAACATCATAATCAATCATGTGTCTGCTTTACTTATTAGGAGTCTATCTGTTCTCTCTGGGATTCTAAGAAGATTCTTCCTTCTTCTTTAGGAATTGTAAATTCAACCATAGCTAATTTTCCTATAAGTGAAATAGGAACAGGGCACAGATAACCCCCAAACCACTCCTACTTGAATTTTAATGAACAGCTTGACTTAGATCCAAATATTGGCTTCCTTACTTATTTGATAAGAAGCCAGGGGTAAGGCACCTAACATCTCCGGGCCTCTGTTTGTGCACCTGTAACATGGGGATGTTGCTAGCACAGAGGACTGTTGTGAGAAGTAAATGAGCTATTGTATGTAAAGCTCTTAGTAAAGCGCATGGCTTGGAGTGAGTGTACATTAACTGATAGTAGCTGCAAACATACTTCATACATTATTAGTAGTAGTATTAGTCTTAATACTAGTATTAGTATTAAATTATTACTAAACTGCAAATCAGAGAAGGCTCGTGGCTTGCCAAAGTTCCCCCAGCTTGTTAATGGCAGGGTCAGGGCTCAGACCCAGTTTTTCTATTGGATGAAGGATCGTATCCTGACATCACTGGGCTTCACCATCACACAGTCGACAATGCCAATTATGCTTGGCTCAGACTAGTCCTGCAATCATTTATATTCCCTCAGCACACACCTGCTGGGAGGGCAAATATGGCATTGACAAGAATAATCATATTTGACATTTGTAGAATATTTTATACTTTTCAAAGCCCTTTTGCATATGTTATCTCATGTGGGATTAAACATGTGCCATGGGTACTCCATTCATGGATAATCAGAGTTGTAGTTTTATGCTGGTTATTAGATTTGACTTCAGCTTGCTTCCTGGGAGACCCACAAATCGGTTTACTTAGTGTAAGATGCATTCATCTGCACCAGTTTTCAGGGAACTTAGGTCAGCCAAAATTGAGAGTTTGGTTTGCGTGTCTTAGGGAAAAGTGGGTTTTGCAGGGATTTGCTTTAGAGGTGGGAGGGACGGAGAAGAGAATAGGGAGGTGATGTAGCATTTAAGCCGCTGCCAGTGTCCTGACAGGCACTTCCAGGAGGTAGGGATGCCTCCTCAGCATTCTGAAATCTCAGACTGAGTGAGGTGCATACATGCACCATCTCAGAAGGATGGGTGCCTGGCACAGCACCCACCGTCCGTGCTCATTATGTGAGGCAACGTAAATGAGGTTCTCAGAACTGTACCTATCACTTAATAAAATGGCATTTTGATGAGAAAAGCAAAGGCTTCTGAATCAGACAAACCTTAATGCCAATGCCTATCTGCTACCTACCAGCCAGTTACCTTAGCAAGTCACTTAGCTTCTCTGGTCCTTGATTTCCTTGTGTCTTAAACGGGTTTTGTGGTATTGACCTCATACTATTGTGATGGAACTAAAATGTATTAATGTAACACCTGCATGTAGGAAGTGTATACAAATGGCAGCTACTATTAATATTAATTTACAATCAGTAGTCATGGTAGTCGTGGTAGTAGTAAGTATTTAAGCAGTTCTGAAGGCTGCGTCGGTGCTCTTAAGAGAGCGTGTGTCCCCACTGCTAGGGGAGGCCGTGCTGGAAGCTGCCTTCGGGGAGGATGCTCAGGCTGGGCTCCAAGACCCAATAAAACCTAAGAGGTTTGGAGATGAGTGCAGTTGCCAGGAGAATGGTTCCTGCCCACTAGCACCTGCCATCGCTGAAGGAGGCTCCCTTCGGCAGTCGCACCCTTCATGGCAGCTCCCCAAGGATGGACGTGGTGTCATGTCTGGGGTGTCCCATGCACGGTAGATCCACGGACAAAGAGTAGCTCTTGGAAGACCTTGATGTCGGGAGCTGCCCCCCATCATCACTGGGAGACTGACCTGGAGCTGGGCCTCTTTGGAATACCCTGAGAAGCCACTGTGGAAAATCCCAATGTCATAGAGGCCAGGAGGGACCAAATTCCATATTTGAGTACTATAGGAAATATTGCTCAGGAGCTCCAGCCCACTCCACCCTGCCAAAGACACTCTTGGCCCCTCGAGGCTCACAGTGGTAAGTTTGTGCATGTGTCTCTGCATGTATGGACTGGCCGGCAGGAAGCTGAGCAGAGACATTTAGTATTTTTTGGTTTCAGCGCCCCATCACGAGACCCAAATTCGGATGGGACCTGGGACAGCTAAAGAGATCCTAAATTAGAACCTGACTGTGGCCTGACTAGTGGCCTGAAAAAGGGAACTGTTCCAGTTACAAAGAAACTGAGGGACTTGGATTCTATTTGATGGGAAATAACATTAGCATTCTGTAAAGAGATTTCAGAGAAAACTTAGCTCTGAACTGAATTATCCTGCTTCAAGGGCAGCCAAACTTATTGACCAGCTGAGTTGTATAGAATAACCTTTGCCAGTTTTGAAATAATGAGCCTCCCACAAACTTTACAGAGTGTTCAAAAAAATTTTTTTAAGTTCATAGGAGACTTCACTTCTTACATCTCCACCTTCTGTGGCGGCTGGGGATTGAGGGAAGAGATTTCAAAGTCAGTCCCTTCTATAAGCTTGGATAAGTTTATTATCTCTCTGAGTCTTGATTTTGCATCAGGGAATTAAATAAGTAAATATATATATAAATACCTATTTCAAAGCGCATATTGTGAACATCAGTGAAAAACTGCAGATAAGGCACTTTGTATAATGTTTGGCAATGATAACCATAACAGTCATAATAATAATATTTCTTAAATGCTTAATATGCCCTACATACTGAGGTTACTGCTTAAACCTCATAACTACCCTCAGTTTAGGCATTATTATTATTATTACCCTAATTTGACAGATGAAGACACTGAGACCTTGAGGTCAAGACACTTGCCCATAGTGTCACTGCAAGTGACAGGGCCACATGTTAAACTCAGGCATCCTGATATTAAAAAAAAACCACGCACTTCACTTGGTTATCCTTCTTCGATATATTAAATAATTCTTCCTCTCAGTAAGTATTTCCTGTACAACTATTAAGTGCAAGTCACTGCCAGTGTCCCATCCTGAACCTCCAGTAACAGCTTTTTTCAAATGATAGGTTATTAGTTCAGAGCGAAGCACAGATTCAAGGAGATGTCAAAGAAACAGGGCTTGGCTATTGTCTCTGCTGTTTTTAGAACTGACAATGAGAAAGCGGAGTCATGAAGAGGAAGCAGATGAAACCTGATGGAGTAAAAGCCTGAGAAACACAATGCGAAGCAGGTTGTACTACAAGCTCTGTTTGTTTTTTTCTCTCTAATGTAGCGTATTTATATCGTATCCTTGAAGATATTTGGGGGAATAAAAATCAAGTCTAATTCCCCTCTGGGCCCAGCACACTGTCAGGTCTTCAGAGTGCCTGCAGATATTTGCTGTATCAAATTAAACCATGAACATGCTTGGCATAAGCCAGCTGCAACTGCACTGGGGTAGAGACTTTCAAGAAGCCGGGGAGGGAACTTGGCAGGGATCACCATTTCCCAGATTGGGTACTGTGCTTGGATGATAACAAAATCCACATACAACCCAGAGCCTTCCTCGGTGGGTAGCTATTTCTTTAGGTGAAACGGAGTCCACTGTGGTCCTCAAGGCACATGTTCTGTGTTCTGAGGCAGGCATGCTCAAGGTTCTGGCCAGCAGGGAGGGCTGGTTGAGACAGAGCCCAGGAAACTCCTCAGTGAGACACGGGTTCAGTTGGGAAGCCTGCCTCCTGTAGAACCCAGGTTCAAGGACAAACTTCTCCCGTTGCAAGGCCTCACATGTGAACTTTGCCTGTCAAGCAGACACTACCTCCTGACTGAACAAAAGATTAGCAGCAGGGTCACTGTGCCTGAGACTGTGGCCTAGCGGCCTGCGGAACTATGAAGTCAGCCTCGTTTTTTCCTGCCGTTCAAAACTGGCCCTGAGCCTGGGTGGCTCAGTGGGTAGTTGAGTGTCCAACTCAATTTCAGCTCAAGTAACGATCTCATGTTCCAAGTTCATGGAATCGAGCCCTGTGTCAGGCTCTGTGCTGAAAGCATGGGGCCTGCTTGGGATTCTCTCTCTCCCTCTCTCTCTACCCCTCCCTCATGCACACACACACACTCTCTGTCTCTCTCTCTCCTCAAAATAAATAAACTTAAAAAAATTAGAATCCAGATGCTTGTCACCAAGAACACTTTTTCATAACACCAAAACATGTCTTTTGAGTTCCTCTCTCTTTTGCTATTTTAAGAAGGAAATCACTCACAACTATGGGAAATTTTCCTACTTTCCTGATACGTGTGACAGAATAACCCATGGCTTTCTGGGCAAACAAACTAGGCCCTGGTAAAAGTTTAGGTAAAAGAAGAGAGGCTTCCCTGCACTTCCCACGTGGCAAAGCCAAACTTTCCCTCTCTTACTTTGTTTTTTTTTTTTTTTTTTAATTTTTTTTTTCAGTGTTTATTTATTTTTGGGACAGAGAGAGACAGAGCATGAACGGGGGAGGGGCAGAGAGAGAGGGAGACACAGAATCGGAAACAGGCTCCAGGCTCCGAGCCATCAGCCCAGAGCCTGACGCGGGGCTCGAACTCCCGGACCGCGAGATCGTGACCTGGCTGAAGTCGGACGCTTAACCGACTGCGCCACCCAGGCGCCCCAACCCTCTCTTACTTTGGATCTCTGTTGTCAACTTACTCCACAGTACCTGGGTAGAATGGCAACTGCCATATTGAAATCTGATCAATCAAGGCCAGCCTCTTGGGTGCAACAATGTCAAATCTTACAGACAAGCTAGACTACACAAACAGAAATCTATTATGACTGGAAGGGGGAGAAAGTTATTAGTTTCCAATTAGCAGCAAACAGCAAGAATCTTATCAACTGTTTATAGTGGTGAACCACTGTCTGGCATTAAAAGCTCATAAAATATTTCAGGACATTCTAGATTAGGCAATGAAAATTGAAGAAAACTAGTCCTTATATAGCCAAGTAACCCAGTACGGAGGTTCTCTTGGGCCAGTATGTGTGGTCAGATCTCTCTCACCATGCTCTCTCTAAGACATTGCTTTGGCAACTGCCGTGTGTCCCTGGCATAAGGAGTTGTGAAGGAGATCTAAGAGACAAAATGAAAGCCCAGGTTTACTACTACACCTGCCACCCAGAAGGTATAGGACCTTAGAACATTACTTAGGTCATTGAGCCTCACTTGTACCACCTATGAATTGCAAGTTATAACATTTACCAAATAGGGTAATCAAGAGGACTAAATGAGCTAATTTGCGATGGTCTGGTCTATGATGAGCATGCAATAGATTCTACGATGACAATGGTAGAGGTGATGTCCTATACCAGGGAATCACAGGGTTCAAAGCAATGAGAATCCAAGACCCTCTGGTGATGTCTGAAGGCTAGAAGTCAAGGACATTCAGCATTCCAAGGAAGGAAGAAATCATCCATTCTAATCAGGATGTTTTGGAAAAGCATCACGAAAGAGGCAACATTCAAAATAGACTTTGTCAGGGGAAGACCCGGAAGACTTGGATTTGCCCTGTCAGGTGGGGGCCTGCCCACCAGACTGGAAAGCCCACCAAAAGCAGCACGGGGGAACCTCAGGTTCTGGAGAAGGCAGGGAATATGTGGCGCAGCCTGTCTACAGAGTACAGGTAGAGGAGTTGGGCTGCTCGGAAAAGACGTGGCTTTGAGGGCTGCAGGAATGGCCTTCACTAAGAGACACCAGGGAGCCTTAATTACTGGCAGAGCATGGGAATCTGGAAGCCTCGCAAGGGTTGATTCCAGCTTGCTGACCATGGTATACTCAGTGAGAAATACCTAGGAGTTCTGCTTTCTGCAGAAGCTCAGGACTTCAGAAAACAAAGTACGTGCATGGAAGGAGCAGGAGGCCCAGTTTTAGGACAGCCTCAGCAGCAGGATGGACAGAGCTGGGACACCTCTACAGTGACATCCCTTGCCAACACCTGGGACACATAGCTTCTGCGTCTTCTCTGCCTAGGGAGCATCAGGGTACGGAGCCCACTTTACCTGGTACACAGATGCCTCGCACAAATGTGCCGTGCATCCCTCTTCCAGGTCCAGAGACCACCGCCCCTTCCCAGATGCTGAGGTCCATGTCAACCTGCCCTCTAAATTCGCAGTGCCCTGGCAGGTCCTTGCACGGTCGGGCGCTAGGCCTGTTACCAATGCCTCATGTCCCTCGCTGTCACTGTGTGCTCAGTCACCGGCGTGGGCCGGCCCTTCCCACCCGCCTCCCTGGCGCCCGGCCTCCCTGGGCACCCAGTGTGCAGGTGCCGACCAAAACTGATGCCCCAGGACTGACTGGCTGACTGGTGAGCCTGCATGCAGTGACGCCCTGCACCCTAATCCTTTAACTCCAAAGGATATCTGTGTTGAGGAAGGAATCTCCCGTACTGTGTCCACATGATGAAATTGAAGACACACTGGAATCCTTTTATGGTTATATTTGAGGAAAACTTCATGATTACCCAAGGAGTTGAATGATGTACATCCTGAGTATAGATTTTAAAAGGGAAATAATTAAATGTGTTATTTACTGACCCTCGAAAAAACATGAACTTTGACAGATATGTAGGATTTCACCGTGCAGAGATGAGGGAAAAAGTGTTCCAAGTAGTGAAGTACTGTACAAAGAAAGGCAAGGAGGGGGAAAGTGTCACAATCTGAGAAAAATAGAGTGATCCAGATAGTCCCAAAAGACAGTGTTTTTGAATAAAAGACGGTAGATCTAAAGCCAACAGGGTAGGCTAAATGCAAATTGTGGAGGGCCTTGAATGTTGGATTGATAAGCTCAAGCGCTATTCAGAAGGCAATAAGGAGCTGTTCATCGTGTTTTAACAGAGGACTGATACTATCATAGACATAAACGTTTGGTAATAGATCCTTATCTTCATCAATTTCCTAGCTAGGCATACCGAAAGGATTTCTTACTTTGGGGTAGAAGCTGGGAGGTGGTGTTTATCGGGTAAGAATGTCAAAGACTACTGACACCAATAAGATGAGGATTTTATCAATTTATATTTGTAGCATAATAAAGCACCCTAAAAATTCAATGCTTTAAAACAATACCCATTTATTTAGCTCTGAGGCTAGTAATTTGGGCTGGACTTAGCTGTGTCTGGAATCAGCTGCCAGGTCAGCTGGGGACTGGTTTATTATAAGTCAGGGCACTGTGACTCTCCTCCAAGGCTTCTCATCTTCCAGCAAGCTAGTCTGGGCTTGCTCACCTGGGGGAAGCAGGCTTCAGAGGAAATGAGCGGAAGCTTGCACAGTCTCTTGAAGCCCAGGCTTGGGGCTGGCACACCATGACTTCTGCCACATGCCGTCGATCAAAGCAAGTCACAGGACCAGCTCACATTTAAGACATGAGGAAAGAGACCCTCTTCTTGGCAAAAGGAGCTGCAAAGTCACACTGCCAAGCAGTCTGGATAAAGTGAGAAACCTAATTTGTGGCCATTTTTGCCAACTACAAGACTGTGGCGATGTAGCCAATATAACTACATCCTGTAGACTTACACCCCTTCCAGATTGCATATTCAAGCAAATAACATTGAATCCCAACAGACCTTTCCATAATAGCGGGATATGGTACTGAATATGGAAAAGCCCCACAAATATGGGGCATTCAGAAATCCTAATGTGAGTCTGTTGCAATAGGTTCTAAAGAATAGTAGTAGTAAAGGGCTTATGGCCCACTGACCATTTGTAACCAAATGTGTTTGTGACTTCTCACTCAGTACAAAAAAGCAAAATTTAATGGGCTATGAGGGAAGAATTGATCCATGAAGCAATTTGATAGCAATTGCCAACAGCTTACTGAGAATTAAAGTAATAACAGAAAACTGTCTGAAAGGGTTCAAGAGAATAACCTCCAACACTGACAGTGAGATCATTTAGCAAAGGAATAAAGAGAGAGTCGGCATGACAGTGCTGAGATGGAAACTTTTAAAGGAAATTTCAGGGTGTCTTGATTCCCATCCTTTTTCTTTCTATATCTTCTTTTATTTTTTGAATGCGTGGGGCAAATCAGACACTTCATCACCAAACTCAGCATGCAATTAAAAGGGCAGACAGGATCAGCCATAATTTTGTTAAATAAATTGTTTCTCAATGATATGTGCAACCCCTCTGAGGTTTGGAAGTGAAGTCTGCTTTTAGCATATCCATTTCTTTTTTCTCACAGGCATATGCACATTGAGAATGGTATTATCAGACTAGTCATGAGTGCCAAGTGCCAAACATTGATTTCCATTTTGGGAAGGGAGTGAGAGGCAGCATTCAGTCAATGAGTTGGTGGTCTTTATCCAGTTCCTAGCATCTTGGTGCCCATAGCCCCACTGTGCCATGACAATGGGACCCTTTGTTGACAGTCTTGGCATGAGCGCTAAGGATTAACTGGGCACGGTGCCTCAATGACTCTCAGCTGTGGCTCTGCTCAGTTCAGAACACAACTAAGGTACAGGGGACAGCCTGAGAAGGCTTCATTTGTCACTGCTTATGGGCTCACCACTGCTGGGGACAATCTGTTGTTTGAAAGTTGTACACTGGGTCTTTTATTTCATGCATAAGCTACACATGGCTCTTCTCCCTTATGATGAAGGCAGCTAGCTCCATTATTTTCTTGCCAAGAGGTATTTCCAGTCCAGAACATATACAGGAACACATTTTATTGGGTGACCCACAGCCAAAAAGTTAGTTTCTTTACGCCTTGGCTTTCATTGTAAAGTGTGCAGGATGGAAACAAAACAAGTTTTTGGAGGATGACAGCAAAAGCGTAAATAATCACAGAGTAAAATTTAGTACATCTAGGAATGTTCTTGGCTGGGTTCATCTTAAGATATCAAACTCATTAAAAATAGGCTTCAAAGAGACTTTAAAAGGTGGAGCATCTGTGTGTGGGGGGAGGTGGGGGGAGCTGTGTTTTCATTGTTTGTTTGTCTTGCCTGCCTAACATGTCTCCCTTCTTTGTTACTAAAAAAAACTCCAGTGTAATTTTGTGAATCACTCACCAGCAGCACTCATCATACTCAGACCCTTAATGTAGGTGAGGCTGACACTATCCCCCTGGCTCCAAGGTTGAGCATATGACTCAAGAATGATGTTAGACTATTCAAACTTCTTACTCTCAGTAACTGGTTCATGGGTAAGCCCTTGACTCAAACCAAGATAATCAGAGTCAATTTTAGAATTTTTCTAGGACTCTTGGGAAAAGGTCATTATCATTTCGCTGAGGCTATTAAAAAAAGGTAGGATTAAATATGAAACTGCTGCATGGGGCAACATGATCAACAAAAAAGAAAGCAGAGGGAAGGGATGGAGGAAAATAGATCCCAGGGGACATTTTGAACCTCTGGATCCAGCCATGCCTAAAGCTAGTTCAATTCCTTGACTTCTTAATTGTGTAAATCAATAAATTCTCCCCTCATTTAAATGAGTTGGAGATGCATCCCTGCCATTTGAAACCGACAAGCTCCCTGCAATTCCCAAGTTTCTTTATTTTGTCATCATATTTGGGGCAAAGAGAAGATAGAAGCCACAGGAGGTGATATGGTTTCTTGTAAGTTTCCAAGTATAGACCAGCCACACATTAAGCAGATTATTCTTGTAGGAGATAACGTCTTTTTAATGGTCAATTTTTCTTCTGATATAAGTTAAGTTCATTTCCTCTCAGAAAGCCATAGAGAAATTCCATGTCCTTCTCTCCCACCCCAAACTGTCATATAGGGGAAGATAAAACTTAAGGTACCTCTCTAATATCTCCATTAAGGACTACTACTTTCCTCGGGTCATTTTTGTTCCTCTTGGCTCTACAGACATAGGTACTGTCTTTGTCAGTTTTTTGGAGTAGAGTGACAGTGATCTGACCCAATAACTTCCTTTTTTAAGCCCCTGCCACTGGGAAACAAGGCACCTTATTTTTAAGCATCAATTACTTGCCCTAGTCCCATTGTGCTTTCTTGCACCCAGACTCTGAACATTTGGTTCCTTCCACTAGCAGAAAGTATGTTCCTTATCCCAGATTTGCCTTAAAGTAGGCAGGGTCCTGGGCAAATACCCAAGGATTTCTGTCTACATAAACAATACAAACCAGCATCGCGCCAGAAGCTCATGGGATCCTGAAAGGAGTATCACACTGGTCAGCAAGAGAGATTTGCTTCCCAGGCCTCCCTCGTGCAATCGGGTGGCAGCTCTGAGGCCCAGGGTGACCTCACAGGCCTAAGGCCCAGAACTCCCAGGGGCATCTGAGCATGTCAGCTGTTGGTTTGGACAGCACCCTTGAAGCAGAGAAATGGGTACCTGGGAAATTTTGAGCAAGGTATTTCTAGTGACTGGGAATCACACAGATCATAGAGGGAAGCTTGGCGCTTCAAAGTATGGGGATAAAATTTTTCCTCATTATATCTTCAATGCCCAGCATAAAGCCTGGGATAGATAGAAGATGCAGAGTAAAAATTTATGAATGAAACTACATACTTTTTTATAAATAAAGGTCTAAGTTTGCTAGAAGTATACATTCTAATTTCCTCTGCCTCATACTCACTTAATATGACCTAGAATAATGGTAGCTTTTTCACAATAGCAAACATGGCTGATACCAAGTTTGTGACCAGTTGCAATCCTTAATAAACTTATGACTAACAAAACAGTTCAAGTTTTTGAACGTTTGTCTTCAGGGCAGAAAAAAATGTTCAGATTTCAAAAATATTAAGATGCTAGTTATTTTATTTTCAATTACATGCGAAGGATATGTTTTTGTCTCAGCTGTTTTGCAGTATTCCGTATATGCTGTTGAATGGATCTAGGTTATTTTTTCATAATAATTCCAACGCAGTAGGTCTTGTATGAATCACACCAATTTCTCAAGGCATAAGTGTTTCTTACAAATACACCTTCCAGAAAAAAATTTAAAGATGGCGAGTGTATGTGGTGTATGATTATTCTACTGTACTTTCTCTCTTGAGCTTCATTAAAATCAACAAAAACGACAACAAAGTAATAGCTTTCTATGGGTGTGCATACCCATGAACCACAACAATCAAGACCATAAAGAGACCCATCACCTTTAATGTTTCCTTGTGGTCCTGTGTCATCCTCTCCTCCCATCCCTCCCCCACATCTAATTTCCAAGCATATATTGATTTGCTTTCTATCACTCTATATTAGGTTATGATTTCTAGAATTCTAGGTTATAAGTGGAATAATGCAATATGTAGTCATTTGGGTCTGGCTTCTTTCACTCCACATAATTATTTTGAAAGTCATGTAATTTATTTTGTGTATCAGTAGTTTGTTCCTTATTATTACTCCATGTTTGGATATGCTACAATTAGCATATCTATTCACCTATTAATGGACTTTCAGATTGTTTCCAAATCCTGATGTTACCAAAAAAACTGCTATAAACATTTGAACATAAATTTGGATTTGAACATATGACTTCATCTCCCTCAGCTTAGGCCATAGGAGTTAAAGAGCTGAATCATATGGTAGGTGTACGTTCATCTTTTTAAGAAACTTTTGAAAAACTCCTTAAACTGTTTCTCAAAATGATTACATTATTTTAGATTTCCATCAACACTGTAGAAGAATTCCAGTTGGTCCACATCCTTGCCAACATTTGGTAGGGTTAGTCTTTTGAATTTTAGCCATTGCAATGGGTATGCGGTGGTATCACCCTGTGTTTTTACTTTGCATTTCCCTAACGACTACTTATGTTGAACATATTTTCAGGTAGTTATTTCTCATCCATATACCTTCCTAGGTGAAGTATCTGTTCAAGTCTTTGGCCCATTTTTAAATTGAGTCGTTGAGCTGCTTATTATTGAGTTTTGAATATTCTTTATGTATTCTGGATACAAACCTTCCATCAGGTATGTAACTTGCAAATTTATTTTCCTAGTCAGTGGTTTGTCTTTCCAAGCTTTTATGAATGCCTTATGAAAAGAAGTTCTCAATTTTGATGTTATTTTACTTATCAGTTTTTCTCTTTTTTGGAAAATGTTTTTAGTGTCATATCTAAGAAAACTTTGTCTAACACAAGGTCATGAAGATTTGCTTCTATATTTTACTCTAGGAGTTTTATAATCTTTGTTTTAATTTAGGTCTATAATTTATTTTGAGTTAGTTTTTACATTTGGTGTGAAGAATGGATTGAAGTTCAAATTTTATATAGGCATATCTAACTTTTCCAGAATCATTTGTTGAAAAGATTATTCTTTCTCCACTGAATTATCTTTAGCTCTTCTTTTCATACATCTGTTTCTTTTTCTGGACTCTCTAATCTGTTCCAATTATATACTTCAATATATTTATGCCAATACCACATTGTCTTGATTTCTTGATTTCTATAGCTTTGTAATAATTTTGAAATAAGGAAATAAAGCTCTCAATAATTTTGTTCTACTTTTCAAACTTGTTTTAGCATCTCTTTTCAAACTTGTTTAGCTTTTTCATTTTCATATGTATTTTAGAATTAACTTACAAATTTTTAGGCTATAGAAAGGCCTGCTGAGATTTTTATCAGTATTGTGCCAAATCTACAGTACAACTTGGGAAGAATTGTCAACATGTTAATTTTCCCAATCTATGAATACAGTATATTTCTCAATTTATCTAGGTATTTTTTACTTTCTCTTAACAATATGTCTAGTTTTTATTGCATAGGCCTTGTGTACCTTTTTAACACTTTTCCCTAAGTATTTCAGGTTTTTGGCATTATGAAAACAGTATATTTTTAAATTTTTAATTTCTTATTGTAAATATTATATGAGGATACAACTGATTTGGTGTATTGATCTCATATCCTGTAACTTGTTATACTTACTTATTAGTTTTAGTAGCTTTTTTTTGCAGATTACACAGGATTATAGGATTTTGTAGAATGATCATATTGTCTGAAAATAAAGGATATTTTATTATTTCCAAACTGGAAGTATTTTATCTCTTTGCTTGCACTGGTTAAACCTCAAGTACAATGTGGAATAGACGTGGCAAGAATAGGGGTGCCTGGTTGGCTCAGTGAGTAGAGCATGTGACCCTAGATCTCGGGATTGTGAGTTTGAGCCCCACAGTGGGTGCAGAGATTACTTAAAAATAAAATCTTAAAAAAGAGAGAGAGAGAAGTGTGAGAACAGACATCCTTGTCTTCTTTCTGATCTTAGGGGGAAAGCATGTGGTCTTTCACTGTAAAGTCTGGTGTTGGCTATAGATTTTTATTAGATGCTCTTTACCAGATTGAACAAGTTTCTAGTCCTACTTTGCTGGTTTGACATTTGTACTAGAAATGGACTTGGGATTTTATGTAATGCTTTTCCTGTATTGATTGATATGACTTGAATTTTTGGCTATTAAAAATTAATATACTACATAATTTAGTACATTAATAATATTAAAAAATATTTTAATGTTTATTTATTATTTTGAGAGAGAGGCAAAGCATGAGCAGGGGAGGGGCAGAGAGCAAGGAAGACACAGAATCTGAAGCAGGCTCCAGGCTCTGAGCTCTCAGCACAGGGCCTGATGTGGGGCTCAAACCCATGAACCGTGAGATCATGACCTGAGCCAAAGTTAGCTGCTTAACCAACTGAGTCACCCAGGCAGCCCAGTAAAGTAATAATGTTAATAAGTTGTACTTATTAATTGTTGTTTGTTAAACCAATCTTGCATTCCTGGAATGTACCCCGTTGTTTGGAATTGTTAAGAATTTTTGTATCTGTCTTCATCAGTGATGTTGGCCTTTGGTTTTCTTTTCTTATAATGTGTCTGGTTGGGTGTCAAAGTAATGGTAAAAATCTCATAAAATGGATTTGGAAATGCATTCTTCTCATCAATTTCTGGAAGAGTTAATGTAGTATTAGTATTATTTATTCCACCCTCTAGACTTGGAATTTTCTTCATGATAAGTTTTTTTTTTCCTTCAAATTCAATTGCTTTGAATTGAGTAGGGCTCCTGAGGTGACCTATTGTTTTAAAGTCTACTTTCAAATGATATACCACCTCATATGTATTACAGAAGCTTTACTATAGTATACTTGCATTTCCCCACTGCTAGTCTTTGTGTTATTGCTATCAATATTCTCTCTCTACATATATGGTAAACCCCATAATAGCCAGTTATTTTTGTGTTAAGTAGTCAATTAATTTTTGATTTAAATAACAAAGAGAGTCTGTTTACTTTCTTTTTTAAAAAATTGTTTTTAAGTTTATTTATTTTTGAGAGAGATAGAGACAGTGCAAGTGGGGGACGGAGAGAGAGAGAGAGAGAGAGAGAGACAGAGAATCTCAAGCAGACTCTGCCCTGTAAGCATGGAGCCTGATGTGGGGATTGACTCATGAAACTGTGAGATCATGACCTGAGCTGAAACCAAGAGCCAGCTGCCTAACTGGCTGAGCCACCCAGGCTCCCCTGAGTCTGTTTACTTTCTTTAAGTGTTTTTTCTGTGTGCTTAGTTTTGGGTAGTTTCTATTGCTATGTTTTCAAGTTCTCTCACTTTTTCTTCTGCAGTGCCTAGTATGCCATTAATTATATTCAGTGTATTTTTCATCTCAGATAATGCAGTTTTCATTTCTAGAATGTTGATTTGGGTCTTTTAAAAATGCCTTTCATACTTCTATATAACATAGTAAATCACTCCTCTATCTTCTTGAATAAATAGAATACTGTTAGCTGTTGTAATGTTCTTTTTCTTAATTCTATTATCTGTATCATTTCTGGGTTTGTTTCAGTCAATTGATTTTTTTCCCAGTCTGAAGTGAGAGAATAATATACTCCAAAAAATATGCTACCAATGGAAATAACCATAATCTAGGAAACAGAAAAAAAATCAAAAGAAGAAAGCAAAAGAGAGAGGAGAAAAGAGAGAGGAAAGGAAGGAAGGAAGGAAGGAAGGAAGAGAAAAAATAAAGAAAGAATATTTTAATAATTTTCAGAGAAGGTTGAAAAGATGTTTTATCAATAATAAAAATACAGGATAATGTGATAAGCTTCTACTTTTCCTCCCTAAATCCATTCTATCCTTCTTCCTGATGCCATCCACCTCAGAGTTGTACTTTGCATCTTCCCTTACAACTGGTTGTGATATGTGATGAAGTTCTAGTCCACTTAATGCAAGAGGAAGTCATGTGTGCAGCCATGTCCTATAGTTTCTTTTTTCCCTGTCTATGTGGATGTGGCCATGACCCAGCCTTGACTGACCATGCAGATGAGAACAACACCCTAAAAGATGGCACAGTGCCAAGATGGCAGTTCCTGAATGTCTTCAGGTGGCACAGTCACACCATTCACCTCACATCAGTTACATGAGAATGAAATCAAGCTCTGTGTTATTCAAGTCACTATATTTGGGGGCCTATTATGACAGCAACTTGGATTTTCATCAATAGCTTACATAATATGAAAAAGTAACAGATCACCAAAAAAATGCCCCCAAAATAAAATATTAGAAGAACAGTTAAAAATATGTCCTGGTACAAAAAAATGAGGATGGTAATATAAGAGAACAGATAATAGCTACAAAGTACAAAATCCAGAAGGCCCAACATTTAACTACTAGAGGTTCCAGAGAAAGGATGAAAACAAATGTGCAGAGAAGGAAATTGGTAAGGAAATAATATATTGACTCCACTTACATAAAAAACAAAAATGGACAAAATGAATCTTCCTGTTAGGCATCAGGATAGTGGTTATATTGGCAGCAGTGTTGGAAGAGCACATGAGAAAGTCTTCTGGGATGATGGAATCGTTCCATTTTTCTTCGTTTTGGTGCTAGTTACAACGATATTTGCAGTTTGTGAAAAAGTAGTAAGTGTACATTTTTACCTAAGTAGATTATACATAAATAAAAATTTTAAAATAAAGATAATCAATAATATGGACAAAAATTCCCAGCACTGAAGGGAGATAAAGCTTTACTTTAAAGGACTTTTTCAGGGGTCAAACACTGTATAATTTTTAAAATTTCCTAACACCAAAGATAGACATCTCAAAAGTTCCCAAAGAGAAAAAAACAAGGGTAGTTTACAAAATAAGAAGCAGGTAATTATCAAACATCTCACCATCAGTAATCAATGCTAGAAAATAATAAAATAAAGCCTTCAAAATTCTTAGAGAAAATTATTTTGATTGTAGAGTTCTATAAATAATCAAATTAATAATATAATGCAAGCAAAGTCAAGTTATTTTCAGATTTGTGGGACTCTGAAAGTTTATCTCCTTATTTCAAAGTTGCTATTTAAGGATACCTCCAGCAAAATAGAGGTTAAGAACAAGAAAATTAAGACATAAGATATAAGATATGGGCGAACTAAACCAAGAAAACAATGATAAAAATGATCGGGATGATCACTGAAAACTGTCAAAAAAAAAAAAAATTTGACTAACTACAGAACAAAAAGTGACCGTCGTCCACTGTGGTCCAATGAGCATTCTTTAGGAAGAAGGGAATGGATTCCAAAAAGTAGTTGCAGTGATTCAGAGCTGAACTATATCAATAACATTTTTCTCTCAAGGCAAGAGACAATAAAAATCCTAGAAAACAAACAAGAACATTGTGTCCCAAATAAAGTACTGAGTGTGGAGTCCCACAACCCTGGGATCATGACCTGAGACGAAATCAAGAATCTAATGCTCAACCAACTGAGCCACCCAGGTGCTCCTGGAAACATTCTATTTTTGAGTGGCAGAAAAAAATGGAAAGAAAGAGTTGGAACCCAAGGACACATTGGCTCTGCAGTGAGACATATTTATATGATCATAATAATGTAAATGGTTTTACATGCTTTCAACATTTAGGTATAGAAGTACAAATTTCATTATAATCAGAGGACAAAATACAAATGCTATCAGCTTTGATAATATGAAAGCAAAACACTTCTGTACCTTCCATCTGAAAAAAATTGGAGAAAGGGAGAGGAACGAGAAGTGACAAACAGGTAATATTATATCTTTATTTAAAATTTTTACAGTTGTGAGATATTTTTAAAATTGTGCTAAGAGATACATAGGGTTTTCTACAGTGACTGGATGATCAGAAATTAGAACTGAGACAAAGTACATTAGTTTTCTTTTTATTAATCCAATACGTGACTTCCAATAAGTTATGAATGAAAATTTGTTAGATAATGGTCATTCAACACAATATTCAGGGGAAACTTTTGAAAACTCAGAGATCTATATTTTCATATATAGCCATGTGTGGCATAAGGAAACCCCAAAATAATTTTAAGAGAATTAATAACTTCTCTCTCTTCATTCTCTTATTTCCACCTATGGTTGCTTTTTTTGACAGAGCCGGCACCAATACTGTTAAATGTTTACTTAGATTTTTGGATTCATCTTTACGTCATTGCAGAGCACCTAAAAAAATTAAATAAAATAAGCCCTGGGGCACTTGGTTAAGATTCCAACTCTTGATTTTGGCTCAGGTCATGACCTTACAATGCTGACAGCATGAAGCCTGCTTGGGATTCTCTCTCTCCCTCATTCTCTGCCCCTCCTCTGCTCTCTATCTCTCTCTCTCTTTCAAAATAAGTAACTAAGAATTAAAAAAAATCCTTTATTATGGAATCAAACAGAAATCTTCTCAATTAAAATAAATGGAAATCTCTAAAGAATGGTTACCATAAAAATAAAAGCATCAGTTATGAGATGGTTAATTCTCTGATTTGAATTGGGAATTCCTCTTGAGAAAAACATAATCAGTGAAATAAGATGGTGCCTCCTATGTTTTTCTTCAGTCCGATCACTGAGTTCAAGTCACACACTGTCGTACTTCTGGGCAGGTAGACATTCAGTGTTTACCTGGTTCTTCCTTCCAGACAAATCCATTTCCCTTGACATCAGGTTTGCTCCTCCTATCATTTGTGAGTATGAGCTCTGATGATCTAATAAAAAATCCTAGTTTGGTTTCCCCATGTTTATCAAATATCCCAGAGCTGGTTGTTAATCTAGCTTTTACAATTTAATTCTTCTCAAACCCCGGAGAATGCTCTATAAACAATCCACAGAACAGTTCTGAAAATATTACAACAATATTCTCGACATAACATTGTGTCTTTTGGAGGACACTTCCATCTTCGTATATGACAAGAGCTATTTTTTCAGACTCTCATCATTGACCCCTTTTTTCCCATATAATGGGCTATTATCAACCTGATTCTGAAGGATAAATTCTGCTAAGAGACATTTCTTTGAAATGACATCTTTAAAAATGTAAAGTAAGAGAGCAACTGGTTTGAAATAATTAAGGAGTTAGGTTTTCTTCACAATGACAATGTTATCAGTGACAGAATTAGATGACTATTACTTCTTTGCCTTCAATTAGATACTGAACTATTTTAGCCAGAACCCCAGGGATTCTTTTTCTATTGGCTGGGTTGGGGTTGGGAAAACTGGTGTAGAGTCTCTTGCTATGTAAATTCTTTGTATTTTATGGCTATTACTTCGGATAATATTCATTAATCGAAGACAGTAGAGTTAAGTGGACATTTGTGTGCTCCTGTCTTTTCCCCATTTGGATCCCATGGTCCAGCCTCTGGCCGGCTTCTACAGTTGCCATTTTTCAGGGATTTGTTTGTGGCGTGGCCAATTTACCTCAGGGCACGTGTGGCCAACATTGAGGGAAATAAATGACAGGCATGTCATAGCCTGTCAGCTGCTGCAATTAAGTAATGTTAACTGCCACAACTGCAGAAAAGGGTGCTTCAGGATCCTAAAATGTTAGAGGTGCGTGGGACCATCCGATGCCGTCATTTTATACGTGAGAAAATTGAGTGCAGAGATTAACAGGTTTGTTCAAGGTCACACAGGTACTTTATCAGGGCTTTGCGGTGTTGCAATTTCTTTATCCTCCACCTGCTCACTTCACTCAGCTGCTAGAATGATCCCTGCCAACCCAGTTTCGTGACATTACTCCCCTGCTCACAAACCTTTTGTAGCTCCCTACTGTTTCTAATGTCAGAGCTGTGAGGGGACAGCAGCTGGCTGAAGCCCAGTGCTCTATCAGTGACCAGGCGCCTGCAATGAGAAACAAATGGCCGGCTCTAGCAGCAGTGGTAAAAGTCACATGGCAGAGAAGCAGAAAATTTGGGTTTAATTCCCAAATTGTGTAGTTACATCGCTATAACAACCCATCTCCACTTTGGAATGAGCCCCTCCAATAACCTGGACCTGGATTTTCTCATCTGCAAAATGAGCAAATCAGGCCAGATAGATGCCAAGGGCCCCCTCCAACTTGAAGATCCCATCCACATGGCTTCCTTCAAAGCTTCAGAGCTGAGACTTAACATGCACACATGTCCTCTCCTCTGAGCACTTTTGGGTCTTCCCTTGCTTCTAGACACAGAATGAAGTGGTTATATTTTTCAAATCAGAACCTTGTAATTTTCCATTTGTGAAGGACAGAAGGTGTACAGGAATGATTCAAATGCAACATTATCTGCTTCTGAATGAACTTGTCTCCCACAACCCTTGTCTGCTCTAGCTTGTACCAACTTAACTTTCCCGTTTGGTTTCTCCCAGTTTCTTCTCCATTTGACAATCTCCCTCCTCCTCATAGACTGGGGCATAACTGCTTCCATCTTGACATTTCTCTCTCCAGTTTTTTCTTCTTCTTTCATCTTCTTACTGTGTCTCTCATTTTTCCTTCAGTTTTCCAATTCTGGTGACGAACATCACCCGCGTCCCCATCGAAGACAGAGATTATTTTACATTCTGGGAAAGTAGTCAGTCAATCAGAAGAGTTTTCTTCCAAGTTTAACCAAATCTAGATTGTTGTGAAGCCGAAGAGGGACTCTTGCAGGAAGAGAGAGAAAGGTAATTTCTCCCCACGGTGGAGAAATAAGATTACTGGCAGGAAATGACCCTGGCTTCTCTCTAATTTAACAGAATCCTTAAACCAAACTGGCTTATTCAACCAGAGGGAATGACCGGTGTAACTTTGCAGCAAAATATCCGACCGAAATACTCTGCAAACTTGTAGGAAATCCTATTTCTCTGGTTCCTAATGAGTCGGTGCCTAACAAAGGAAGGAAAAAAATCAGTCTTGCTCCATATTAAGAAAAGTTATCAACTGAAACTTCAGGCAGGTCCGAAGGCTCTCAACTCTGTGTCAATTATCAATCGCTGGAAGGCTACAGCTTCCTGTTCTCCAAGCCTCTTCTGCTTCCTTTTGACCCCTAGCAAGTAGCTTTTCTCTTCAGTGCGATGAAAAAGGAAAGGGGGTGGAGGAATGGAATACAAAGGCATAGAGGGGGAAAAAATGCCAACAGAGTGGGAGATAATGGAAGGTGGCAAAAAAAATGAAGGACCTTCAAAAAGGGAGATATTATTCTACGGGCTTTACAAAAGGTTTTTTCAACGTCCGCGTGCTGCAAACACAGGACAGGTTGCATGCCAGTCAGGGCAATTCCCAAGGCCCTGCTTTCATTGAATGCAATTTCTTTTCCTCGGGCCCTGTATTTGCAGTGGCACTGGTTATGGTTTAGGGTATTTCATCCATTTGTGACCTTTCTTTCCTGACACCGTGCTTACAGGCAAGTGTTCATGCCAGTTAACCTTCTCTGTTTTCCCCGGCTGACCTTATGAATTTCCAACAGGAAAAATACAAAATCGCCAATTTGTTTTTTCATTACCCAGAGGATAAACACAAAGTGGGGAAGCCTTTTATCTTGCTGCACCGGCAAACCTCCTCATTACTCAGCACCGAACAAACATTTGCTAAGAGTTAATAAATCCAGCGTGTGGCTTTCTTTGTGCAGGGAATGGCCTACCATCCAAGGCAATCTCTCATTAAGGAAAAAGAAATAGAACATACTCATATTTTATTCATGGCCTCAGAATCCCAGAGAAAAAAATCCAAAAATTTATAGACACGGAGAAATCCAAAACAAAAAGACTCACACATTCTTATTTCAAACGATACCTTCTGACTCTCAGCCCCTCTGAGGAGACGCTGCTGATCCATGTACACGATGGTCCCAACGCCATTGCCATTCCAGCCTGCCAGTGTGAGTGCTAAAATTGAGTCCAGTGACCTTTTACCACATCCTACAGTTAAAAGGGGCCAGGGTTTATTAAAGCATAGCCCCGAAGAAGTCCAATGGGTAATACATTTTATAGTCGTCAATCATGAATATCCTCTCAAGACTATTTAGACTTCCTTTTCCAGCTTTCCTCTGCAGAGGTGTCCAGGCGGAATCTACACTAAAGGCATCAGCATGGCCATTGCAGCGAGTTTTAATTTACCAATGATTCCTATTCCTGCTAGCTTAGAAAGGCTCTGGTGATTTATTGGACTTGAGCAGAACTCTCATCCATTATAGTTTGTCTTAACTTAATCAAAGGTATCTTCTCCCTTCGGAGCGGCTAACCTACAAACTCCGCGGTCACCATGATAAATGTGCCCGCTTGACTTCTTTTTCTGATTACTGTGAATGAAGCATCACAAACAACTTGATACATTCTGTTAATGCTGTTGTGGCTTCAGTGCAGAGATGGCTGCACTTGTGTTATGTAGAACCGGCTATGTGGGGAGCTGCAAGATGATTGCGCTAGGGTTTTGATTGAGCGATGTAATTAATGATTGGGAGAACACAATTCACAGGGATTTCTCAGTTGTTTAAAAGATCAAGAAAACAAAGCAGTTGCTTCTTTGCTAAGGGAGACCTTCCCATCCCTATGCATTCCCCCTCCCTCTACCAAACACACACACACACACACACACACACACACCCCACATACTAAGAAAACCACACTTTCTGCAGAAAGCATGACTGATTTAGAACAGTCTTTAATCTAAGTGTTCCCTAATCTTGGTGGCTGACGCAAAGAGATCAAGGATTGTATCTGAACAAATAGAACCTGAGGAAATAGCAGATAGATGTTAAATGTTTGTGTAAGTAATAAATTAGAGTCAAAACAGAATCATGGAATAACCAGGCATTTTTCTGTATGACAGAAGCATCTCGTTTTTGCTTTTTAAGTAACTGTTGGCAAGTGTTCAGGATTTCTCTCTAGACTTTGCCTGCAATGTCCTCTTGGCAGACAATAGTTAGAAACCGATGATCATGAACTTAAAATGTTATTCTTTGATGAATTCACCTAAATTCTCTTCTTCAGAGATTCTGAGGCCTTCTGAGGAAGTGACTGTTATATTCATCTTTGCAGCCCCAGCAATTAAGCCAGTGCTTGATCTGCTCCAGGTATTCATAAAATGCAAATGTTAAACTGGATTGTTCACATTTAGGATGAGAATCCTATTAATTTTTGCAGCCTAGTATATATGAACATAATTTCAAGGATAACTACAAGCTGATAAAGCCTCCCATTGACCACTTGGCTTTTAAATCACAACCTTGTTAAAGAGGAAACTCTTCTGAATCCCAGTGACCGATAGCCGCCCCCAGGCCCATCGACCTATAGCATTCGAGAGGGTCAAGAAAGGCAATGTATGTTCCTCTACTATTGTTTGTGGTAAACATATTTCATTCTGTTAAATACATCAGAGTAGAAGGTCTCTGCAGTACAGGATTAAGATGAGAGCCTGCAAAAAGAATAGAGCGCTTTGAATGACAAGTTCAGAGTTTAGATCAGGGCTCGGAAATAGGACCCAGGTAAATCTGCCTAGAGCTGGATTTTGTACAACACAAGAGCTAAGAATGGTTTTGATATTTTAAAAGGAATTTTAGGGACAGCTGAGTAGCTCAGTCAAAGTGTCCAACTTCTGCTCAGGTCATGATCTTGAGGTTCTTGAGTTCAAGCCCTGTGTCGGGCTCTGTGCTGATAGCTCAGAGCTTGGAGCTTACTTCAGATTCGGTGTCTCCCTCTCTTTCTGCCCTTTCCCTGCTCGTGCTCTGTCTCTCTCTCTCTCTCTCAAAGGTAAAAATTAATAAAAATTTTTAAAAGTATATAAATAAAAGGAATTTTAAAAAATAGTAAGAATATGCAACAGAGAGTGCATGCTGTCCTCAAAGCCTAAAATATTTACAGAATATTTAAAATATTTACAGGGGCGCCTGGGTGGTTCAGTTAGTTAAGCGTCCAACTCTTAATCTCAGCTCAGGTCATAATCTCACAGCTCATGAGTTCGAACCCCACATTGGGCTCAACACTGACAGTGCAGAACCTGCTTGGGATTCTCTCCCTCTCTCTCTGCCCCTCCCACACACTTTCTGTATCAAAATAAATAAATAAACTTTAAAAGTATTTGCAGAAAAAGTTTACTGATCCCCTGATTTAGATGCCATTAGCCAATATTTGAGAATTTTGGAGTAAGAGCAGTACGATCTAGGTTGATTTTTAAGTATGTTGATCAGACAACAATGTGGACAAAGCACTGTAGTAATAGAGGTAGTATAAAATGGTAATTAATGAAAAGAAGTGAGAAAATACATGCACTACTTTCTCTGGCAGGGTACAACTTCCTTACAGGTAAGGAATACATTTACAGATTCTTGAATTTGGGGGGAACCATGATGTCACGTAATTTTATTGTTTCCCGAGTAATTTAATTCACTCTAATTCTTGGAGGAGAATTTATCAGGGCATGGAATTTTAGGTTGTCAGTGTCAAGATGTTATGGAGGCAATCTGTAGTTCTGTCTCATTCCATATCATATTTCCTGTTTGTCTCTCATGTTGCGCAGCAATTTCACTAGGATCTACAGAGGAGTAGATTTATTTCTATTTTCTGCAATTGCTTTCTAATCAGTGTTTCGTTAGTCTGCGCGTTTACGTGTTCTTTAATTAAGAAACATTGTCAGCCGTTATTTGTTTGAAATTAACTTCTCACCTCTCTCACTCTGCAAAACTCTTCTGAGAGATATTATTGGAATTTATCATTCTGGCTTTCACATCTTTAAATGCTCTTTCAAAACTTCTACATCTTCATCTCTCTACTTTGCATGCTGGATGATTTCTCCAAATCCATCTTCTAGTTCATTGATTCTCTTTTCGGCATTTAATTTATGCTTTTGCCTGTCCATTTAGTTTTTCATTATAGAAACCCTATTTGGTTCTGTTTCAAATCTTCTTCTGATCATATTTCATAAGGTCCTATTTTTCCATTATTGATTCTGTTCCTTCTTTTATCTCTTCAAATATTTTAAGCATGTTTATTTTATTGTCTCCGAGTGTTCTTTTCTGTTTGTAGTGGTCTCCTGGTGCTCTCTGTGGGGAAGGTTATAAGGTTTAATGAGAAAAATTATGAGTGGGAAGAACACGGTTTGCAGCCCACAACCGACTTGACATTCATGGAGTAGATCGTGATTAAAACAAAGAGATGGGAGACTCGAAAGACAAGTTGAGATGTAATTTAAAAAGAATATTTCCTGAAGTTTAAAAATACTGGAGCTTAAAATGTAGGTAACGGGAGCCATGGAATGTTAAGCAGGGAGGTGATCTGGTAAGAAGAGTGTTTTGAGAATCAGTGAATATCAGAATTTTAAGAAACTTTGGCACTCTTTTCTGCTAACGCAAATACTTGGATTACAGGGAGGGGAGAAAGAATTTTTGAAATAAGCTACTTTTCTCAAAAGCAAACAGCTAACAGAAAGCACTGTAAAGAAGAAAGATAATAAAAAGTGGAGCAGGCAAAAGGGTTTGGAAGACCCCAAATGGCCAACACAGTATGATGGAGAAGAACAAAGTTGGACAACTGACACTACCCAACTTTAAGAGTTACTATAAAGCCATAGTAATCAAGACAGTGTGGCATTGGTGACAGAATAGACAAATAGATCGACGCAATGGAATAGAGTGCCCAGAAATGAACTTCCATAAATTTATTCAACTGGTATTTGACAAAGGAACAAAAGCAATGCAATGAAGCAAAAACAGTCCTTGACAAATGATGCTGGGACAGGTGGACATCCACGTGCGAAAAAGTGAATCCAGACCTTACACCCTTCACAAAAATGGTCTCAAAGTGGATCCTGGACCTAAAGGTAAAAGGCAAAACTATAAAACTTCTAGAAGACAGTGTAGGAGAAAACCTAGATGACCTTGGGTGCGGTGCTGCCTTGTTAGATACAACACCAAAGACATCATCCATGAGTGAAGTCATTGATAAGCCAAACTTCATAAAATTAAAACCTTTTACTCTGTGAAGGGCAATGTCAGGGGAATGAGAATACAAGCCACAGACTGGTAGAAAATACTTGCAAAAGATACATCGGATATATAACTGTTATCCAAAATATACAAAGAGCTTTTTAAAACTAACACTAACAAAGAACCCTATTTAAAAATGGTCCAAAAACCCTGACAGACACCTCACCAAAGCTGTGCAGATAGAAAATAAGTATATGAAAAGATGCTCTCCATTATATGTTACCAGAGAAATGTAAATTAAAATAATATACCACCGCATACATATTAGGATGGCCAAAATCTGGAATATCAAGAGCACCAACTGCTGAAGTGAATGTGGGGCAAAAGGAGCTCTTACACATTGCTGGTGGCAATGAAACATGGCGCAGCCACTTTGGAAGACAGTTTGGTGGCCTCTGACCAAACTAAACATACGCTTGCCATATGATCCAGCAATCATGTTCCTTGGTATTTAACCAAAGGAATTGAAAACTTATGTCCACAAAAGATTCTACACACGGATGTGTACAGCAGCTTCATTCATAACTGCCAAACCTGGAAGCAAGCAAGATATCCTTCAGTAGGCGAAAGAATAAACTGTGGTGAATCCAGACAATGGCATATTATTCAGAGCTAAAATGAAATGAGCTATCAAGTCACAAAAAGACACGAAGGGACTTCAAATGTATTTTACCAAGTGAAAGAACTCAATCTGAAAAGTCTAGATATTGTATAAGTCCAACCAAATGATGTTTTGGAAAAGGCAAAAGTATGGAGACAATAAAATTATCAGTTTGCTAGGTGAGAGAGGATAGGAGAGATGAGTAGGCAAAGCACAGAGGATTATAAGGCAGTGAAAATATTCTGTATGACGTTATAATGATGGAAATATGTCATTATACATTTGCCCAAACCCACAGAATATATGATACCAAGACTGAACCTTTGGGTAAGCTATAGACTTCGGGTGATTATGATGTGTCAATTAGAATTTGTTCTTTGTAAAAAAAAAAAAAAAAAAAGTACCACTTTGCCGAATGGTGTTGGTAATGGGAAAGACTTTACATATATAGGAGCAAGGATTTTGTGGTAAATATCTGTACAGTCACCTCAATTTTGTTGTAAACCTAACCCTGCTTTTAAAAAAAATTAAGTCTTAAAAAAAAGATGGATTAGAAAACTGTAGTAACTCCAGTGAGAAATGAAGAGATCCTATATTAAGTTAGTACTGTTGGGAATAGCCAGAAAACTGTAAAAGAATGATCTACATGGCTCCTGAATGAACATGTGTAGATGTCTGGGACAGTGCATAATGGAAAAGTAATTCCAGAGTGAAAGCTGAGACAATTATGGGCCCATTGACTACTGTAGGCAGAAAAATGTTAATGAAATGTTAAGATTTTCAAACAGCATGATAGCAGAAGGGAGAAAAGCGTCTTGGCATCTGAGAGGCATTCAACACATGTTTACATTATTTTATTAATTATTATTATGTAACTTACTGCATGGGGCGAAGTTCTGGTTATTGGAAGGAAGTTGGGTTTTGCAGGAACGTATAGGATATTGGGTATATCACATCCTTTTTATGTCCTAGATTCCTCATCTTCCCACTCCTTATCTTCCCACAGGTTAGAGAGCTTTTTGGATCTCATATGACAAAGTGATAAAGCACTTTGTAAATACAAAGTATTATTATTCAAATGAGACAGTATTTTTCCTGGCCATGGGATTGCAAGCAGAGTTAAATATCATAGTCTTTCAGACATGCATTTTGGAATAAGAAGCAGAGTTCAAGGTCCAGCTTAACCCCTACGAGCTCTGTGACATTGGACAGTTTCTTTTTTTTTTTCCTGAACCTAAGTTTCTTAATCTATAAAACATGTATTATTAAAGTACTTATGGGGCTGTAGGATAGATGATATTGGGATAATAGGTATAACCCATGTGACTGGGCATGCTGTTGAGTTGGTACTCATTGTTAACCATTATCACTGCCCTGATATTAAAGAACATGGATGCATCGTATACTGTAATTACCTTCTTAAAGTTATGTACTACTTGTGGCTCATGAAGGCAAAATTCGGCCTGAATGCTGAGAACTAGAATATATGGAGGCTTTCCGGTTAAAGTTGCAGGATAATTCGATTAAGGAAGAAAATGAACATAAATATATGTCTTAGCCCATCAGACACATATGAAGTGGTAAAAAAAAGTACATTACTATTTACTCAACTTTTGTAGTTGGCAGTGAAAGAGTTACATAGGGAGTGCCATTTTTTTTCTCTTCTATAATTTGGCACTGAGAACATATTTTTCTTCTCTTAAAAAATGCATTTTCAGAAGATGCAGAATCAAGGAATCAGTTTCTACCTATTCTACATGTAATACTCAATACGTGTATCTCAACCATTGAAAGTTATGAAATGTAAGCACATAGGCATAAAATATTAAAATAAATCAAACTGCAAACAGCGCAGTTGGGTAGAGATTTCAGGAGTTAACTGTGGCTTAAGAGCAGGGAAACTATTAATTTCAATAGTCCATATTAACCTGGCAATTGCATATACCTAGCAGGTGTTACCCAGGAAGCTGTGTTTCCTTAGAATTAATGACATGCCATAATTGTAGCCATTTTTCTAAGTCTCTAGAGTATCTGTAATTAAGAAATTTAACTGTACTTAAAATGATATAAAGTGTCATTAGTCCCATGCTAAATCATTTCGGATTACTGATTTATTTGCCAGTAAAATTATCCAAGTAATTTCCTCAACCTGACTAATGTAAAGTTTCACACATGAGCACTTCTACTGGAAAAAGCTTGGGTTTCTTTTCTTTCTTTCTTTCTTCTTTCTTTCTTTCTTTTCTTTCTTTTCTTTCTTTCTTTCTTTCTTTTCCAGGAAAAAAGTTTGCTTTGAAGCTCTACAAAATTGCTTTGTTCTCTTCTCTGAGGCAGTTTCCTCGCTGAGTGGGTTGGATGACACCAGTGACTGCCATTTAATTGGGAAAAGTTAAAGAAAAAAAAGGAAAAGCAGTTTTTCTTAATGTAATCAATAGAAACATTCCTTCAAATAAAATCATAATTGAAAAACTGGGATAGCTCTGGCTAAAGGAGGAAATCTAAAGAGCCCCGTGGGTTTCTTGCCCACCTGTACCTAGCCCCATCACCCTTCCAAACCTCCAGAACGCCCTGGACTAAATAACTTTTAGATCCTTTCTAGTTCCATTATTTTACATCTATATAAGGCTTCCATTTCAAGTGTCTGGTCCATTGTCAGTATTTTCATTCTCTACATCCTCCCTCTAAAGTAAAAGTTCAGTGAAGGGAGGTAGTCTTTCTTTCTTTCTTTCTTTCTTCTTCTTTCTTTTTTGAAGGGAGGTACTTCTGATTAATGTGTGAAAGGGAAGTAGGATGCAGGTTTCTCAAGTTAAGTGTATGATCCAGTCCTTTGTCTTAAAACAAATTGGAGGTGAATAAAATACTTAGAATTACCACATTCTTTTTATGCCAGCAGTTTCTGGTGTGGTAAGCTGTTCAACACAAAATAATTATTTGTCTTCACTTATGTTCTCTCAATGCATTTAATTTTCTAACTGTGGCCGTCCTAAGTAGGTACTTAAGCTGACAGGGGTAACCTGATAACCAATCTCACATTGTGCACAGATTTATGCCAGCCTCTACTAGTAGAGTAAGAGAGACAGTGTTTTGATTCATTTAGGCCAGGAACTGATACAAGATATATGAAATGGAATTGTCTATGGTTGGTTTGAATCCAGGGCCCTTAAATTTGTATTATCATAGCTCACTGCTCCTTGACAATAAGACATTAAATAGTTCTATGTGGATTTTCCACATTTACCCTTCCAAAGGATTTTTGTTCCTTTTGTCACTTTTATCTGGAATCCTTTTCTTTCTGCCTAAAACTCTTCCTTTAGTATTTCTTCTTTGTGAATCTGTTCTCTTCATTTTTGTGTGAAAATGTCATTTTGCCTACATTTAAATGGATATCTTCATTGAAGTACAGAATGCTAGATGGGCATGGTTTTGTGTTTTGTTTTTTTGTTTTCTTTTTTCAGTTCTTTAAAGATGCTTCATTGTTGTCCTGTTTCCATGATTTACAGCTAGAAGTCAGTTTAAGTCTTACTGTGGCTCCCTCAAAGGTAATGACACTTTTCCGTGCTCTGTTTTAAAGATCTTTTGTCTTTTAGTTTTCGGGAGTGTGCCCAGGTATATTTTACTTGCATTTATCTTCCCTAGAATGTGTAGAGTTTCTTGAATCTAGTTTGAGGACTTTCATCAGTTCTGAAAATTCTTATGTCTTGAATGATTATTTATATTCGTATGCTTTGTAAGATTGTTCCTGCCCCATTCTCTCTCCTCTCCTGGTACTTCAATTGCACGAATGATAGACCTGTTCACTGTGCTCATGTCTTACGGAGACTTTTCTATTTTTCCACTCTTTTTTCCCTGCACTTTCATACAGACATTTTCTAATGACCCAATCTTCCAGTTTACTAATCTTCTCATCAGCTGTTTCTAATCTATAACCAAATCCATCTACTGAATTTTAAAATTCTCTGTTCTCAAATTTCCATTTATTTCTATTTATCTAGTACCAGTTTTGTGCTGAAATTCTCATCTTTTCATTAAGTTTTAAAAATATATTAATCATAGTTAATACATTTGGATCATCTATGGTTCTCTTTCTTAATTTTTTCTCTTGTCTTTTAGTCATTTGTGCTTATATTCTGATATGCCTGCTAATTTTCAAAAGTAGACATGATATATGAAAAATTATAGAGATAATTTGAGGCTCTGTATGATGTCATCTTCCTCCAGAGCTACACTGTCTAATATGATAGCAACTAAGTACAAGTCGTTATTTAAATTTAAATTAATTAAAATTTTTAACAATTGAAAATGATTTCCTCGGTCATATTAGTCACATTGCAAATGCTCAAGAGTCCCATGTGACTAGTGGCTACCTCATTATACAGAACAGATATAACACATTTCCATCACCACACAAAGTTCTCTTGGACAGCGCTGCTCCAGATAATTTATTTTTGCTTCTGGAAGACAGTTACTCTAGTGTGTGATTGAGGGGAGTAGAAGCTGGGTTTTACTCTCTGGGAAGGTTGGTCTATTTCTGGTTGCTCTTGCTTAAGATAAAGCCCATCAGGGGTCCCAAATGAAATCCTGACTTATTCGCCAGCCCTGCCCTCTAATTTTTTGTCTCAACAGCTCCATTATACTGTCCATGGGTCTGGTAAGCTTCTTAGATTCCTTGGCTATCACTTCCTGCTTGTTCTCCCAGCTTCTGTTTCTGGGACCATTTATGAATAGGCAAATTCCTTAAGCAGACAAAAACAAACAAACTAGTGTCAAATATTGAGTTTACCTCAATGTATTTCCTTTCTGCATCTTGGCTCTCAAATACTTTTAGTCTTAGTATATCTCAAATATCTTCAAATAGATTTTTTAAATCCAGTTTTTCTAGTTATTTTAGCAGGAGGTTGGTTTGACACAAGCTCAACCATCATAGCCAGAAGCAAAATCATCTTTCTCTATCTCTCTATCTGCTCTCTACCTGCTGTCAGGCATTCATCCTCCCGCTGAAATATGGAAATATTAAAATATTGAAATATTCCTGTCCGAGTCACTAATGACCTCTCTGTTATCAAACTCAAGGGTCAATTCTCAGTTCTCATCTCACATGGCCTCATGGCAGCATTTGAACTCCGAATGTATATATTAAAACTTCGTACTTGACTTTTCCATTAAAAATTTAATAGTCATCTCAAATTTAATATGTCTGGTTATAAACTTTTGATATCCCCGTTCTGTTTCTTCCTCAATCTTCCCTCACCTCAGTAAATGACAGCTTTATACAGAATTCTAATTGCACTGGCAAAACACTTTGCAGTCATTTCTAACTCTTCTCCGATGGCTTTCCATTTCACTCAGAATACCACCCACCCTCTTACCATGGCCTACAGGCTATAAATGATCTGCCTTCTACGTTCTGACTTCATCTCCTGGCACCCTTTTATTCCCCTCACTCTAGCCCAGTCACCACGGCCTTACACCCGCTATTTCCTCAGTTTGGATATGCTTTGCCCAAATATGTACAAGGTTTTTGCTGAAACATCACTCTTCACAAAGGCTTTATCTGATTGTTCCATAAAAATGGTACCTTTCCATCACTCTCTATCCTTCTACCTTGTATTGGTTTTCTTCTTTGCTCTTATCACCACTCAATAAATCCTATATTTGTTTTCTGTCTTCTTTGCTAGAATATAAGCTCTATCAGAATAGAGATGTTATCTGTTTTGTTACTGTTCCATACTCAGTGCCAGCCACATAACTACAGAAATAATGCATCCTTACTTTATAGGCTGGAATGGAAGAAACATAGAGGTGAAACAATCTGACCCAAGGCACACAGCTAGTTAGTAGTAGAGCTAGGATTGAACCTGGCAGCTTGACTCCAGAGTCTGTACTCTCACTACTACACTGGACTCTCCCTAACAGATGGGGTTTTAGTTAATAGCCTGGGCCATGAGTATCCACAATACTTCTTTTGCTTCCAGGATTTGGGCCTAAAGCCAAAAGAGAAAATACAGTGGCATCATCTGGCATGTCTCAAATCCTCCCAGAGTCCTGCTTGTTTTCTAAAAAGATGAAGGTTGAAGAAAAATAATCCTTCTGTCTTTTGGGAAAAAGGATGAGGCCCCTTTATAACCACTAATATTTCCAATGTCAAGCCAAAATAAGCAAAAATATTCAAGGGAAGAGGAGGAAGAAAGAAATGAGGGAGAGGGAGAAGGGAGAAAAGAGAGAGAGAGAGAGAGAGAGAGGCCAATGCATCCTCATGCAGGTTCAGGTTTTACTTCTTTTCACATCATACAAAAATCATACCACAACTTAACCCTATAACTGATTAAATGTTCTTTTTATTGATTCCAATTCAATCTAAGAAGAGGTAGGAGGAGTAAAGGGAATAGGCTCTCTCTAGAAACCAAAACACACATGCCCTCTTAATAGTTACCATTGGTAGGATGGAGAGAAGAAAGCCAAAAGAAGATCGATCCCTGGCTGGAGAACTGAGTAACCATGTGTTGAGAGAATACTCTCTGTCAGAAAGACTCAGGAACAAGCAGAAGAAAGATGAGTCCAGGGAGGCTAATAAAACCTGCCTGCTGATGGTTAAACTACGAATGGTATAGCAGAAGCCCAGAAACCTATGAGTAAGGGAGTTTAACAGAGGCTAACAGTCTGCTCAGGTTGTGTGTTTAAGACAGAGGTTTAAATAAGCTCTTATAGAAATGATGTAAAGTCTAGTTAGAAAGGAAAAAAAGGCATGTGATTTGACTTTATGTGTGCTTGGATTTCTAACTGTTTAAAAAAAGGCCCAAGGAATTTACTACCTCTTGAGGCCATCTATTCTATGTATGGACAATTGTCTAAGTATTAGATAATTTATTTACATGTGAAGCTAAACTCTGCCTCTGTATAACATTCCTGACTAATGCTGCTTTTGCTTTTCAGAGCCACACTGGTGCTCATTTCCCCAGATATCAGTTCCTTAGGTATTTAAGACAGCTTTCATATTGCCCTACAGAACTCTTCTGTTACGTTCTCTACTCTCTTCTTTGGTTTCACCCCTTGCTCTTGGTTAACTCCAAGCCCACATTCCAATCATTGCCAGCTAGATGTCTCGATCAGGAAGTCATCTCAAACTCAACATGACTAAAATTGAACAAAATCATTTCTGTACCCCCTTGACAGACTCTTTCCTTGGGCTTTCCCATCTGCCTAGGAGTCATCTTTGACTCTACTGTTTCTCTACTCTAATCACCATGTCTTTGTGAATATTACCTGTTAATTCTTTTCTTTCTATTTCCCCTGCATTGGCTGGAATCCATGCCATAATTAGCTCTCCCTTGGACTTCTAATTGGCCTTCTCACCTCCAACTGGCCTTTCTTCCAATTCATCTAACACATTCCAGCTAAATTAATATTCTTATTCAAAATAAGAATAAAACAAAATTAAAATACCTTAACCCAGTATTGAGGTAATTCCCACTGTGGTCTGACTCTATAAGATTTGTCTTATATCAGATTGTTATATCAGCAATAACTACAAAAAAATAATAGTTAAAAAATATTTACTACTTCTGAATCCCTTCCATGTCTTATATAAATCATGTTTTCTAGAAATGTGCTGTCCAACATGGTAGCCACCAGGTACATATTGCTATTGAGCTCTTGAAGTGAGTCTGAATTAAGATTTGCATTAAATGTAAAATATGCACTGGGATTTTGAATATTTGGTATGCAAAAGAACGAATTCTATCTCATTAATTTTATATTGATTACATGTTGGAATGATAATATTTGCATTATTACGTTAAATGAAATATATTATTAACATTATTTTTACCTGAATCTTTAAAATTTTTATAACGTAGATCTTGGGAAATTTAAAATTATATGTATGGCTTGAATTTGAGGCTCACATTATATATCTATTGAATAGTTCTGCTGTAGTATGACAAATATATATGCATATGGACAAAATAAGGGAGAAAACTATACAAAATAAAAGAATTATGGGGTACAGGGTGGGGTTTTTGCTTATTTTTTTTTCAAAATAGGCTTCACCATTTAAAAATTTTATAATAAAAAAGTATGATTCTTAATTAAGCTTAATAATTATCATATCATGCCCTCAAAATATCTCTTTCTACATGAAGTTTTCTTTGGGAATCTCAACCAGAAGTGATTTCTTCTCATGAGATTTCTTATGTCTGTGGTCTGGAACCTGCTGCACATAGAACCACCCAAAAAATACCAGATGCAAAATAGGTTAATTAAATCAGTTTCAAGGGAAGGGTCTGGCAGCAGTATTTTATAAAAGCCACATTGAGGACCACTGACTTATAGCAACATATCATACATGTGGCACTTAGTAGGTGCTCTCTTTCGGTACAATAATTTGTCTACTTGTTATTTTATCTCCTTCACTGGCCTTATGGTGTAGATCTTTGCATCCTCTATGCTATAAGGCTTTACACATTATAGATCTTTACTGTTATTACATAGCTACTGAAAAGTTGAAAGGATTTCCATGAGAGGAATCATTGCATTTACATGTAATGAGTTCTGTGTGTCAATTACTGAGTCAGATACTTTAATACCTCATTTATTCCTCACCATGATCCTTTGATGTGGATACTAGTAGTTATCCCCATTTTAATAATGAGAAAATGGGTCCACTAATCAGTGACAGACTCTGGATTTAAACACATACTGAATTAGTTGCAGAGTACTAATGGATAACCACTATTATCCTGGAAAAACAGCAGACATTATTACTCTCTATATTGGGCATTACCACAAAGCAGTCTGACCAGATGGGTAAGAGATTGATAAAACAAGACAGGAGAAAAAGTTGCCTCCTTGTAATTAGAGTTTGGTGGTGGCTGAGTAGAGAAGAAAGTTCAGCTTGGACTAAATGTAGGAGCACACTAAGGCATAATCAGGGACCATCAGGGTGGTATCATTTGCACGCTGCTCACCTGAGGACTAAAGCAATTCATACTGATTTTCCCAGAGGCAGGCTTCTCAAACTTTACTATGTACCCAGATTTCCTAGGGCTCTTATTACAACATAGATTATGATTCAGTAAATGTGTGTTGTGAGGGGTGTGGGGGCACTGAGATTCTGTATTTCTTTTTTTTAAATTTTTTAATGTTTTATTTATTTTTGAGAGAGACAGTGAGTGGGGGAGGGGCAGAGAGACAGAGAGACACAGAGCAAGGTCCAGGCTCTGAGCTGTCAGCACAGAGCCCAGCCTGGGGCTGGAACCCACGAACCACGAGATCATGACCTGAGCCGAAGTCGGACGCTTAACTGACTGGGCCACCCAGGTGCCCTTGAGACTCTGTGTTTCTAACAAGCTCCCAGGTCATGCCAATGCTATTGGTCCTCAGACTACATGAACAGAAAGGTTTGACTCCACAACCTGTCTGCACAGAACTTACACTCTGAGATTTCCTCACATTAGTGTAAAAATATTTGAAACACTAACCAACTAAACCTTATGTTGGGCTGAATTCAATTCATCAAGTATTCATTCAAGATCCCATACGTGCCAGGCACAATGCAAGGTCCTAGCATACAGTGAATTGGTGCCTGACACAGAGTAGACACTATGAAGCTTTTTGAGTTCGTGAGTGTCTGAGTAATGATTCATAAGACACAGTCCCTGCTCAAAAGGTGCTCACAGTCTGGTAAGGAAAAGAGTTAAGTAAAGAAACAATTACAACACAGTCTGCTATGTATTATAAAAGAGATAAGCCCAGGGAGGAGGGTAGCATGAGGACATAAAAGGCCACCTAACAGAAGACTCCTGTGGTGGAAAAGGCCACAGTCGCAAACCTCTTGCACAAAGAGGAAACTTTCCAGCTAGGGAATGCTACAGATCCCTTCTGCTTAAAATTTCCAGAATCCAGGCGTGTGTCCAGCTATTTTTAATTAGCACTACCAATAGGAAGCATGTGTTATCTCACGGAATGTAATGCCATCCATGCAGGAGCCCAAGAAAGCCTAAACATTGTCCTCAACTCCATTCCTCCTTCCCTACCTGTGTTCAATGGTTGCAGACTCCTGCCTAATATTGCTTCTACGCGGCTTTCTAATCTGTCTCCTGTTGTTGCCTTCTCCTTTGCTACCATATACTTCAGGTCTTGATAAATTCTCTCCTGGATTATTGCCTCAGCCTCCTAATGAGTTTCCCTGCTACCATCTTGTCTTTTCCTTCCACCCTTGCTCTAGAGAGATCTTCTGGAGAAGCAAAGCTGATCATAGTTCTCGCTGTCTCTAAATCTTAAGTGGCTCCCGACTGCATACAAAGATAACACAGAGTTCCACATTTGACACACCCATCATGTCTCTACTTGAGTCACTTCTAAGCTACCTCTTTATAGTCTGTGCTTGGGACGTACTGAGTTGGAATTGACTGCTGATCTAGAATCATCTAGTGGATGATGCTTCCGCACTTAACATATGTGGCTGCTTCATTCTAAATGCTGTACATTTCCCCTGCACCCCTCTTCACTAGGCTTCCTCCTACTTATCCTTCAAATCTCAGCTGACATGTTTCTTTCTTGACAAGTCTTCCCTGCTTGCCAAGACTGGGAAGGGGATGGTTAAATCCTCCAATATAGCAGTTATTATACCACATGGTAATTGCTTTCCCCGCTTGAGTATGAGTGTCTTGTGCTAAAGAGAATTCGGTGTCTTTTCAGTGTCTATTTCTAACACTAGTGCAGCTCCTATAGCTTAGTAGGGACTCTGAATGCTTGTTCGGGATAGTCTTTCTAGGCCATCCGTCCCATAACAAATAAGCTCTCTCCTGGAGAAGAAGGCATGATAATCTAATTAGAGAGGCTACCTTAGGGAAACTTACCCAAGTCAGAAGTTGGATGTAGGTTGCAAACGAAGGTCTGTGGTTATCCCAGTGAATGAGGAACAATAATGCAATATTTATGTAATCAGTACTAACTGAATAGACTAGAACAAATGAACTTGGAACAAAAAAGCCCTTCTCTGGCCAGTCTAGTCAATGTAAACACTGTCCAAACCATCATTTAACTGGCCACCTGGAAATACCTAGCTTCCCACAGGATTCATTGGCAGCCAAAACTGAAGAAATTTTCCATCTCCAGTGGTTTTTTTAACTCCCCTGTACAATGACAAGAATATAAAAGTCTGAATGTGATATGAAGTTCATATCTCATTATGCATTACATTTTAATTACAGAGAATGCTAAGTTAATGATGTGAAATTGTTGTGTAGGAACTGCTACTATTATCAGTAAAACTACAACACTGAAATAGAATTATAGAAAAGGAAATATCACACCATTGTTTCTAAAGAATTTGCATTAGGCTCAGAGAGAGCAAATAATGAGGAATGAAAGGAGTCTTTGTTATTCAGCAATTTCTATGATCTGCCAAAATGTCAAATAATCCATTTAATCAATCAGAAAATTAAAGAATGTGGCAAACCTCAAGGTGGTTTGAGATTACAGCTGTGCAAAGTATTTCAACTATAGCATGAATCTATGTCACAATAGCAATTACTTAATGACTCATTTTTCTATAACTTTGTTGATGTAAAAATGCAATTTAGGTTTCCAATTCATTGCAGCTGCGATCCTATTTGAATCTTGTATACTTGATTTGAGGATGTTTACACAAATTCTTTCAACTTCTGCTTTAATGAACCTCACTTTTATAGGAAAATCACATCTATTAAAAAGGAACTCTTGCTACGTTTTAGCCAAAAATTGAATTATAATCTTCAAGTCTTTCTTGGAATGTGGTAAGATCAAGCTTTGGAGAGGATCTGAGAGTTTTGAAAAGAAACATGAAATGGTTTGATAGGCCAGGATGTGGAAATCATTCATTCAATTATTCAACAAATGCTAAGTTCCTTCTATGTGATAGGCCCTCTGGTAAGTACTGGGGAAAACAGGGGCAAGACCAGAAACAGTCCTTTCTATCATGGAACCTAAATTATCTTTGGGAATAAGAGCATTTAATTAATGCACCTAATAAATAATTACAAGCTGAATCAAATCGTCTTAAAAAAAGAAACACACTTTGTTGGGAACACGTAACAGATGAAACTGATCTAGACTGGGAAGCTAGGGGGTGTGGGTGGCACACAGGAGGAGGAGAATCTGAAGTGGCATAGAAGTCCCTCCCTAGAAACAGGGAGGTGGAGTAGTGAGCTTGAAGAAACTTCCAGATGGAAACAGGCATGAGTGTAAAGAGGTGGGAAAGTACTAACACGTTTAAAAGACCAATGGATACTAAAATGAACGCTGTGCGCAGGGCAATGGGGAGAGAGAGGTGGGAGAGGAAGACAGGGTCCAGATCCCACAGTACCTTAGAAGGTATGGTGATGATGACTTTGGCCTTTATTCTAACAGCAAGTAGGAAACCCTTAAAAGGTTTTCAGAAGGAGACGAAGCTGACATGTCAGACTTGAATTTGAAAGACTATGGTTGGCTGCCCTGAGGCTGGAGACCCAGAGAGAGTGCAGAACAGATTGGAAATGCCAAGCTGCAGGCTGCTGTAGTCATTCTGCATACTGACCTTGAGTAATGGCAGTGGGACAAAAACAAGTGGATGGATTCAAGAAATACATATGAGAGATAACTTGAAATTAGATAAAAAATGGGAAAAGAACTGAATCAAGGATTATTCCTTGATTTCTACTTTGTGCAATGGATACAATATGCTGAGATAGGAATTTAGAGGAGTCCCAGGTTTGCAGCAGAAGATAATTAATTGTTTTGAACGTATTGCCAGTGGTGTACCTTTGTAACGTCCTAGTGGGGATATCTAGAAGGTAGTTACATATATGAATTGATACTCAGAAAAGAGATCAGGGAAGAAGTTATTGAAGCCACAAGCTTGAAAAGACTTACCTAAGGCAAGGAGGAGGAAAGACCCAAGCCCAAATTTTGAGTAATTTCATATTAAGTGTCTAGGCAGAGATGGAAAAGTCAGCAAAGCAAATTGAACCATAACCAGAGACATCTAAGGAAAAACAGGAAATTGTTGTGTCATCACATCAATAGAAGAGAATATACATTTTCAAAATTCACTGATCAACAGGGTAGATTGCTATGGAGAAGTTAGTAAAATGAGAACTGAAATAGTTCCTCAGATCCAGCTACATAGAAGCTATTGGTGGCCTTAACAAGAGCTGTTTATGGCTATGAGTCATGGGGTATAAGCAAATTGGAGTAAACCGGGAGTAAGTAGGAGGTAACACAAAGGAAACAGTGATTGTAATCATAGTAACATTAGCATCCACTTGTATAACATTTACTATGTATGTTTCAGGCTCTATTTTAAGTCATAACTCATTCAGCCCTTACAACAACCCTCCAAGAAACACCCTGTGGTTTTACTCTTCCTCTATAGAGAGGTTCAATACCTTGTCTGAGGTCATGCACGATAACACCTCTCTGAAAAAGTTTTGTGCATAGAGAGGAGAGATTTACTTAGGAAAGTAGCTGGATGGGAAGCCCTTGATTTGCTTATGCAGTGATAGGAAAATGTATTTTTATCCTCCAGAGAAGTGGAGACATGGCCCCTGTTTATACCCACCATGAGAAATGGAGTTGCACCTTGTAATCATGGTTCCAGAGGTGCTGAATCCCTGTTCAGCTGGCCAAAGAAGGTCCGAAAGGGATATGCATTGTGTAAACAGCTATCTTTAGCCTAAGAATTCCTTTTAATTTGTATGTGTATGTGAGAGTAAAAGGAATGACTTTGACTCTTTAGGTAAGATGTGGCAATCGAAGGATAGGAGAGTATCAGCTTTGTGCACTCTAGTTTTATGATATTCAGGAACGTGTGGCCTCCCACCTCTGAAACCAGGATTAAATGTCACTTCTCTAGGAGGCTTTCTCTGATTCCCCCAAGGAAACTGCCATGTATCCATGGAGTCATGGTCACCCCCTTTCATGATGCTCATCCTACTGTGACCACCTGTTCAAGTCCGTGTCTTCCCCCCCATGCCATTAGGCCCCACTGAGGACTGTGACTGCCTTGTTCTTGGCACTATCCCCAGCCCCTGACACAGGGCTCAGCGTGTGAACCAGTGAATGAATTTAAAATCTCCACATTAAGTTTCAAGTGAAATTATATTTTTGCCATTTTGTGTCAGTTTCCAACCTAACAACCTTGGAGATGCTACGTTTCCAAAGTGGTAGTTTACCAAAGTATTTCTGCTTATGCAGAGCTTGAGCTGGGCTTCAAAACAACCTGAAATGGGAAGGATGAATTCTTCAGGTGAGGAATTTCAGCTTCAGGAGAGGAAGTGAACGTCTCGTGGTCATGCATCTAGCCAGGGGCAGCATTGGGCACTTGACTGTAATTCTACCGTCACGTTCACCAGCCATCATTGGACAATGTGCTCTGTATTCTAGTATCGAAAGCTTGTGTGGATTGCAAAAGGATGGCTCGGTCACTTTGAAATACCTACTCCTTCATTCTCCTTTATTCTAGATGCCATCTGCCCTAGGATACAGACCTCCCACAACTGCAATATTTACACAAGGAAGTGGGTATGGTCTAGAAAGTGTCCCCACAGGGGCTCAGTAATCCTTGATCCTTTGTTTCCCTCATGGGAAGCAGGAAGCTTGCCACTCAGGTACTCAGAGGATATTTTGTCTTGATAGGACCATCCCTGCTTTTTTCTAGCATCATTCTGCACTTTAGCAAGAATTATGGGGAAATGCTGGCAACAATGAACAGAAAGAACCAGCTGTGGGGGCAGTGATTGAGAGTCCCAAGTCCTCCCTTTCCTGGGCAGGTTAGCCATTACAGGAAACAAGGAAAGGTGTGTGTGTGTGTGTGTGTGTGTGCATGCGCGCATGTGTAGGGGTGGTGTGGTGGTGGTGTTGGGCACTCCCTCTGATCTCAAACCTCTGAAGAGAAGTAGGAAAGACTCATATTGTATCACTCTATACAAAGCACTGAAGGTAGATTTGGAGCTGAGAGACAATATCTTAAAAACCGGCACACCTACTATGAGTCATGCCCTGGGTCTGAGGACGGACACTGGGGGTATGATGAGAATCTTGCGAAAAGCAGCCTAGTGACTCACAATTTCTCACTCAGTTCCCAAACCTGGAAAAAATGAGGATAAAATCCTCCTGGTAAGGTTGTTGAGAGGATGAACCAAGATGAAGTATGTAAAAGATATGGTCTGAGACAGGTTGTGAGTGGATTATTGTTTTCTTAGCTCCTCTCCACCTTGTCGAGGAAGAGAGTATGGAAATGAAGTGAGAAGGGAAGAGGCCATGAATGTCTTAAGAGAAGGTTATTTCTAGATGTGAGAGGGTATAGCTTCTGACAGATGTTGGGGGTCCAGCTGGCTTTAAGGATCTGGATTTGATAAAAATGAGAAAAGTATTTAGTGAAATTATTTTCTATAATCTAGGAATATGGATCAAGAAATACATATTTAAAATGAAAAAATTGCAAAACCATATGTATTATTTGTGTATAGTCTGGTTTCTTTCAGCTGAGCCTACTCTCTGCCCTTTAATCTAAAATAAATTTGTTCTCCTGAACAATGGGAGTGGGATTCACCCACATGTACACATCTACACCATGCAACTATGGCGAACAACTATTAAATTCATTCATTCTAGTTCCCTTGAGAGGTCTCCTGTCAATTGAGGTATTTATTTCACCTGGGCTCTTACATTTTCTATAGAGCCATTAATGCCTATCAGTAAATAATAGTGTATTCTCCATAAACAGTTTGGAATTTCCGACTTCTTGAATTTAGAGTAGGCACCAGGGTAAGACATATATTTGTATACTAATGCTTTTTATGAGGACACAGTGTCCTATTTAAGTTGTCAATTGATTCATCCCTCAAGATGTGTCTGGAATTAAAGAGGGCTCTGTTAATTGTTCTTGTTTACCATGGATGTTAGCCACGGTTTGATCTTTAGCTATGGCATTCTCATAACAATTCAATTCATGAATAAAGTATGAACACCTTATCTGAAAGGAGATCTTATGAAGGGATATACACATGAGAAAAAAAATGTATAGGGCCAGTTTTGAGGATCTCAAAGGAAAGGCAACGTATACTTCCAAATTTTTCATTAGTGTACATTTTTCTACAAAGAAATGGGAGACTATGTGTGTTTGTCTGTGTAGATAGATGTCTCCAGAGCTTTTTATAAATGTATATGCCAATTTGAATAGTCATCCCCACAAAGTCTCTAAGTGACAGTTTTGTGTCAGTTCCAGAGAAGCACAAGATCTTATTTTTTGGTAAACAGACCAGCAATCTAATTGTTTTACCTGTATTCAAAGAAATGCAATGAATGCTGCTGGTTTCTTGGTTGCCTTGTAATTTTATGAAATTCAGAAAGAAGATAAATGTGAAGGAGCCAGATTGTGCAAGAGAGACTAAAATAAAAGATTCTAGAACAAGTTAACACAGCCAAGTAGAACAGGTAGTTCAACTTAAAAGTTATATCCTACACACCGTAAATATAGCTAATCTCTCAACATCAAGAGATACTCTTGTGGACATTCTGACATTCATTTTAATAAGGAACAGGTAGCTCTGATGGTTAAGAGTTAGCATGGGGTACTCTGATGCCTATTAGTCGACTCATGGTTTTTAAATATTTTCAGGTGCTGACTCGAGAGCAGTCCTGGGTCCCTCACTCGTAGCCTTGCTTACAACCACTGGAATGATCTTGGGACTTCATTTCCTCATATGTAGAATAGGGGAATTGAAAAGGATGATTTTTTTTACTTCTCTTTCTAAAATAATTTATTTCAGGGGCACCTGGGTGGCTCGGTCAGTTAAGTGTCCAACTCCTGATTTCTGCTCAGGTCATGATTTTAGGGGCATGAGATCAAGCCCCATGTCAGGGTCCATGCTGACAGTGCAAAGACTGCTTAGGAGTCTCTCCCTTTTTCTCTGCCCCTCCCTCTCTCTCTTTCAAAATAAATAAATACAATTTAAAATAATTTATTTCATCCTAGAAATCCAGAACCAAAATTGAAAAAGTAAATATAGTACAATTTGAGACTCTCAGGAAGAATAAGGCAAAAGAACCAAGGGAGCAAGGGAATATGTCTAACCTGATAGAAATGGCATAATAGTGATTTTTAAGAAGTCCAACAAAAATTTTCTGACATCTACGTTCTGCCAGGAGTGTGGACTGGCACAGCGTGCCTGGAAAGGAATTTGGTAATGTATGTGATGAACAATAAAAATGTCCATAACTTCTGATATTGTCATTCCATGATTAAGAATTTATCCTAGGGCACCTGGGTGGCTCAGTCAGTTGAAAATTGACTCGATTTTGGCTCAGGTTCTAGGGTCATGGGGTTGAGCCCCATGTCGGGCTCCATGCTGAATGTGGAGCCTGCTTAAGATTCTCTCTTTCTCTCTCTCCACCTCTCTCTCCTGCTTGTGCTCTCTCTCTCTCTCAAAACAAAAAAAAATTATTCTAACCAAGAACTGGCATAAAAGTCAAGGGCAGAGACACACATAACATTATTATAAGGGGGGAAACTGGAAAAACAAAGCTACACATCTTATGAGAATACAATGCTTAAAGCATGGTTAATTCAGATGGTGAGAAATAGAAGCGATTCTTTGTTATTATGATACATAATGCCTGTCTCTTAACACATAGATGCCTGGGGATGCCAGATAAGTCTTACCTCACTCAACAAATATTTGAATGTCTACTATGCGCAGATACAATTCTAGGCTTTGGGGATAAGGCAGTCAACAAGAGACACAAATCAATCCCCTGGCCTCCTGGAGCTTCTGTTCTAGTGAGGAAAGATGATCAATCACTATTTTAAAAGCAGGGAAATATGTTGTATATCAGATGATGAAAAGTGCCTTCTGTGGAGAAAGATGGATAAGAGTAGAATGGTCAGTGTCTGGAGGAGGAGGGGACTTATTTTATAGAGGACGGTCCTTGCAGGTCTCACTGATAAGGAGACTTTAAAGCAGAGACCTGAGGCGGTGAGAAGTGAGATATGTAAATATCCAAGAAGAGTGTTCGGAATAGAGGGAACAGCAATTCCAAAGGCTCTGAAGTAGGAGCACATTTGGTACATTCATGAAATGCCACACGTCAGTGGCGCTGGACTGGATGAATGACGGACAGGTGATGAGGTTGGAGAGGGGGAGGGAATACAGGCATGTGGGGCCCTGTGGTTGATGGCAGACCTTGAATTTAATTAAGCAAGCCATTAAGTCATCAGTGTATTTTGAGCCTTTATTTTGTAACCTAATTTGGGGTGATGAGTAAGTTGCTTACATATTCTCTACTCCAACATACTCCCAGAATATTTGTGTATCTCTTTCATGTGTTTAATGTTTCTTGGTTTGAAACGTGGCTAATATTATTAACTTAAACCAAGTAATTTATTTTATATTCTTGACAAGGACTGATGGTGGAAAGAAAGGTAAGGAGGCCTGGCATCAGTGGCCTGAATCTCTGGATCATATGTCTTGGTGCCTGCTTTATGAAAGGCTGTGTGGGGAGAGCCATTCAGTAGAATCATGAGAGATCCGCTTAGACCCCATTCCACTCCACCCTTTTACCATCCTCATTTCAAACTCAAGGACAGTCTAATCTAGAAGAACAGGGTCTGGGGCATCCCTTTCTGTAGATCTGATTCCAAGAATGGGTTTGGAGATGGGACACCTGAAGGCCATGACCGAGAGGGTCATGTTATGTGGTGCTCACTGAGTTCTGGGCTCTGCTCTCCTGTACAGACACCACTGTGATCAAGAGCTGCTGGGTAGACCTCCCCCTTCGTCACGCCTTGCACATAGATGGGGGTGGCTCTGGTGACAAAGGCAGGTGAGCGAGTGTGTGGGCCAGGGCCAGCCCGAGCCCATCCCCACTCTGGCAAAAACACCTCAGAAGGCATGCCTACTTGGTGAGGTTCGAATTGTGACTAGAAAGATTGGGCTTTGCTATTTGAACCATGGATTCAGAGTACCAGGGACCATCGGAAAAATGAGAGCATCATTCTGAGCTCTCTATCTTGCCTTGTAAGGAGGCCTCACAATTCCAACAATTGCAACATTTTGTGATTTGAATGTGTAAGACGATCTGGTTTTTCTTAAAGTGCCCAAACCCAGATCCCACGAATGGTATCTTCCGTTGATTAGGGTGATGTTGTTGGTGAAGGCTCTGACCAAGTGGAACTTCAGATGAGAACATGGAGGGAGAGGAAAGAAGGACTGTTTGTCCCCTAATCACAATCTCACTCTTTGCTGGTGCTCCTATCTCCTGCTTATCCATGACCACTGGCAAGACAGAGATGGGCTCGTTCACTTGCTGAGTGAGTGCAGCATCCTGTTCCACTGGCCAACATATTTATATGCACTTTACACAGGCATCACTGTGAGATTTATTGCCAACCAATAACCCTGAAAAGGCCCATGTCTAGTGGCAGACTCAATATCCAGAGCTGTTGGGGGAGGCTGAGTCCTTCTCGAAGGCTACTACTACTGCACAAGTGGCCTTGAGGTTCCATCAAGTGCCAGAGTTTAAATACAACCATACAAGGAAAGGAGGGGAGAAACTGAGCCAATACATGTCCACCCTTGAAATCATGGGCATGCTGGCAACTTAGACTTACGGCAACTTAGACTACCCCACATGGATAATAGCTGATTGCAGCCCACGGAGACTCTGCAGTAATTAACTAATCTAAGCAAGTGGGTCCATTAAAATCCACTATCTGCTTTTAATGGTACTTGTGAAGATATTTAGAAGTAAATATGTTCTCCAGGATAGAATACTTTGTACGTTGGAAAATTTTCCAAGAACCACTCACTTGAGCTTTTCATAAATTCCTTGATAAATTAATGCTTAAATCCTTGACTCTTGCCTATGGAAATCTGGCTGATGTTTTAAATCCTAACATGGATCTTACCCTGAATCTAGGGAACTTTCCTGCTCTGGATCCCTATGGTAATGCTGTTCATTACATTTTGTTCATTACATTCACCGTTCATTACATTTTATCTTGAATGACTTAGGAATATTTACTCTCCTACAGAATTAAACTCTCCTTGCAGTTCACTCTTAACTGTGTATGTGTGTTTACTTTATTTCCCTAACCATACAATATATTTCTTAGGGTGATATGACTGTCTATTTCTTTATTTCCTTCCATCTTTCTCCTTCCTTCTTTCCCCACTCATTTATTCACAAATATTTGAATACCTACCTAATGTCCTTAAGCATCAGAGACATTACTAGGTTCTGGATAGATATATAGAGGTAAGTATGGGGTTTAAAGAACAAATTTTGGGGCACCTGAGTGGCTCAGCCAGTTAAGCATCTAACTCTTGGTTTAGGCTCAGGTCATGATCTTACGGTTCATGGGTTTGAGCACCGTGTCAGGCTCTGTGTTGACAGTGGGGAACCTGCTTGGGATTCTCTCTTTCCCTCCCTCTCTGCCCTTCCCCTCCTCTGCTTGCATCCTCAATCTCTCTCTCTCTCTCAAAAATAAATAAACTTAAGAGAATAAAGAAATATTCGGTCATAATAAAATAATTCTAGATACACATATGGTGTCACTGATTTGCACTATATTCTATTTTTTACAGCATGTAATACACTTACATCATTCTACAACTTTTTTTTTAAAGTTTTGGTATTTGTATACTAGTGGAGTCCTTTTCTTTATTCAGAAGTATTCTATAGACTTTCATGATAAAGTCAAATGATAACTTCTATATGTTTAAAAGTTAAACCAGCACCAAAGTTACAACTAAACTGACAAATTTCCCCAAGTCCATTGATATGCAAATGCAGGGAGAATAAGGTTCTCTCTGCCTTGCCCTGGGCAGTTTCCAAGGAAAAGGCAGCATTTATCTTACTGGGGCAGCCCAGACATTTTCAGAGCACAAGCTAAAATCCCATTGTGTGGAGGAAATGGAGAGGCAAAAGATAACACAAATAATCTTTATTAGAATTCTCATTGAAAAAAAATACAGAAAACCAGTAAAAAAAGAGTATAGGTCAATAGTCAATATTAAAACAGGTCAAGGAAAAATGTATGTACAGAAAAAAAGAAAAGTGAAATAGGTCAATCATCAACATTAAAATAGTTCATTTAGAAAAAAATGAAACTATGAACCCAACCAAGGCATTTAAGCCACATATGGAAAGGAGGTGCAACTAGACATTCTAGAAGAACTCTTTGCTCTCTCAAAGGTTCTGTTTTTGGACCAATGTCTAAAGGGGGGGGGGAGGGCAGGGAAAGGGGAGGGGAAGGAGAGTGGGAAGAAAGGGAAGAAAATAGAAAAACAAATCTCACGGGCTTTTTTTTTTTGTTCCGACATGCTCAATAATTTGCTAGGTCCTGTATACATTTCTTCATTTAATCCTTACAACAACCTTGCCAGCCATGTTACTTCTCCCAATCTTAAAGATAAAGAGTGAAAAGACTTGCCCCAGGGCTCCAAGTGGCAGAGAGGAGAACCTGACTCCACCCTGAAGCCCTCCTCCTTCTCCGACAGTGGGTGTTTCCCTACCGGAGCTACACCTGTACATGGAACTGGCCTGGTGGATTTACGGATCTGAGGAGGCGTTGATCTAGCCCATGCAATGTACACCTTTTTGGAGCTTGGGAGTAGAGCAATCTGGACCACATTTCCAAGAGGTCAAGTCTGACTTGACGATTCCTTCTTTGTGTCAGAATAAAGACTGCCACAGGAGAAAGTAGCCATGGGAGGACTGATCACTGCCTACCAGACTGGTGGGCTATTAACAGTTCTCCTAGAGCGCATTGGATAATAGGACACGGAGGAAAATGTATGATAAACAGAAATGTGCAAACCCGAATGTGCATGTAAATCGATGATTACGAAGATGAATCAACTCTTGTAACCTAGATTCCTTAGCTGTCAAAAACCTAAGGATAAAGAAACTCAAAGAGACACCAAACATGTAGCAGAGCTATGCACTAAGTCATTTCTCCATCATGTTCACAGCTGCACAGGCTACCGTTTTCTATACTGATGGCCCCTTCTTAGTTGATGATTTTTCACAATGTATTTCATGGCTTCCATCCCTACATGAGACTTTATTACTATCACATAGGAATAAAAAGCCATAAAGCACTAGAGTGAATTTATCTTGGTCGGATGCAAAACTTATTTTCTTCACATGACTTCACAACCATTTCAAAGCTAACCAATCATTTCATGCTACATTAAGGAACATTTTAAACTACACATAAGTGACAGGAAGCACACTTAAATTGTGACATCACAAATTAACAAGAGTTTATCCTTCAACGACATTCTTAGCTACAAGGACCAGGAAACAAGACCAGAGACACTCAGCGACACTCAACCATTGAATTCACCAAAAACAAAGGACACTGGGAAGAATTCCTGGAGAAAAGCTCATCACTTTGACATCGGACTCGGAAACACATGAGGAAAGACAGAAGACAGACAAATCACTGATACGAACTGAAACCAGGGGATTTATTTTAAGCCGCTTGCTTCACCTTCTTCCCCAGGAAGCTCTCTTCCATGCCCACTGCCAGCTTTCAGACTTTTCATTCTGGGGCAGGTGGAGAGGGGGAAACTTAGCACCTGCTCACACTAAGTCAGCATTAAGCCTTCTACACCTAAATAACAAAACAGAAAGAAAAAAAAGAAAAAAACCCTACAACATACTAAGAGACCACAAGTGCTAACTGCCCATCTACAGACCTTCATGGAGGCTGACACCATCCCCCCACCCACATCTATAGAAGCCAGGGTCTATGCCAGAAACAATCCGGTGCACTAAATCTCCCAGGGATCTAAATACCTCAGGCCCAGAGCCCAAGAACGTTCTTTATGCTGCATTAAAGTGACATTGCTCTCAGAGTTATTAATATATTGATAAGTGACCACACTGAAACCCAATTCTCTGTGACCACTGATAAGCCAATGCCATAAGTTCGCATGGATTTTCCGGCCTTCCAAAAATAAACTCAGAATGCCTATTTACCGCCTCCTAGAAGAGTGTCCCAGACTAATAAGAACTTCCCTCTGCTTTTTAAAAAAATATCGTATGATTCAAATTCAAATAAAAGAAACAAGAACTTGAGTTCCTCATTAGGAGTAAGGTCTAGGCAAGTTATTTCCACCTGGAGGTGACTGTAATGAAATCTTGGTTTGTGTGAATCACAGGGAGGAGACTGGAAATAGTTAAATGATAGGAAGTGCATACATAAATTCAATTATCATGCATGAAACATGCAAATGATTTAAGCACTGCATCTGAAACTCTACTTTATATTCATTAATCTCAGGTTGCACTTTTGAAGGAGAAAGACATGCTAATTGGGTCCAGATTAATGCACTCCCAAACCTCTCCAATTTGTTTTTAGGTGAGGGTTAAATGATATGTATTAAAATAAACACAGCTGCTCATCTGCCTCCACCTTCCACCTCCCCCACTCCACCTCTACCTCTGCCCCCAGCTGCCTCCCCTCCCCTACCTCACCCACCCAGCTGCTTCCCCTCCCCCACCACACCTCTCTTCCTGTAGGAAAGGGATTACAAAGCCCTAGCATCTTCTTTTTGAAAAGACATGGAAGCACGAGCCTGTCTCTTGGCCTTTTCTATACTTGTCCTTTCTCTACAAGCCACCAAATTCCAGAAAGAGCATCAATGGAACATCAAATCCTGATGACGCCTAACTGTGGCATCCAGAATGTGCACAGATGGGCAAGCGGCCCAGCGTTTCCATGGACAGTGGGTTCTTTCTACAAGCTTGGGCCTGAGTCTCTGGTAGGTACTGAAGGGTAGTTTCAGACTGTCCCGGCATATGCTTGCTTGAAGCCAGAGCTGCTGCAGGTTGACATGGCAATCCTGTGACTCGGTTACGTGGGGAACTAGAGAATTGAGGGAAAGCTTGGGGTTTGGGGTTGCTGTTCTCCAATGTGGCTCACTCGGCTAGCAGAAACTGGCATAAAGCAGAGGGCACTCAAAGGTCTTTGGAAAGGATCCCTCGCTTTCCCTTTTCCTCCTCCCTGGCAAAATTATCCTCAAAAGAAGAACGTTATTTACATATTTACTTATTTGTTTGTTTATTTATTTTTCTTTTTTGGAAACATAAGTGGGACAAGAAATAACATGTTTTGGGGAAAATCTTATCTTGTGAATAATGACGCTTTTATAGTAAAATATTCTTTTTTTTTTTTTTTTTTTTTTTTTGGTTTCTTGGACCTGGTCTTTAGAAAAATAAAACAAAAGAAGAGGAACTATGGCCTACTGGGAACAGATTCGGGCACAGAGGCCGGATGGAAGGGTCCTCTCCGCAGGAGCAGCCACCATGGAGTTAAACCAGGCCCGGGGGGAGAAAAAAAAAGAAGCCTTCAAACTAATTTCACACTGAAAGTGATGTTTAATTTGAATCATGCTCTTCCCAAAGGGAAAAGGTTAGTCTCATCACTGGGTTCATATCCTCCTCCCCCTTCTCCTTTCATATGAATTGAAAATTCAGATTGACCATTAATCATGATGTGACACATTCTTTTTTTCCTGGTCCAAAAATCAAATGAAAGCCTCAGACCACATCTGAGAAGGCATTGGCTGGCCAAACCTCCCAACCTATGGCACAACGGAGAGAAGACAAGAACAAGGGCACGTACACACACAGAGACAGAAATTACTGGACATCCACTCGCAAGCGAGACACACACACATACAGCGATTAACAGTCGTTGGCTCCGGAGCGCCTCTCCGCCTAAATTGATTTTTGCATATTTGCACATGTAAAATTAGTCATAGTAAATAACAACAAGGACGAGACTGATATTAAATCTGTCAACATCCTGACGAATGCTCTGAGCACTCTTTAGTGAGGAAAGACACTGAGGATAGTCAACGCTCCTAAAAGAGAAAATGATTATACGCTAACCAAACCCTAAGTACAAGCTAAAGATATTCACTTCATGAAGCCATTCCTCAACTAGCCCCTTGGCACTTGCTGGAATTATTCGCAGCACGAGCTCTACTTTCTCATTTTCTGCTGACTCCATGTGGGTAATTTCTTTCTCATGATTAAAAGTGAGCTTGGCAGATCCTTCAAAGCGTGGCTCTAGGTGTGGTGGGGCTCCCGTGCGTCCTTTGTCTAAGGCACGTTGCTAATAATTCATCAGTGGATGGGCAGGCCAGGGGAACAGTCACGCACCTAAAATGATTTTTTTTTAAAGGCAAACTTTATAGATATCTTTACATAAACATATTTTTACATCGAAACATGCAGCCGACAGATGAAATGAACTGTTTACCTTGGAAAAGAATAGGCAGGCTTTTCTCTCCCAAATAATCACTCCGGCCTTTCTGAATGTCATCCAAAAGCGATTCTGCTTCCTTCGACTTATCCAGCATCTGAGGCAGTGAGATAACCCTCCTAGCACTGGCCTCCTTCCCCGGCCCTTCATTATTAGCCTCCTGGTGGGTGAGATAGAATACAGTGAATGTAATAACCGTACTTCACACAACAGGCTCGCTCTCTCTTTTAAATTGAAAATCCCCTTATTACAAAACAAGGGGTGTTCTTTTTCTTCTACCTTTAAGTAGGACTGCCACATTCATTGCTTTTTACAAAAACGCAGCTGCTTTTTAGGCTACAGATAAATAGAATCTGCTAGGCGGTAATTCGACTCAGTCTGAATGCATTATTTTCTAAGACACTTTGGCGAGGGGCTTTTTATTATAAACTGGAATGAACAAGGAAAGTCCTTTTCTCTTCTAATTATGAATGTGTTTTGTTCCCTACTATTAACCTACAATGTCAGATTGATCTTCTTCATCTTCGTCTTCCTCTTCTTTTTCGGCAGTCAGTTCAATAAATCAACATTTTTTTTTTTTTCTGGAAAATTAGAGGGCTGATGATTAAGTCTTCATGAACTCCAATGACAAAAATAAAAATAGCACAAGGGATAAGCAAATGCAAATGCTGGAAGCACAAATAAAGACAATGAAGGGGCCCTCTGATGTCCAAGGTGATGAATCCTGTTTTGACACTAAGTTAACATAAAGGGGATTTACTTGTTAATTTCATTGTAATTAATGTAATTTTAAGAAAATTGAACTTTCAAAGCATTTGTGTAAAGCTGATCTTAACACATTCATTCACTTAAAAAGGAAGAAGATATAATAAAAGGGTAACATTTTCACATAGTGTGCCCAAACCTCTCGTGTTTCTTGTTTACTTGTCCATTACGTGGGGTACTTGGTAATTTTATCAGTCATCCCTCACCCCTGGAAGCAACCCGATGAAGAATTAAACAGAAGAGGAAACATCGTGATAAAGCGTATTCAATTTGAATTTCTGCTGACATTGCTTTAACTCCAAAGACAAACACTGAGAAAAATGGTGTCTTCTTAATAATATCAAAAGGCAGTCTAGAAACTCCATTAGCCCAGGTGTTGGTTTAATTTTGATCCCCATGTTGATATTTCTGACTATTATATTACAATAGACCACGGTGGCTATGCTCTATGTCTATATGGATATACTGTCTAGCCAAAGGGAGGAAATCCCATGGGGTATCCGCGGGCTTCCAATTAAGGAAACATAAATACTGCTGCAACCCCAACAATAAGTGGAGATCGCCAGTATATCACAGAGGCACAGGCAGGTGCCCGCTACTAAATCTATAGATTTAAAGCTGATGCCATCATTTCCCTTCCTTCAGCAGTAATGGAAAGCAAAGTGTGGGAGATGAACTGTGTGTGGCAGATAGTTCCGGAACAATTTATCCTTGTTTAGATTATTTTGATTTATTAAGATTTATTTCCAATAAGGATGATAGTGGGAATCGAAGGAGACCTGTGCAAACATAAAGATTTTCCTGGAAGAACTCTGGGCTGGGATCACATGCATATTCAAGAGACCTCAGAGAAAGAGAGAGAGAGAGAGAGAGCTTGAAATCATCTTTCCATCTAAAGCCATGCTGCTTTTCCTGTGGGGTTCTGTTTGAAATTTTTAAAGGGGGCTATTTATTGCAAGTGAGATGCAGTCTGAATTTCTAGAACACCCACTCTAGGAAGAGATATATTTGCAGTGAACGGTGGTGACTGAGCTTTTGAGATTCTACCACTCTGCTGAAGATTTGAGTCCTTTCTGTCTTCTGATATGCCTGGGAACAAAGGAGGCCCCATCAGGTGGCCAGCCTCAGTTTCAGGGACTACTCGATGCTGTGGCAACAGAAGCAGCCCAGTTTACCTGGAATAAATAACCAAGCTCCTTCCCTGAGAAACAAATTGGAGCGTATTAGTTATCACTGTAAGAGCGAAATTGAATCCTCGGGCATCGACATCTCCATCGAGCCAAGGCCACAATAACAAGCCTGCTTCGGCAATCATACATGTTTATTTTTGTAATATTGATATGTGAGGCAAATAGAAGAAGAAAAGAGACCTTAATTGAAGGAGTTCAATCCTGATTTAGAAACATAATATTTGGAGAAACAGGTTTTGCTGGGCTACTCACAAAAATACCTTTGCGTCTCTGCCTCCCTCAATCCATTCTTTCACCCCGATAAATCATTAACTCGGACGAACGAAGGGCAGATTAGGCGGGGCAGAATGTGAATTTGTGAGGACAGCCTGTAACCGCCATCTTCTGCCGTCTGTAGTACTATTTTAAGGTAATAAAAATTACCTTATGTGAAAATGATAGAAGCCACTAGAGGCAGAACTCGGCGCCCTTTATCAAACTTTCAAACCAAGTAAGTAGCTGAACAGCAAGCACGAAAAGAAGAATGCGCTGTCGCAGGAGGGACAGTGGGATGGCGTTTCAGCAGCTGGGTCTCCTTTGATTCTCTCTTTGAGAAAAGAAAAAGGAGGAGAAGCCCTGCGAGAGAGGAGGAAGGAGGTGACAGAGGAGGGGGAAAGAGGAAGAGGAAAGGTCAAAGCCCACTGGGTACGAGTTATTTCCTTCCTTTCCGTGTAAAAACAACTCTCTTCACACAAAGGCCCTGCTGCTCAGAAACAAACTCCGTTTCAACGGTCTCACGCCTCACTTTGCGCCCCCCACCCCCGGTAAACCGAGTAGTTAACCCGTCTTCCCGGGGGGCCTCGGAAGAGCAAGGGTGGTTTTGAGCGATGCAGGCCACACCCAGGAAATAGCAGTTACCCAATAAGGAAGGACTAGTAATTAGTCTCCACCGCACTGCTAATCAGGCCTCTCATCCCCCTTACCCTCTTCACCTGGCAATTCCCCCTTCGTTCCCCAATCGCGCTCCAAATCTAAGACTACCCAGCAAAACAAAACAAGCCCTGGCAAATGGAGCCCCGCGCTGCCTCATGCCTTTGTCCCACCACATTCAAGTCACTTTACACTTGCAGTGGAAGGGCTGGACACCGATTTTGTTCTACCTCCAGGTCCCGACGGTAGGAAAGATCTTAAATTTTTTTTTTCTTCAACGTTTTTATTTATTTATTTTTTCGGGGGGGGGGGCAGAGAGAGACAGAGCATGAACGGGGGAGGGGCAGAGAGAGAGGGAGACACAGAATCGGAAACAGGCTCCAGGCTCTGAGCCATCAGCCCAGAGCCCGACGCGGGGCTCGAACTCCCGGACCGCGAGATCGAGCTCGTGACCTGGCTGAAGTCGGACGCTTAACCGACTGCGCCACCCAGGCGCCCCAGTAGGAAAGATCTTAGAAACGGGAAACAGGAGGTGCCAACTGTACAATAATCTGAGCCCGCAGGCCGAGCCCCCTCTCTGTTCTGGGACGGTTCCTGGGCAGAGCAAAGTCTGCAATCCACTGAGACCCTGAGGTCCCCAGGCAGAGCTGAGAGGCCACTTGGTTTTGGAGCTGCTTGGTGTCTTCCGATGCCACACTCAAGTTCGTGTGCACACCTTGCACACCTCACACGTGCTTGCACGCGTGCACACAGGCGTATGCGCACCTACATGAACCACCGTCAGGAGCACCACACAGTTCCATTCAAGCGACTGTCACCCGGGAAGCCCTCACTCTGTCCCGGCTGGTGGTAAAAACACTGCCCTGCACGGCAAACAATGGGTAAGTCTGACTTTGCAAAACTGCCCGAATACCTCGTCTTTACTGAACAAAACACCAGCTACCCACACCCAGGCTGTAAAGGGATAACATGAGGACTGTTGTCCCTTTCCAGGTCAACATCTAGTAGCAAGATGGATTGAGTTTCATATGACAAAATAGCAACTTCAAAAAACACCCATTCTTAAACATACTTTGTACCTTTTCTTTTAACTGTCCCCAACTCCATTATTTTTGTTTTGTCAAATGAAAAAAAAAATAGGCTATATTATGAAGAGGAGCTTTTGCATAAGTCTACTCACTTTCTTTTAAGAAAAAAAATACATTGCTGCACGTGAGTGAAAAAAACCAGCCTGTTCTTCATCCTCTTCCCTCTAAACTTATTTTCTTTTTGTTTTAAACTTTTTTTCTGAATAGAGTTGTTTGAAATGATCTCATTTCTATAAAGCCAATTATCTTCTGATGATCAAACTTGACAATTAGTGTACAAGCAAACACAGACTCTGAGAAGGGCAACTTCAAAAAGATATCTTCCTCCTGGTGGCTATTTGCCCATGAACAGAGAGAGGCTCCAGAAAGAGGCTCCAAGCCCCACTGACCACAGGACCTTCCGGCCAAGATTCTAATCACCGCTGCAGAAGGCAGGGCGCAGGCGATGGGTGGGAACAACAGTGTGTGTTGAATCTGGAGGAACGAGGAAACTCTGGTAGCTCCCCAGAATCACAGCACGGAGATGCTCTAAATATGAAAAGTAAGACAAGATTTCTGAACTCCTTGTCAAGGCTTCCTGACATCCAACACTTTTGTGAGGTCAAGAAACGTGTCCCCAGCTTCTGTTTTCTCTTCTCCGTCAGGGAACATGGTGACGAATGGGGCGGCCCAGCTGCCTTTTAGCGCGTCACACTTGGATGACTCCCGTCCTTACTGGGGGCGGGTGCAGGTTGCTGGTGAAGAGCATGCCCATTGCGTATGGACTCGCAGAAAAAAAAATCAAAATCAATTTAACACAAAAGAAATGCGCATAGGTTTGCCCCTTTTAATATTCTACAGAGTGCCTGTGATATAGTTAAGTTGGAAAATTTTCACACAATGAAGATTACTGAGGCATAAATCACGTAGGTAAAAACTGTGGTGTAGGACAGGGATGAAATCTACAAGCTAATTACATTCAACAAGGGCTTCCGAAAAGACAACATGCCCACTAACCTTCCCATGCCAATATTTTGTTTTTCAAGGGGCAGTAAGTGCAGAAGTTTGTCGCGGTTGTAGATTCCACAGTGTGATCCTTTAGCAAAACCTGAGAAGGGGGAGAAAAGATTAGATGCATGGATTTCTGTGCTGAATGGATGCCAGAGCCAAGATGCAAAGAATAGATAAGTTAGAGATGTGGAGGAACTAAATTTGAAGCCAGCCAGTAAAACGGATTGAACCTTATTACCTCTAGTCACTGAGAAATTCCCGAGACAGTTGGATGCAATTTGAAAAGGTCAGAAAAATATTTCCTGCACAGCATTACTGCTTCATGGTTTAAGGGTGTACATTTGTGAGATGCCAGCTCTAATCATTTTTATTGACTTTGCTTTCCAGAGACAGACAGACAGTCTGGGAGGCAAGACCAATAGATAAGAGAAAGGCAATCTTACAAATGAAAATCTCTTATTTTGTTCTCTCACTTGTGACTGTGAACAATCCCAAATCTTGCCCATTTGAGGACAAATTACACGAACTTCACAGAAGAATGACAGAATGAAAAGAAAATCTAGGGAAATATTGCTGTAACTTTAGAGAGCCTGTCTCTTTTAATTGCTATTTATTTAGCCTCTACTATATGCTGAGCAAAGGTAAAAGATGCTGCACTCGAATCCAAGTGTGAATACTTAAAATGAAACACCATAAAATATACCAAGGTATGGACATTAATTTATTGTCAGCATTTCCTTTGAGGGATGGCTTCATGAAGAAGGGAATCCACAGGAAATGGTAAAAAGTAAATGGAACATACAAATACAGACTCAGTGAAGGCTCTGTTGGGCTTCGAACCATTCCAAATACAAAGAAAAAAAGATTTGTCTTTTTACTTTAAATGCGACTTGTGTGCAATAAGAACCTTTGTTAGCAAATACATTTGCAGGTTGGTTGGTTGGTTGGTTGGTTTGGCATGCAATTAGAAGTCAAAACTGACTTTTTGATATGGAATGGCATGATCCACTCTAACCCTTCAAAGGCTTAATTAACATCTGACTTTTCTGTCTGTGAGGGGCGTGTGTTTTTGAGGCAAACACAAGACTCTTTACTCTTCTCTTGTTTAGTAGTGAGGCTGAAACTTTTTAATGGCCTACAGACCCAACCGCAGGCTTTCTTATGATGTTCCGGCTCCACAAAGATGGCCTGGCAGCTCACTAGGGCTTTTCAACCAGCAAGATGGCTTTTCTTATAGAAAGCCTTCGTCCTGATCCATGCCATGCCTCACAACCTTCAGGAGTTTCAAATTGTATCCTGTAATCAACAACCACCGCTACCAGCAATGGAAAAAGCCACTCACAAAATGGCTTTTCATACTCCCAGGTACCCCAAAGACAAGTGAAAAGGCCAGTTTTATTAGCTGGACATTTGAATTCTTGGCAGGGAGGATAAAAATATCTATCTTCCAAGTGACTTGTTTTCCTATATTACCTGAATGTCTGGCATTGGTTAGATACAAGCAGTACCGTTTGTTTGGATTTAAAATTATTTTTACCTTGTGCAACATGGTAGATTTAACCACAAAAAGTGTTTACGGACACTTTGTGATGGTACAGAGGCTTCCGGTGAATCACCCTTAAAACTCGAGGTTTCCACCTCTTCATTTCATAGCAAAAACACTATCTCACGTGTGTATCTCCTGATCCCCACTACCTAAGTTCTCTATGAGGAAAAATTCTGGACATTTCACCCAAACATTAATGTCATTAATAATAAGAAGAACAATCCTAAAAGTAGTATTACTTGTAAAAATAATAATGATAATAGAAGTAGTGACCATTAATGACCATTAGTGACCATTAATGACATTAATGTCATTAATAATAAGAACAATCCTAAAAGTAGTATAACTAGTAAAAATAATAATGATAATAGAAGTAGTGACCATTAGCTGAGCATTTACTAGGTGTGGGCACCACACACTCACTTAATCTGCACAGCTAACTTAAATTTTTTTCCCCTTCCATATTACCCACGAGGAGCACGAGGCTCAAGGAGATCAAGAAACTCATCTGGGTCAGAAAACTAGAAGGTACTGATGTGGAACTCAACTCCAGGCTTATGTGGTGCTAGTCCCTATTATTCGAAGCCTTGTGCTTTGAAGCATGCCCCATGAGCATTACAGGACCCAGGAATGCGACTCCTCACAGGTCACACAGCATTTCTGGGGTGTTGTTGAACCAAGTTTCATTGCTAATACAGACTGAGCTATGCCCACCAAGTATTTGCTGACAGTCTACAAAATGCAGCCACCTTTCAGAGCTACAGGCTAACAGTTGTTGATAGATAGATCTCTTTCCTGTCCTTATGGAATTTAGTACATGAAGGGAATAATATACTCACAGCAGCCTCCTTAATCGCATTGCATGGTTCACCTACACCTAATAAATTTTGGAGCCTAATTGCACACAAATTGCTTTTCTATTTGAGTTGTCTTTGAATTATGCTCAGAGAAGAGCGAGAAGAGAAAGTTTCTTCTTAGCTGGGGCTGCACTGAGGTCGAATCCTTCTTTGCACACAACCTTAGAAGGGGAGATGTGTGGCTATTTTGTTATAGTCACGGGCAAATAAATGGCACGAGAAGAAAAGAATGAGGGGTCGCATAGGCTTATTAGCACATCAACTACGGCAGGTCTTTTATCTCATCAGAATGTACCGAACATAGCCAGGTTTCAACAAACTGTTGTACCTTTAACTGACGATAATTTTTTCTAACCAGTTCACCAAATGTATCCCCAGCCTGGTTCTCCCTGTTCACGGAGACGTGATGACTGTACATGGTGAAATGCTGGCTGCAGTCCTAGCACACGCTGCCCAGGTACCTGTCTACACCTGTCTTTAGTCGGGGCGCTCTGAGCACCCCCCTGTCTGGAGGAGAGCCGCGTTTGCTTGTCCGGCACCCTTGCAGAAGGAGACCTTTCTTCCCACCCTCAAAGGAAACTCTCCTCCTGACACAGCTGTCTTGGAGCTCAAGAGGTATTCGCATGAGCCGAGAGGCGAAAGAGCAGCAGCTGAGGTGCCAGAATGAAGTCATTGTGGAGGCCTCCAAGTGAAAGCATTTAGAAAATAGAAATGAAATTAGGCGCAGCAACCGAGAGGTGGAGAGAGGAGCAGATGAAGACGGGGCTGGGGCACAAAATGAACTTAAGTCTGGAGTATGAAGCCCCCCCAGTGCTTGATTCTTTGGTTTCCTTAAGTGCTGAGCAGGACAGAGCACAATGCAGAGGTTGGGGAAACGGGGGGGGGGGGGGGGGGCTTTTCCTTGTGCCTCTGACAGTGCTTGTGGACAAGAGGGGCCTAATTCTTAACCAAGGGAGACATGTAAACTACTCTCCAAAGTGATCTAAGTTTTAGTATCTCACGTTGAGAAATCATTTCTTTAGGCCTTGCTTATCTTCCAAAGAAGATGCCTGAAAAAATATTTTAAGACAGGTTAATTGGCTAATTTCCTATGTTTTTTTTTTTTTTTTTTTTACAAAATTGCAACCTACTTTCAAAACAAAGTACAACAAAATACAAAAACAAAACGCTGTAAAGAAAAAGCTGGAAGAAAACATCGAACTAGCTAATTATATGAAATTCCTCTTTTACCGGATTCTTTCTTTAAGCAGAAACTCAGCTTCAGGCATTAATATTATTAGAATGAACTTTCCAGCAATGATGCTAAGAAGTGATGACACACAATTAAAATATGGTATTTATAGCAGTAAAGCAGTTACACCTCAGATGCCAAGAGAATGAAAACAGCTTTTCCCTTTCTCGTCCCTGGATCAAACATAGTCGTTTAGCAATTTCTAAAAAAACCATTATTAGATTTTTATTTTAATTATTCTTCCAACACTTCAATGTCACAATGTTAAATGCTTTGTGTACCTGGCTGTCCTTCTCGAGAGGATTTTGGTGGCATGCAAACCCAAATGTTATCCCAGTCCATTTTCTTTGAATTATAGGAACCTCCAGAGTATATTCTTTCCTACAGTGGGAGATAGCGTGGCTTAAATTTTTCTGAATAATTTTCAAAATCAAATTTGGCAGTTTTCATGAGAGATGATCCTCCCCGGTGGGTGATATGAAGCATAACCTAAGGGGAAAACATGAAAATAATTAGCATAAGATATATTAGCATATAGATGCCTTTGAAATAATAAACAGCAGAAAACCAAAATGCTTATCCTCAAAAGAAAGTTATGAGAAAATGTGAAATTAATATACACTTCTTGCATGACAACCTCAGCCTGAAAGCCAAACAGAATATTCTCTCATTCAGTGAAGGATGTGATGATCAGGGAGATGGAGAAATTACCCCCAAACCAATTCTCCTGTTCTGTTTGGTTCATTGTCATGACATCACTATTCTCTATTTACCTTTACCCCATGCTACCCTTTCCCTTTTTGACAGGAAAAAAAAAAAAAGAAAGAAAAAAGAAAAGAGAAGAAAAGAAAAGAAGTGTCTTCCTTTTACTTCCTCTAAGAGAAACCACCAAGCAGACAGATCCAATATTCTTTCTCTTGTTTTTTCCCCTCCTTTGGCTACCTTTCTGTCTTTCCCTAGATGGCATAAGAAATGCCAGGCCTGGTAATTCAATTATCAAGAGGACCCAAGGAGCTTTGTGAAAAGGGGGTCAGGACTTTGTGTTTGTTAACCATGGACCAAAACCACCACTGATTATTTTTATTTATTTATTTTTTGAGAGAGTCGGGGGGGTGGGGGGGGAGAATCTTAAGTAGGCTCCACACCCAGCTCAATTTCACAACCGTGAGATCATGACCTGAGCTGAAATCAAGAGTTCAATGCTTAACAGACTGAGCCACCAGGTGACCTGATTAAATTTCAAGTTGGGACAGCCTCTCAAGGTGGTAAGCTTGCACGTTTGGTGTCAGTGGAAGAATACGGTCTTTGAAAGCAACTCTCACTTAAAAATCTGATCTGAGTAACCTTGGAAAAGTTCCTTAAACACAACAAGCTTCATATTTCTCTTTCTACAAAATAGTATTATCTATTTTTCTAGATAGTTGTGACAAGTAGAGGTTAATAATAAATACCTGGAATACAGCAGAGACTCAGGAAAGGTAGCCCTATTCCCTCCTCGGGGACTTTAGTGAAAACTCCATAAATTTTAAATTCTGGGATTTGGTAAGCCTACTTCCCCACCCCCACTTTGCACATATGCAGATGAATGTATGGTCTAAAGAGATTTATTAAGGAGAGATGCCACAAAATATGATGTTCTGGATCTACAGGATCCAACCACACCTTAAAGTATCTGATCCGGGTGAATTCCCTGAAGAAGCCCCTTTCTGGACTGTCATAACACAGTCAATGTCCCTACATCTGCACCCCCATCTACATTATTTCAGTTCTTATAATATTTAGTTATTTTTGAAGGCTTCAGTACAGCATTTAGGACACTAAGAAAGGGTCCTTTGCCAATCATACCATTCGATTTTCTCGATTTGTTTTCAACTTTGAACTTTTGATTGAAGCTAATTACTTAAACATTGTGTGGGTTGGTCTCTTGGCATTTAAAAGGGGAAGGACTCATTCTTTACAAAATATGGAATTCTGTAGAGATTTGAAACTCCAAACTTGGTTTAAGTCACTTCATTCTCTTTCTGTAGAACACAGATCTTGAACTTACCCTTCATTTTCTAATACCTGCTTCTATGTCAACAGCTACATGTCCAGCAAAAAAATACCACTCGATTTCTTGAATGTTTATATTTCCTCATCAATACCTAATGCACTGCTGACACATAGTAATGAGATTGGGATGGAGAAAAACCCTCATGTAAGTTTTTTTTGACAAATATGCTACCTGGTTGAGTTTGTGATAAGCATGTTGCCGAGACCATTTAGCTGCTTTGTGAGAGCACAGATTGTCCTAGACTGTTCTTCTGTTTAGACTTATCTCACTGACCATACATCTTGAGGCAGACATCATTTGCAGGACATTCCTGCTGAATGTCCTTTAATCTTTATCTTTTTTTTTCTCCTCTCAGGCCTACTCGGGACACAGTTTATTGCCCTTTTAGGGCCAGTTTAAAAAAGAAAATGTTTAGAAAGACAAAGCCCGGTAAATAAACCAAAAGCTAGTTTCCTTTGGCTTTTGGGATTTGAAAATGTTTTGACTGCCTGCACGCTTTCTGGGAATGGCTCCTCTGGCTATGAAGGAAAAGGGCCTGTTTTACAAATCAAATAAATACATATGTATACACAAAGTATTCTCAAGGCTCTACCAGTCACAGGATGGGAAGGTAAAACATGTTCTCTTCTGCAATTTGAAAAGGATTTGAGACTCTACCAATTTGTTCCCCAAGGATATTCTGACTTCTTACAGGACCTTATTTTAATGCTAATGATGTGCAGATGTGTTTGTTCTATGTTGTTTTCAGAGTTTAAAACCTTTCCAGGTGAGTAGCAGGGAATGGGCAGGCCTGTCTTCCAGCAAACTCTGTACCCTTTTTCTGTTTTGTCGACCCACCCAAATCATTCTCCCCAAAGTTTCTGCTTTCAGAACTTAGAGTTCTGTTAGGGCTTGATAAAATAAAAATAAACCTTCCAAATCAGCCCTTCGTTGGTTATTTTTAAAATTCGGTTGGTAAGCTTTTCTTCATTTGTTTCATATGTGGTCAAAATATTTTCTCTTCATTTCCACCACAGCAAAATAGTCAAAATCTCCAAAATTTACTTTGATGCTAACATTTCCTCAATTAAAAACATAGATGTGAAACATTAAATCTCCCACCAACCCTCAAGTATGTTCTTCAAATATTCTCAATGACTAGGAAAACAAGTCAAAAATAGCACTGTTCGTCTACCCCAGATATAAGCCCTTCGAGGATGAAGAAGGCACCCACATGTGGGGTATATCGTGGAAACACAGCAATAATTAGTGGATAGTAATAATGGCTGAGGCATTATCTCCTTTAGCTCTATTTAATCATCTGCTTCCATTTCCTGTCTTACCTGGCAGTGACTAAGCACTCACACTGTACCCACAGACAGTCCTTCCTGTTATCTGGAATGTTTTGTCAACTGCTGAACTGTTGTTTCAATAGGAAACTGGCATATTCCCATTTCTCATCCCATCCAACAACACAAATAATTTGTAAACATCCATGCCTCATTTATCTCTCGCTGTAAAGCTGTTAGACATATTTATGTGGAGTCCTGGTAACATTGCAGTATTAGACACGTTAATGAACAGACTTGCTCATCCCTAGAATTTTTTCTTCATCGAAATCCATGACCCAAGCTACTGAGATGGCCTTAGGCAGGTAAGTGGAAAAATAAACTGTGGCACATCCAGATAATGGAATATTATTCAGTGCTAAAAAGAAATGAGCTACCAAGCCACGAAAAGACATGGAGGGACCTCAAATGCATATTATTAAATGAAAAAAGCCAATCTGAAAGGCTACATACTGTTTGATTCCAACTATATGATGCTTTGGAAAAGGCGAAACTATGGACATGGAAAGACAATCAGTGTTTGCCAAAGGTAGGGTGAGGAAAGAGGTGAAGAGGCAGAGCACAGAGGATTTATAGGGTGACAAAACACTCTGTATGATATTACAATGATGGATAGATGTCATTGTGCTGTTTGTACAAACCCACAGAATGTACACCACCAAGAGTGAACGCTAAGGTAAACTATGGATTTGGGTCATTATGATGTGTCAATGTAGGTTCATCCTTGGTTAAAAAAAGAAAACAAGTACCTTTGTAGCAAGGGATGATAACGGGGGAGGCTGTGCATGTGTGGAGCTGGGGGTATATGGGAAGTCTCTGTACCCTCCTTTCAATATTGTTGTAAACCTAAAGCTGCTCTAAAAATGTTAAGTCTTTAAAAAAATGCCATAACCCGTCATATTTCTGGCCTTGTCACATTACAGTCCTGATAAGAAAGCAGATGTTCTTAACTCTATACCCTGATTACCTGCTTGCTTTTCTGTCTGCTGCAAGAGCTTTGGGGGCAGCTGGAAACCAAGGTCTCAGAACCCTTTCCACAGTCACCAACTGGAGACATACAAGAGAGAATGTCTACATTCCTTAAGGTCAGGCTCAATCACTGATTAGTTCAAAAATATTATTTCCAAAATTTGTTCTCTGAAGGTGAGATATGCCTGCAGGTGTTATTAAAAATTGTCTGCAGTACAATTTTTGCACATATCTCCCATTCATCACTGTGATATGCCATCTGAGAATCAGACTCTGAATCTTAGATCTGTCCTACACTAGCAACGTGATTTGTTTCCTCTGTACTTGCAATGTCAACCACAGAGGGTTGTGGGAAGAAGAAAACACAAAGGGAAGTACCTTATAAAGTGTAAAGTACTCTGTAAATATTGTTAAGTGTTTTTTGGAGAAATGGTTATCATGGTGATGATGATAACGATGATGATGATTGTTACATGAGGACCGGTTGGTTTCATAATGTATGAAACGGAAGGTATAAGGAAGCATTCTAGAGAGAGTATGGAGATAAAGTCCTGGAGTGTAATTTAAGAGAAACCTATGATTTTGTTTATCTGACCCTGAATGGAAAAAATCATGAGTTCATCCCAAAGTCCTTGTTTAAAATGGATTTCTCCAAGTTTCTTCCAATGTATTTGAGTGTGTTTACAGGTAATGGTTGCCATTATTGGGGTTTGTTACCATGTACTTAATTTGCTAAACATTTTGCATGAATTATCTTATTCAGTCAGTAGGGGCAAGGAATTGATATTCTACCAAATTAGGTAACATCACGAATGTATAACATATAAATGCATATTATATAAAAGGAATCAATAGAGTTATGTAAGCCCCAAATAAGGCTATTTCATTTTTGAGTGGGATTTCATGGAACTGATAAATTTAAGAGAAGGGATGTAGGAAGACTGACTTGGGTATCTGGACTGACTGAAAGAAGTATCAGAAAAATGAATTGGTAAAATAATGTGGCCGTGTGGATGGACAATAGGAAAGGTTTCAGGGACATGCATAGGTCATGAACAAAATTCCCAGTTCTTATGAGGATATGGTCCCTCTTCCTATGGAACACTGTTCCCCCACTACACAAATTATCCCTAAAAACTGCCATTCTTCTGAAGATTTATTAGTCATTGAATGCTATACACTGTCCACTTCCTGATGACCTATGTGTCTGGAGGTGATTTCACCAATTTGTAGGGGATTTACAATTCTATTTTGTCTTCTTCGTTTCTTCTGGCACTCACCGGGGACAAAGCATACACCACCATGGGAGGTCTGTGCTGAGGTACAGGAACCAATCTTTAATCTTAAGTTAACCACCCCCAATTGGGCAGACACATTTGTTGCTGAAAGTTCTTTAATATATTTGGAATTCAGATCTAAATTTGAATATTCGATCCCCATTTGTGTCAATAAGAATGAAACTTGAGTAACCATGAGTAAGCCAAGGTAGAATCCCCAGTACCAATTTTTCCGTTTAGCTTGACAATATGCTTTGGGATTGTTAACACAATATCCTAACTGGCATAGAAACCCAGAGTATTTATTTACAGCATTTATCATCATTTTTTTCCCCTTCCACAGAAGAGCCAAGTAGGTGGGCAAATCAATGGAGAGAGTAATATAAAATAAGAGAAGTGACTGCCTTTACACATTTCTACTTCTTAGAGTACAAGGGGAATACTTGCACGAAATAGCATATTTAAGAACAGCACGGAACTAATAGATCATAGTTGTGGGATGATTTTTGCTAAATGAAAGGATGCATAAATTCCTGAGATAACTTATTTTCAAACCCTAAAAGTAGCCTTTGACAACACACGCGGTATAGAAGAGCAGGCCCAAGGGTTTGAATCTTGGCTCTGGCATGTCAGAGTATTTGTGCTTCAGATTCCCCATCCATAAGCTAGGGAGACAAACAGCCTCCACACAAAAGGTCTGTGAGCACTTGGACCAGTACCTAGCACGTAGCAAGTGACAGGCATGATCATGCCCATCATCACCATTGCTCACGATTACATGTTCATCATTTCAGAGACAAAAGAAAACCTCCACGTTCTGCTGGCTTTTAGCACAAGGGGAGATTAAATACCATTTCATTATCTCAGCAATAGCCAATTTATTCATTATCATATGTAGAGTGCTTACTATGTGGCAAGCACTCCAAGTATTAGACAAAGCAGAAGAATTTCCTCTCCTTGAATCGGGGGGAAGGTAGGCAGTAAAGAAATTAAGAATATAATGTCTGGACTGATGAGGACTCTGGAGAAAACTAAAGGAAGGTAGAGAAATGCAGCGGGACCTTTAACTCTGTCCCCACGTTCACTGTGTTTGACAAAACAGCTCACTGCGGGCCCTGCTTTTCCTCTGAAAGGAATTCTCAAGCTGACATTCTAGGTAACTGCCTCACTGAAATCTCAACCATTTGGCTGCAACAAAAATAATCCAGCATATGAACGCATCCAGATAGACATATGTACGCTGGTTTTCTAAAATGTAATGTGTATGTAATTTCCCGAATGGCTGGTTGTCACATCCATCTGGTCTTATTTCCATAGCACTTGAATGCACCACGAGGATATAAACCCTAAAAGCTAGAAAACAGAATTTAAATACCCAAACACATACGAGGTGTGTTTTCAAAAGCAGCAGACAAGCGAGCACTGTGGTGACTTCATTAACTTCTCAGCCACAGTTGAGAGTAGCTGAGACTAAGCATAAAGGCCACAGAACATAAAAGACATTCCACCGGCAGACCTCATTAAGTGGGCTTAAGACAAGCTTGACGAGCTAATGACAAAAATCTAATTTGGAATTTCTGGACATAAGAACCCAGAAAGAGTCCACATACACCAACACTCTACCATGCCTGCAGTCTGAAAAGGCAACAACCCAGCATCAATTAGGTCCATGTAGTTCATTGATCAAAGCCCAGGGATGGAAGCTGTCCTATTCAACCACACTGAATAGGAAATCGTGTTCTATGTGGCTGTAGGTTTGGGCTCTGGTCCTATTTAAACCACACAGATGTTGTAGGTTCTCAAATTAACAGTAGTCTCCAGGGAGATGCTCATCAGGCTGTATGTACTGAACAACGGCATGCCTGGAATCTAGACACCACACAGTTCAGAAAGCAGTTTTGCTATTGTTTTCCTTTTCTCCAAAAGACCTTTCCTATTTCTAAATTCTGTCAGCACCTATGGAGTCTGACCATGTTAGACTGTACTTACTTAAATGCCATGTAGAAATCTCCAGTTGCCCTAGGTGTGTGGATTTCCACTCCAACTACTTTTACATCCCTTGACCGGAGAAGCACTCACTTTCATGAAATGATAGCACTTGTGTGTGCCCCACACGGTGGGAAGCGACTTACAATGATTGTTAACCCCATATTGATCTTATTATGATCAACTCAATTGTATAGATAAGCAAGCTGGAGATTCAAATAATTTGCCCCACCTCTAATTAGTGGAGAACCAATGATCTACACCCAGGTCATCTAATTTCACAGACCATGTTTGCATTCCACTACCAATGCAAGGAGGAACTAATATTTGTTGAATGAATAAATGTAACACTTAATATCCTTAAAATTAAAGGAGGCAGAATCTGCCACTTAAACTATATCCTGTTGTAACTGTAGGTATATAATGCGGTAGTTATTCAAGGTGAAGTTGTGTCTTATACTTTCTATATTCCTACAGTACCTTTTGCAATACCTCACAAATACAAAGTGTTTATAAGATGTTTGTGGAATCAGTGAAATAATGTAACCCAACATAACACATAATAAATGATGATGACTGAAATGATTTTCCTTGGGTCATCTTCTGTTTCCTATTACCGGCTCTTTATATGAAGGAAGAATAGGTTTTTCGAACATCTGGCTCCCGGTGCTAATTTCTTAAGAAATCCTTAGACACACACCCATGTTTCGACCTCTGGGCTTTTGGCCAGGCCTAAGGGAGACCCAAATTCCTGGTCCCAGCTTTTCAAAATATGGCTCGCCTCATTTCCATATAAACCCTAGCAGTAACAATGGAAATAATAATCTTTAACTGTCGTGAACAATGCAATGAGTCAGAATTTCTTAATACATCTTTATCGAGGAGAAACAAATTCCACACCACCTGTGAAACCTGGATAATGTCCTGGATTTCACAATATACTCATCCCTGGGCCCTATACTTAAATGTAGTAATATTTCATAGGACGTTGCTCTGTTAATATTGCATGGAGAAAACAGCATTACTAGCTTCTTTTTTCCAAACAGTCCACAAAAAGTCTCTGAACGTATTCTCCTATCTTCATTTCTTCCCTGACCCTCACTGTAGTAAGAGACACTGGGTAGGTCCCTTCACATCTCCACATATCTCATTCATAAAGAAGAATGAAATGTCACTTGTCCTATCTCAGTACTGTGAAGATTACATTTGATAATGTGTACAGAATAATTTTTGAGCATGAAATGCTACACAGCTGTAAGAAATTATTAGAAAAGAAGGAAGGTATATTCATGTACAACATACCTTGAAAAGCCAGATGTTTAATTTCATTCTTTCTACGTAAATGATATGTGCATGTGTATGAACACATACGCATACGTATACACCTGGGACAAAATGGGCTTTTATATATACTGGTGGGAAATTTGAACCACTATACTGCCTAAGACTTTAAGAGTTAATGAATGCCACATTAAGAAAATTTCTCTAATTATCTCTGTTGGTTTTTGATGCAGAGCTGTATTTTATAAAATAATTGTATCTATTATTTATAGAGTCAAATTGATGATTGGCATTGAGTTAAGGTGTTTATATACATCATGTGGTTTATTCATCGTAATACCACTTTAAGTAGGTATTATTATCTCTCTGTTGCATATGGGTAAACTAAGGCCCAAAAGAATTAAGAAGTGCCCCAAAGTCACACTGCTAAAGTGACAGAGGCCAAATCTACATTCAGGTCTCCCTATTTACAAAGCGTTGCTTACCAAGTCAAATCCTATTCACCTGAAATTTGCATTAATTCAAGTGTAGCATATGTTACACTTCTCAAAGAGCAAATTCAAATGAATTCTGTCCTTGTAAAGTGTTAGGGCTCCTTTGACCAAATATAAACTGATAAAAAATATGCAACTTTTTCAAAATATATCTTTAAAAGTTTTTCATGTATCTTCAGAGGGTTTATTACCTCTGGGTCAGGTAATATATAGTATCTTACAATGCAGGTTACGGAGAGTTATAAAAGGGGTTAATGGCCATGACTTTTACTCATTGGCATCCACAGTTCACTCAAGGTGTACCCTGAGTGCTCCTACTGTGTGCATACCATTTTTCATGTGATAGAAATATGTGAAGGTACAGGGGAAGGCTTAACAAAAAAGCCAAAGATATCCCTCAGGGAGTCTACAGTCTACCCTTTTGAAAAGAAACCAGCATACATGAAGCCGTCAAAGAGTCAAATTAGTCTTTGAATACATTAGCAATACTTAGAAGTAATAAAACTAAATCAAAATTTCTTCAAAGGATTAAGTCTCTCAGCCTTTAACTCAGTCTGACCTGCTTCCCCCACATGCCAATTAGAGTTCAAAGAAAAGATTCATACACTTCATTTACAGATCTATTGAACCTTGGGCACAAGTGATAAATCCTTAATAAGTCAGAAAGATAGCTGTATTTATTCTTAAAATTAACTAATTTGCACACCAAGGTTAAGTGATTTGCCTAAAGACAATTCATTGGAATGTCTGATAAACCTCCGTAACTCTATTTTACCTTTCACATCACTGACCTGTTTTCCTATTTTAAGGTTACTGTGTAGAAAGGCTAACATTTGCCAACAAAGATGATAGAAAAGATTCTGACACAAGACAAGTTCACATCTACACATGGAGACAAAAAACCCACAACTTTTGGGTTGTGGATATCTAGGAAATCTCTAGGAAATCTCATGGCGAGCAAAGAGAGCCCCAAACATCACTTGGAATAGAAGAGATGGCTGAACTTGGCAGGGAGGATTTTTCTCCTTTTATCTATGCTCTGAAAGAAGACTTATATTTATTTAGCAGTTGCTTTAGTGAACACAGCAGCACAAAAGTAAACGCACCCGACAATCAAACGGGTGGGTGGACTGTAATGTCTACATTCATCTCTTCATTTAGGCGATTTTATGAATGAATGTACACACACGTGCATACACACACATTTTGGTTCTTTAACAGTGAACTCCCGAGACTGTCCACAGAACATGGGGATACCTTTAACTACTACCTTTAACCACTGGGAAATACAATACTCCCAAGTTCTTAAAAAATAGAGACATTTAAAAAAATAAAGGAATTTTGCACTAAGCATTTTTGAAAAGACGAACGCTAGAATGACAAAGGCAAGACAATGCTGAAGGTGATTTCTCAAAGCACACTATTAAATTACCATAATGATTATACACATTTGATTTTAAAAATACTGGGATTAGCTTCATTGATTACACAGCAAATAGCAATCATGCTACCATTGGTATTGATACAGAAAATGGAAGACTACCGGCCCAAGCAGGACTAGTCCCCTTTTCCACCGTGATTTAAGCTATTTCAAGCACTTCATGGTTTCCTGGGCCTTTTAATAGTACTTTAACATTTCTGGGGCCAAAAAGTAATGAGAGCAGAGTCATTTCCACAAATTCCTTATTTTTAGTATAGATTCCATTGTAATTTTGCTGGATCTAAACCTATCTTAGAGAACCCAAGTGACACAAAACTTTGGGAGTAGAAATTAGCATAATTGAAATAATTCAATTTTTGGTAATTATAACTCTCACTTACACCTAAATTAAATATGCCAAACTATAATTATGTTCAAATTTGCATCATGAAAATTATCCCCATTTTGCTCATGGCATCTTAAAATATCTAATAAGGGATCTTAAACTCTTAAGTCTGAGTCAAGAGGCCTTACTTTCACAGCCTTTGGGAAGAGGAGACTTATTATGTATTAAGCACAGTTATTCAGCCTCTTGGGAAAGGGAGGATGGGTCCATTATTCTTCACAATATGATGTGTAGGATTTGTACTCTAATCTTTGGGTACCTCTAAGTTACGTTGCCATTAAGGAGCGCTGAGTGCCACAGCAGACAGTGAAAGATTAATGCTTTCTTTGGAGAGAAACCTTAAGCAAAGCGGGTCATGCTTTAGGACACAGGTAATGGGAATCAAAGACACAGTAAAAGCTATAATACTTTAAAACTGGGCACCTGAAAAGAAGTGCCGCTTTGCTATCCATTTTTAAATGATTGAAGATGAGACAACAGGAAGGCAATGAGAACTTACCTTTTAGCACTGCAACCCGCTCATTGCTTCTTAAGAATTGTATGATCAAGTTATTATTAGCAGTAGTTATTTGGGATGCAAAAAGAAAACACTCCCTAAAATGCTACTCACTGTAAGCTGTCTGTTTAACTAACATTCCTACTATTGGATTTCATTAAATTAATCAGTTGATGTGATCAAATTTGCAAGGTGGTTTATTTATCTTCATCTTTGGGACAGTAGGTGGATGTAATCTGGAAATACATTGGTCAAGAAATAGATGAATCTGGATGAGCAGGGCTGGCACACTACCAAAGCACATGATGAGTTTCTTAACAAAAAAACATATGAATATATCTCCAGTTGAGTCAAATATTCACATTAATACTGGAATAAGGCGGAAGAACCCTGGCTGACATCCCATCTGTTCTTATGAATTAAATTTAGAAATCATATGTAATATAGACATTTCTGTCTGAATATCATAAAACCCTGACACATCCAGGCTTTCATTAGAAAGCTCCACGATGTGACTTGAATAACAATCTGTCTTAGCTAATTAGTATTTTCAGTTTAGCATATTCACTTCCAGACATATTGCTGTTTGCACATGGTAATTTAGGTAAACAGATACCATCCACAGCTGCATCAATTAACACTGCTAATCAAAACTGAATTCAGGTAATTAGGCACATTTATGCAAAAAAATGTGTAATTTTGGAGAAAAGCTAGATTCTTCAGTAATACGTCAATAAGTAAAAAATCTCCTTTTGCTTATGAAGATGAAGAATGAGGGGAGAGAAATCATCACTAACATATACATCATGCAGACAGAGTAAAAATTCCTAAATTAAATCTCAAACTTTAATTGGCCTGTATTTTCAGAAATTGGATCATATTTTTCACAACTGTTTCTCTCCATGTTTCCACATAGTAAAGCTGATTCACATCCACCTAAGGGTTTAATCATCGTCAAGCAGGACTCAAATGGTTAATGAATTGTCAAGTATTTATGTACTTAGAAGAGATGTTGGTCAAACTTGCTCTTCCATCTTGCTTAGCATCTCTTAGGGAGGATGCTCTCAGTAGGTCTTGTTTTCTTACACACTTTCATGTTCTCTGCTGCGAAGGACTTGGGCTGCAGTGAGAATCACAATAGCAATTTCTCATTTTCTTGTGAATGCTCTTATGTCACGGAGTCTACACAATCCCCTCTAGCTGCCTTTCATTCATTCCCCAAATGAATATTGCGAATCATTTTTTCTGTCTTCCTATAAACATAAACCAATCTGATAACTTTGATTAGATTTTCTAGTCTGTTCAGAAAAACTAGTTCAGCTGTTGGTAAGTTATCAGTAACCAATTCAGGGTGGGAGGGAATTGGCAGGCTTAGAGTTAGAGCTAAAAGTAAAGGGAAAATTGGGTCATTTTCAAAAGGATTCTATAGTAGATATGGAATCTATCTATCATCTATCTGTCTGTCTACTATCTATCTATCTATCTATCTACCTACCTACCTACCTTTCTATCTACCTATCTCAATTTCGCCTTTCTCTTTTCTAACTTTGAACCTTAGACTTCTTTCTTAATGCAGACACCAGGACCTTATAATAAAGTACTGAGTTCAGTGTCCCTAGCTTTATTTTAATGGTAATAGTCACAATCTAGTTTAACAAACATTTCCTCAGTACCTACTGTGCTTCAGGCAGGCTTCGAGGCCCTGTGGGCGGATACAGAGATGGCTTTAGACCTATCACACTCCTCTGAGCCAAACTCTGAGAGTTCACAGACCAAAAGAATCATCTTTTAAAAAGGGGACCAAATCTCCAACTGAAAATATATCTCTCCATTCCAAACTTTTAGAACCTCCTATGCTAATTTTGCAAAGGTTTACTTTTTGTTTAACCCGTGATAATTTTTTGTTCTCATAATAAATCAGGAAACGAGAACTAAGATGGGTTTTGCAAGTAGTGTGATGTCTTTCTCTCATATTTCAGTAACCTCACACAACTTGTATTTTATATATATATATGATATACATACATACATATTTATATTTATATAAATATGTATATATATTTACATACATACATATATATTTACATACATACATATATGTATATATTTATCAAAAAGATTTTTTCCACATACTTCCTTAAGCTCATTTGGCATAAACGACTGGACAATTCCCTATGGAATAGAAATCTGAAAGACTCTGTGCTCATATCTGGTTTCAAGAGCAGGGATTATAAAACATGGAGGCACATTTATCATTGGTTGTCTTCCACCAATGAAAGTGTATGAGGTGAGAAGGGGTACCTCTGACTTCGACTCTGTTAACAGAATTATTTACAAACTTCAAGTGAAAGATATGTAAATACAAACATTTTAAAGACAATTTTTTTAAAGCCTAACAGCTGACTTTAAATGAACTAAATGATTAATATTTGGGGAGGATAACTTTTAGTCTCCACAAAATGAGCTAAATGAAGTTTATTGCATGGATGTGCCCGCGAATAATCTATGTCATTCTAAAGCACCTCTTCTCTTACTTCCTTAGGAGTGAAGCAGGGGAGAATAAATTCTTTCCCCGTAGTCCCTGCAACTTAGCAAATCCTTTTGTCTGAGGAAAGAGTTTAAATTCATCTAAAACTCCCACGATCACAGTCCCCAAGTTTGTAGCAAAGTGGAATGCGATGGATATGGCAACACCAGCTCTGGCGAAGAAGGCCTTGAAGTATGGCGCCAGCTTTCAACCTAGGCAAATCCTTCTCCACCCCCAGCCTTGGTTACTGGTCCATAAAACATGGCTCACGGACCCACCTCACTGGGTTGGAGGGAATGCCTGGCACGTAGGGGGTGCTCAAATAATGCTTGCTGAAACCCAATACAGAGTAGTGATGGCCCCAGAAATACTAATGCTAGAGGCATTCTAGTCAGAGTTATTTTATCAAGCAGCTCTCCATATTCCAGAGTCGTATGGAGAGGTGGTGTCAATACAAATAGCATGGAATGCATCACCAGGCCATGTGCCACCACACTACATTTGGTAGTCTTCCAATTCGCCTGAACACGAATGCTACAAAACTTTCACAATTAGCCGGAAAGTCAGCATCGGAGCGCTTACTGTTTCTAGAGCATCTCTATTATTTTGTCACACAAATCACCAGAAAAAAATCATCTGACCAACATTAGCCGAATTATTTTATGCTAGTAGTACTCTCTGTTAGGGAGAATAACATCTTGAAAACTTCATACGTGACTCCTTCGTGGTGGACTGTTAGTGATTTTAAAACCCTTGAAAATCCTTGCATTTGCCACTTGTCATGTCTCTTTAGCCCGGCACCATAAAAATGCTCCCAGTAGGTCTACTGTAAATTTTTGTGGAATTGAATGAAATTGTTGACTCGTCAACAGTACAATATACAATGAGTAAAATGACACCACTGGTCACTCCCTGAACGGTCCCTTTTTTAAACAGAAGGACTCCCCCCCAAGAAAATAGCAAATGGATTAATTTTGCTTGTTAATGGTAAAGAATGTTATTTTACAGCCACAAGAGAAGATGTCAGGTCTGGGATTAGGTGGATTGGAGGGGAACAGACTGCTAGAAACAAAGGCAACAAAGAAATAAAAATGCCTTCTAAATACACTGAAGCAAAACAAATGACTGGATTTGGGATTTAACAAAATATAATCTTATTTGCCTCTGCTCTTGCTGCACGTCTTTTCCTTGCACTACGACAATATGTATCTCGCCTTCTCGAGCCATGATTTTCTTTTATGGGAAAGATTGCTGGTAATGGATGGCAATGCAGGGATGTTATCAGTAGTTTGGCATATTCGGTTTTTATGTTTAGAGAACGTCGTTCTCACAACACATTTTAATGCCCCCAATTATTTTCATTCAGTTCTGGTAAGAGGTAAAACAAGAAGAATCAAATTAGAGGAGATTATTGAATTATAGCTGAAGAATTAATAGTGCTTATTTTAGAGATTTCGTTTAGCAGTTTATTTTTTTTAGTGAAAATTATCTCTAATAAGAAAGCGAGTATTATCATGGAACAATTAGATTTTTTTTTTTTAAGTTTGACAATTGAATGTACCAAAGCCAAAGCTGATAATCTACACTTTATCAGGCAAGGTATAGAACAACATATTTGTTTACAATTTATGGTTGAATACTAGCCCCAAGATTAAGAATTAGGAAATTATCTTTATGACAAACAGATCTTAGCTAAACATATTATTAATCTATGCTGCAAGGTATTAGCCAGCTCTTTGGAGGATGCCAGAGTCACTTTGCTAGCTGAATTATCTGTCACTCTATCACAGGTTTTTCCTCTTTGACTTTCTTCATAGGTCTGGAATAGAAGCCTATCTTTCAGGAAAAAATGTTAAAAGAGTACATGAAAAGCTTGTGCAAAAATAAACCATAGCACCTCAGGCTTCTTAATTTTTACACTATAATACTTGGGACTTTTCTACCTTGACACATTCAGAGTGAATGCTTTGATGAAAAGAGAGTAGTAAATTACATATAGAATGAAGAGAACCTGTATTATCATTTTAATAGTCCACAGACACATAAAAGGAAGATTGTTCACTGTGTGGCGGGACTTAAAACTTAAAATATTCACCGACTGAGTAATAAAAAAATTTAACATGATATGAAAAATGGAAACAGTTTTTTTTTGAAGTGATTATGCATATGCAACTTTTCACAAACGTGTCTGAAAAACTTAACAAAGAAAAATAAAACCAAACCATTTACGGGACTTTGTAAATAACTAGAGTTTGCCCCTCCTATAACATTTTTTAACAATAAAGACGCTGAAAGTATTTATAGACTCTCAGAGATCACAGGCAATTAAAATTCTAGACACTGGGAACAATCAACTTTTACAAACAGCTTCATAAGCCACTGTACCGACAAAGCCCCCATTTTCAGGAGACATCATACAGATTCAACACGGATATAATACGCAGTTTAGGTGATTGCCAGCAGATTAGAATAAAGATGTCACTGTTATTTACTCCTAACCTTTGCAGGATATTCCTAGATTGGTTTTCTATTGAGAGCACGCATTTTCAGTGTGTGGTGATTGCCTTCAGGCTCCCTGCTTTTTCTGAGTGGTGGTTTTCGTGTTTGGATGGGGGAGCGATGCCTGGGACTCTGCCCACGTGCTCCCAATTATCTATACATTATTCCATACTCTCTGCCACTGGGATGCTCTCACCAGAGATCCTTCCAAAGCGGCATCCCATCCAGACATGCACAAATGAACATTAGAATAGGACGGTTTATTATTATTATTATTATTATTATTTGAATGACATACGACCTGCTCAATGTTCGCATTTAAATTGGCCAGAATAATTCAGCTCTGGCTTTTAATTTCAGAAGGGTTAATCACCCTAACAAAGGTCAATCAAACTTTAATCTTCAATAAAATTGCCACGGCCCCCATCACCTGCAGGACATTTATTATATTCCTATTTCCATGAGAAAGAACGCACTGCTTTCATTATGCATCGCTAATCTTCTAACTCTTTACATTAGCACATTTTACCAAAAATATTAATTCCTTTGAAACTCTGTCAAGAGTTCATTTCTACACATCTCAGGAGATAATCCTGTTTAAAAGAACGGGTGCATCAGCTGTGAACTACTTTCCTGGCCTCTTCTAATCCTCATAGACCTTCGCTACTCCAACTGAGTTCTTACAATAGTAAATCTCAATTACACAAAATATTATGGGGGTTTAGGTTAAAACAACATTATATTATTTTAGGAACTTAATCCTCCCTGTTGTCTGTGATTATGCCATTCATCTACTTGCTCCTATCCATACTGTTTACTGCATTCAAAAGTTATTGATTTGGAAGAAGCCAATGTTAACCATATTTGAATAGCAACAGAAGGACTTAAATTCATTAATTCACTCACTCGATAAATATATATTGAGTGCCTATTGCGTACCAGATTCCAGGAGGGGAGAGATGAAAAGCCGAAGAAAGAAAGAAGAGTCTCTCTCGTGAGAATAACATTCTCTTTTGAAAATGATGTCCAAAATACAATAAAACAGTATCTTAAACCTCCACTTTCAGCTTTTCTTGTCACCATTAAATTTTAGTGAAGATTGGAAATGTGTTAAGTCAAATTTTAACCAAAATTTCAACAAACATGTTTTTCTATTATTTGGACACTGAACGGCTTTAGAATTCACAGTCCCATAAATGGCTTATTTTTTAAATTTGAGAATATGAAACTTGATTGCCACATTTTAAAATAAATACGTTCAGAGTAGCTAGTCTCCCATGACTAGGAATAAAGCCATGAGAAAGTTTAATTGGGTTTATTAAAAATATGCATGCTGTGCACTAATTTGTTTCGAAAATGTTATTTCATTATGTTTAAAAACTTCTATCAACACACACAACAAATGGCGTTGGTAAAACACAGACACACACACACACACACACACACACAAATTCTTGCTTTATTTTTGCCATGATATAGTGGTCTGGATGAACACAGAGGGAAAGTAAAGGACCTCAGCATAAGTCCCAATTATACTGGAAATTGATCACCTTGGTATTATAGTGGTGGTGTGACAGCATAAATAACCCAAACTTCACCTTCTGCGTATTTTTTGAGATACCTTCCTCTCTCTTTGTACTCAGAGGAAGCACACAGGCATGTACACAGAGGCACATGTGCTCCTCCCCATCAATATTCAAGTTCATTAATTAGGAATACGTGCTGGCTATAATTTGGGAAACTCCCCAGAGCCTGAATATTCAATCAGGCAAAGCAAATGACAGTGAAAAGAAAATACAGGTATAACAGTCAATGGCCAGACTGGCATTGAGGAATAGCACATCATTTTAAGAAATACTGGTCTTTCTAAATGTAAAAAGCCCCAATTACTTGAACAAAAGTCAAGACCTCAGCCTTCCTTTCCCTTGCTTTGAGCATTTCTTGGAACTGAAATAGAACCTCTTCATATTCTATAACTATGCTTGCTTTTTTTTCACTCCTATACTAGGTTGACACAATAGAATAAAGCAGAGCAATGGCTTTTATTGTTGAGCAAAATAAATCCAATACTACACGATATACATGTTCAATTGATATTTGTTAACAAATGGTTATTCTGAAAACTGATAAAGATTAGACACAACAACAGGCAAAACATTGCTTTATACTCCATTCTCTGTATCAAAAGCCATTTCATTATATTTCTGAATTTCCAGATCTGGGAAAAAAAATAACCCCAAAGCTTTAAGAGAACATGCCGTCAATGCTCAAGATGCATATGGATTTTTTTTATGAATCATTTTGGTCACAAAACAAAGAAGAGCCCACAAGCCATCAAATGAAAATCTCAGTAAGAAAGCCCAGGTGTAGAATTATGGAAAACGAAACCCAAAACAAAACATACCTTTGGCTGAACAAGTGCACGATTTCTCATCTTGCCCATACAGCTTTGCCATTCCACCTTGAGCAAAAGTCAACTCCGTGTCCCTTGTGATCTTTGTGACAATGCCATCATATCACTGGCAAATTTTTCGATTAAACTTTGCAGATGTAGTAGCAACTTTGTTAATTATGATATTAGCCAGCTGGCGGGTACAATCAGTCAACTGCTGTAAGAAAGCCAGACAAAGAGACATCTAATCATTGCAACCAGAGCAGATAAATTTTGTTCCCTTCTCATACGTGTCACAGATTCTATCCTTTCTGACCCTCTCCTCAGCCATCGACTGTCAAATTTAGATTCTGCGAGCTCCCGGCTTCCCTTTATCCCTGCCTTAGATCTGAAACTCTTGGTTATCAGGAAGACACGCGTCACCAGCTGTCTCGGAGCAGGAAAGCAATCAGGTGAATACTACTTATTATCTTGCATTGCTTTCTGAGGAGTGACAAGATTGATTTGGGACCCAGAATACATTCAGATCTCAGACATGTAGTTCTTAGGGTTTTGAGTTCAAACAGTAGGGTATGTGCAAAGTTGCAACAGAGAGTACTTTAATCCCAATGTTAAGGATATGGGATATTAGAAATGTAAGGAGAATTAAAAAAATCTATCAGAGTTCCTTTTTCAGATGCCTTTGTATTTCCTTTTCCACCTCTGTGCTACCTTGGTAATGTCTACGGACAGACTGTTACCCCGCGGAGCCAGCTTCACAGCGAAGTGGCCTTAAGTCAACCCATGGGAAACGGTATTCTGACATCATGAAATTGTCTCCATCTATCCCCTTTTCATCAAGAAGAGTACTCTATAAATTCCCATTCCTGGAACGTATCCTCACATAAAAGTTGAAATCAAATTTATACACAAAAAGGTGAGAAACTAATTTGGGCATCACAGTTAAGAATAACTTATGCAGCTTGAGACTGAGAGACAGACATTTTAACATTCTATTCAAAAATTTTCCTTCAAAAATATCAGTCTACTGAAATCATATAGAAGTGTGTATCTATGGATCCATCAGTTGATAGGTAGATATACACACACATGCATTAAGGAATTTACTGAAATTTAAATGTATATTGGTAGCACACATAATAACATTCCTACAAAATGACGTTACAATATTCTTTAAAGTGCAACATCCAGTTGACCAGTAAAAAGTTTGATCTGCATGGTGAGCCATTAAATCAATGTAATATTTATTAAATGATTATTTTTCCCCATTGAAATGTTTAAACATCAGTGAAGTAAAAACAGTTTGCACTGCAGACTTTAAAAAACAGTTATGGGGCACTTGGGCTGCTCGGTCACTTAGGTGTCTGACTTCAGCTCAGGACATGATCTCACGGGTTCGTGAGTTTGAGCCCTGCTTCAGACAATCTTAGACTCTCTCTCTGACCCTCCCCACTTCTCAAAAATAAACAATAAAAAAAAGAGTACTATACAATACAACAATAAAATTATATTAATCAACAAATTAGTAGGTCTTTCTGGGATGGAAGAATTTGGTGAAAAATTAAAATGCAATTTTGAGTTGCATTTTAAATAGGAATTTTATACATTTGGTCCCCTAAAGGGACCCCTGTGAACACTGCAGTTTAGTTTGCGGTATTAAAAATAATGTATGGATGTATCCTAAACTTACATTTTACTTTCACATGCGGATGTTCCAGTAACAGAAAGTCCAAAGTGCCTGCACTTGGTTTATTTAGCACAAAGTGCTGAAAATATAAATGTATCTGGGTGCAATCTAAGATATGTGCCACAGGGCTAAGGTGACGTAGGGATCCCCCAAACTATGAGAAAGATCGGTTCATTCTAGGAAGATAAATCCTACCAGGACAGAGATGAGAGAGGAAAATTGGGCTTCAGGAATTCTCAGAAATTATATCTACGTAAATATCTTTCTGAAAGGAAAATATTTTTTGTCCTTCATGTCTGGGGCTGCAGTTAAGAAATATGGCAGAGTCCATGGAAGCAAAAGAACAAAGGAGTAGGAAATATTAGAGGATGAGCGTGTGTTGCAGCACAATCTCGAGAACAACAACAACAACAACAACAACACAATCTTAGACATGACTTTCGTAATGCTCCATTAGGAAACGAGCTGGGCTTTCACCTTCCCCATCACAGACTCAATGACCACCATGGGGCCTGACACGTGGTAGTTTCTCAAGAAATACATGTCGATAAAGAATGAATACTTTTGTGGCACACACCATCCTCCTCAAAGCCCAATTTACACATTTTAACAAGTGATGCAAAAAAATCATTCTTTAGGCCTTATGTTACTATATATCAATCATCATACATACATTCAAAATTGTATCTTTAAAATACCAAAAAAAACAGTCCATACCTACAGAGTTCAAGATACAATTTTTCTTAAGATTCCAAAATAAGTGTTTCAATAGTGCTCACTATCTGCTCCCGTGAAAATAATCCCAACTCAAAGTTAAAATGAGTCAAAAGCTTTTTTGCTCTTTGACTGAAAATAAGACCTTTTCTTTGGAAAACCAAGAGGATAAAATATACTACTTACACAGAGTTTTTCATCTATAAAAGAAAATGAAAACAATCTAACGTTCCCAAAGAGGGAGATTATTAAATCAATTAGGGCAATTACTTGTATGCAGTTATTATGTGAAAATGAAGATGACCAAGAAAACCATTTTCTTACGACTATAGTGAATGAAAAGAGCAAAATAGAGAATTGCACATATACTGATGACTGAGTACATTTGGACAAAGATTGGAAGGAGAAATACCCAAAAAGAAAATATGCGCTCCGCGGGGTTAAAGCGTGTTTTCTTCTTACACAGAAGCTGCTTTAACACCACTAGAATTGTTAATCTCAAAAAGTATGAACAAAAGGCCCCGTCTGTAAAATGGGAACAAGAATAATACCCTCCTGAAAGAGCTTTGGTATTAAATCAGATAATGGGAATAAAACCTTCTGCATCTTTCCTCACCTGCAGTAAACACTTGTTAACATATCTTAGTTATTATCTTTACTATAACCACCATATAAATAATCGTGACACATCTATCTATACCGCATCTTTTATTTTTTTCTATGAAATATCACCAAAAAGTCACTGAATTAAATGATGCAATCTGGGGCGCCTGGGTGGCTCAGTCAGTGAAGTGTTCAACTTCGACTCATGTCATGACTCACAGTTCATGGGTTCAAGCCCCACACTGGGCTCTGTGCTGACAGCTCAGAGCCTGGAGCCAGCTTCGGATTCTGTGTCTCCCTCTCTCTCTCTCTCTCTCTGCCCCTCCCCCATGTGCTCATGCTTTCTCTCTCTCTCTCTCTCAAAAATAAATGAACATTAGGGGCATCAGTTGGTTAAGTATCCGACTTCAGCTCAGGTCATGATCCCACAGTTTGTGAGTTAGAGCCCCATGTTGGGCTTTGTGCTGACAGCTCAGAGACTGGAGTCTGCTTCAAATTCTGTGTCTCCCTCTGTCTTTGCCCTTCCCCTGCTTGCACTCTGTCTCTCTCTCCCTCAAAATAAATAAACATTAAAAAAAATTTAATATAAAAAATGAACATTAAAAAAATAAATAAATGATGCAATCTGAAACAAGGAAAACTCACCAGGCACAGAAATATAGCCTAGATGATAAAACTGGTTTATAAAATAATTTACAAAATAATGACAACATGTTGATTCAATAATTCTATACGTTACTCAATTCTCACCATGAGTGTAGTCACCACCTGTCACCATACAAATGAACATAACATTGTATGTCAAATATACATCAATAAAAAACTAATGGCAATAATAATAATGAACAAAGAAATGTGATCAGTTGCAAATTATATTTTGCATAAGACCTCTAAGACCTTTATTATTTTTAGAAGACCAAGAGGTCTTATAAAGACGGCTCTGGTTTCAACTTCTGACATGCCAGTGAAGAAGCAGGACTGCTGGAAAAAGTGAAGTGGAAATAGGAGAAACTGACCTGGAGAAATTCACACACCTCCTAGAATCTCAGTGCTCTTCCTTTCATTTTTCCAACGTGGTACCTGCTGATTTCTGTTCCCCAAGGGCACAAATTCCAACTTAGAGCAGAATCAGAATCACCAGAGCTGCTCTCTCCCTGGGGCACGCCAGTGCCATACCTCCCAATGGGCTATTATACAAATGCATTGCATAGGTATGGACTTCTGCACAGATGGAAACAGTCAGTGAGAACAAGGCAATCTAGCCTTGGAAACAGTGTCCATGGAGAAGCATGTAGAAGTGGCCACTGTGGATCCACACAGACCACTAAATCCTATTCTGCTACGGGACGCTTTTATTCGTGTCCCATAAACTATCTTCCACTGGCCCTTGAAACGGCCCATCCTAATCCCTCTGATCACCTGAATATGTTTAAATTAAATCTCATACATATATTTATTTCATTTCTGCCTTCTGACCCACTGGATGTAGAATCAAATGCCTAATGTCCCTTCTCTGTTGTGCCATGGTCTCAGGCATCAGACAGCCTGCTTCCATTCCATTCCTGGCTCCCCACTTACTGGCTCTGGGACTTTGGGCAAGTTATGAAATCTCATCAACACTCTTAAAAAAAATAACACCACCTTGTAGTGCTATTGTGAAGATTAAATTATACATATCGGTTGCTTAGCACACAGTAGGTATTCAAAAATGGTCTGTCATTACTGAAGTCACAGTGAAATCATTGGGAAACAACAGAGCTCGGTAAGGGGAGCAAGAGATCCACAATCAACCTCCTTGGGTGAATTTACATCCTGGTTTTCTTCCTTCGGTGATTACTAACAACAATGAAAACAGTAAGAATATTAATAACTTCCTCATGGAGTTATCAGAGTTAAATGACTACTATAAAGTACTTACCACATAGTAAATAATGTATGTAAGTATTATTATTATCCTGCCTATCGTGCCAATTGGTTATTTCTTCCCCTTTGCTTAACTGTTGTAAAAATAAATCATAACTTAGAATGTTTAGACCTGAGGACACATACATTCACATGTGCTTGAAAATATGTACACAAGGGTCCTCAATGCAGCACTATTTCCAGTAGCAAAAGGCTGAGAAAGATCTAAAAAATCACCAAAGATAACTGGTTAAATAAGGTTATATCCATACTGTGGAGGGCAAAGCAGAAATTATTTCTATGACACATCTTAAGGGAAGGAAGAATTGCACAGAACAGTGTATTGCACGTTATCACTTTAATAAAGATTTGCACATCATGTTTGTATATTTAGAGAATCTCTGAAAAAATACACAAGAAATCGCGAACAGTGATTTCAGTAAGGAATGTGGGGCTTGAGGGACAGGAATGGAAAAGCTCTCTTCACAGTACGGATCTTCCTCAATCTACAACGGAGTTACGTCTTGACAAACCCATCGCCAATTGAAAATACCGCAAGTCAAAAATGCCTTTAATACACTTCATCTACCAAACATCATAGCTTAGCCTCGCCTACCTTAACTGTGCTCAAAACACTCACACTAGCCTACTGTTGGGTAAAATCACCCAACGCAAAGCTTATTTTATAATAAAGTGTTGAATATCTCATGTAATTTCCTGAACGCTGTACAGGAAGTGAAAAACGGAATGGCTGTATCGATAGAGAAGAGTTAAGGGTTGTGAGTGTGTCAGCTGTGCACCCTCAGTGCTGCCTGGGAGCTGCTGGCCAGCATCATGAGAGGGGATTTTACCTTATTTCATTAGCCCAGGAGAAGATAAAAATTCAGATTCAAAATACTGTTTTTTAACATCAAAGAATTGTAAGCTGAACCACTGTAAATCAGGGACTGTCTATATATTCTTTGCTACTGTATGAATTTGTGTTATACATATGTAGCTCTCTTTTAAAAACATTAACAGGGGCGCCTGGGTGGCGCAGTCGGTTAAGCGTCCGACTTCAGCCAGGTCACGATCTCGCAGTCCGTGAGTTTGAGCCCCGCGTCAGGCTCTGGGCTGATGGCTCGGAGCCTGGAGCCTGTTTCCGATTCTGTGTCTCCCTCTCTCTCTGCCCCTTGCCCATTCATGCTCTGTCTCTCTCTGTCCCAAAAATAAAATAAAAAAAAACGTTGAAAAAAAAAACATTAACAAATTTAACAACTTAAAAAAAGTCATTATCCCTACTTGAATGTGCAGTCTATTTTAGTTTCTTTATAAAAAAGAGACACCCTTCATTTCCCACACTAGTAGGCACAATTCACCAGCTTACGTCTGCCCAGTTGATCTGCAGGACACGGAGTGCTGGTTTTTGGGGTGTGTGTGTGTGTGTGTTTTAAGATTTTACTTTTAAGTAATCTCTATACTCAATGTGGGGCTCAAACTTAGAACCCTGAGATCAAGAGCTGCACACTCCAGTGACTGACAGCCAGGCTCCCCCATAGTGTTGTTTGCACCATAGCATGACCTTTCCTTTCCAACTCTCCTTTCCATGCTATTTTCAATAGCATTTGTTGTAGGAGTGGATTTTCCCCACCCAATAACTGCCAAAATGTTAATATTCTTGCAGCCTCTCCTTTCTCAAAGGATGTCTTCCTTATCAAGGATTTAATTCAGCACATGAGAGACTAACTGCATTCCTACATTCTGGATGATTCTAGAATCATTTCAAGTCAGGAGTAGTCTTCATGTTACAAATGGACAAATGTTTGTCGTCAGACAGGCAGTTCACTCTCAAGGCTAGGTTCCCTAGGTTGCCAGCAGAATGCTCAGAGCTAAGGGTTTCCAATGGGTCACAAGATGCAACATTACATATTCCTGGTATATAATAAATTCTACACTGATAACTTGAAAGTTTGGTATGGGCTTCAAATTTAAGACTGTTCTTGTCTTTTCAAATATGCAGATTTGAGGATTCCATTGATAATTATAAATGTTATCTAAACAAACAGCAATTGATACCTTCATAGGAATCTTTCACGTGTCACGTTTTCTCCTTATATGGAACAGTCTTTCCTACTTTTGAAAGGTGCAACTACCAATCACAGATGTTAGCCATCAGAATGCTTGGCTTTGCAATGGGGCGATAGGCAACCTGTGGCCTCTCCTGCCTGTCTTGTAAAGCAGCATTGAACTCACAGTGGAAAGATGATGGCTAAACAGGTTAGTTGATACAGTAGACTCAATGGCCAGCACTTGGGAACCCGAATAATGGGTGTTTTCATCAGCAGCAACCTCATTGTCATCATCACTAATTTTAAACACCATTAGATGGCCAATTGCTGCACTAGGATATGAAAAACTGCTGGCTCTTTCCACTTGTGAATTTTTCTTTTCCAGAGTAAATCTTATCCATGAAATGAATACAGGTCCATACAGCGACTGGTAATACTCCTATGTCAGCACTTTTCAGACTTTCATGATCATGAAAATCGCTTAGGGATCTTGTTAAAATTTAGATTTTGATTCAGTAGATCTGGGCGGAGCCTGTCATGCCACATTTCTGACAGGATCTGGAGGGACCCTGCTGCTGCTGGCCGCTAGGTACCAGGGTTATGCACACCCTGAACTTTACACAGGGTAAGAATGACATGCTTGGTAATAAATGCAATGAATATTAAACTATATACTTATGTGTGCAACCAAGTAATGTTTCTTTCTTCTTTCTCTCAAGCTTATCTCTCTGCATTTCCATTTCTCAGTCTTCAAACAAAATGCAGGTACACAATAAAAGTACAACTAGTTTCCTCTCTATGCTGACTACAGGTGGATACAAGGCAAGAGGAAAAAATCAATGCTATCATTCATAAAGGAAGGGGCGCATTTACCAAAAAAAAAATCTTTTAAGTGAAAAGGCAAAGATTTTCACCTTGAGATATTTAAGAGTGAGTGATAACTGTTATTTCCTTTCTTACCATAACCCAAGTCAATGTTTACATTCATTCTATTTGACCCAACAACAAAATAAGGTATTAACAAAATCTTTTTTTCTGTGATCTGTGTTGCTTCTCTTGTGTAACTAAATATTTACATCTGTTTCTTGAAACAACTACTTAAGGTAAACAGTTTAATCAGTAAGAATACTGTACCCTCATAAGCTGTTATGGCCTCTTAACAATTCTGGAAATATTTGCTAAGCTTTCATTATCATTTCTATTGCCATGACCTAGTTCCCTTGATATGCTTGAGGATAATGGGTGAAACAAAATAATAGAATTTGAATATGGTAAAGTAATACTCTAAATTCTAAAACCCAGCATCCAGGCAAAAGCTAACTATGGGTTATATGATCCAACTCAATTTTGTTTTTGTTTTTTCAGGCTTTTGTTGTTGTTGTTGTCATTTTCCAAAGTGAGATCCGTGGTAAGAAAATATTTACAACAGGCCTAAGTACCACACACACTCAAGAATATTTTTGGTGAAAAAAAATGTGTTCATGAAACAATATTTATAACATACAGTGTACTCTGATAATTCTATTCTTTCTCTTACTTTATTTTATTATTATTCATTTTCAATGCTGGCTATGACCTACTAAGGTGATTTCATAGGCCACTCATGGGTCATTCAAACTTCCACGTTTGAAAATGCAGAAACCTTGAGAAACGTCTGAGAGCTGAGGCAGCTTCTCTAGTGGTTTATGGATGCAAGAGTTGTCCAGAAACTGTGGCCATGCTGCGACATTCATAGACCAACGGCCTGGTCAGAGAGACCGTACAGGGGCATTTTAGTGGCAGTTAACCATATCTCCACCAATACATTCAGTATAAATGCTTTCTCCCCTCCCTTCTTTGGAGGATAATGTAAGAAAATCGCCTCTGACAATTAGGTAGAATAATGGAGTTTCAGTGAATTATCCAATTACTATTAGGAAGTAATGAGGAAGCAAGTGAAGAATGACTATGGACCAGAACCGATGAATACAAGGAAACATGCAGGTAGCAATTTAGCATCTTTTAAATAAACTTGAATATAGCTAGCTGCATTGACCTGGGAGTCACATCGGTGAACCAAGGAGACAGTATTCTAAAATAAATTGGAACTTTTAAGTACCGGTCAATCACAAAAAGTGCAGAGAAAATGAGATTTTGGTTTGTGTTTGTCCATTTCATGAGGGAAGAGCCAACCTGTACCTTTCAGAATTTCCAACAGCACAGAATCATTACAGACGGAGAGGGCAGGCATTCTAGTTTCCATTTTATAGAAGGGACACAGGAATCAGGTGTGTGAGATAAGAAACTCAAGTAAATGAAGTCATGGATCCTAAATGAAGTATGTTGAAGCCACACGTCCATGCCTGGCTACTTGCTCGATCTTTTCTTTCCCATTGAAACACGAGCAAGCAAAGACAAAGCACACCCCAGTTGGTAGCAAGAGAGACAAACAGGCTACAGGGGAGTATTGCTATCTTTAGTGGGTTTCAAGAGTTGTTCTGCATGAAGAAAGATGGGGTAACCTTTTATATTTCCTCCTGCACAGTTATTCTCAGATTCCATATGGGGAGTACAAAAATAGTGAAGAAAATCTCCCTAGTTCAGAGTTGGGTACCATGCAGAGGCTTAAGTGATACTTTTGAGTGGAAAAGAATTAGCTGAATATTTTTAAAACAGCAATATTTTAGTGATGATCAGAGATCATATTCCTTATATATTTTATCTTTCAATGTTTCTAAGGCAGATGTGTATTCTGACAATTCACTGACGGTTATTGGTCTATTTAAGTATATATGTTGGGATAAAGATATGTTGAACAGACTAGCAGGGCATATCGCAATATTACTCCTCTCAAAGACCTTTTCATAACTCTCTCAAGGGCCTCTGGCTCTTAGTAAACATCAGCTTTTTTTGCTCTCAGCTGAAATTATTCTGACAGCTTTGACATTACATTATCATTACAAGATCGGGGTATACTTAAAGATAAATGAGGGTTCATGGAGAATTAAAAACAGAAGAATTAATGCCTGTTTCCATAATTTGAGGTTAGAATATCAAAGGTTACTCAGATAAAAATTTGATCCTTCTTGTTCACTTAATCACCTTTATACAGGTAAGCAAATGATTCATGTTGTTCCATCAACAGCCCTCCACTTCCTCCTCACACAAAAACACATATGTCTCATTTCAAAGATGTGTTTAAAAGAAATGATGACATTTTAACATCCTGGAAAGATTTCTTAATGTGGATTAGCTCTAATTCCAACTGATTTTCTCTGTAACTCAGCCTCAGTCACTCTCATTAAAAAAAAAAAAAAAGGAAAAGGGAAAGAAAAAGAGAAAGAAAAAGAAATATTCCCAGCAAGATCTTTCAGTTACATGGTAGATTTTTCTAAGTAGATTGCATGCCTCTCGCTCTTATATGATATATTAATAAGATATTATGTTACTGTACAATTTACTAAATTGCAAAGATCATTCTTACTTTCTACGCAAATCTAATCCTACAAAGCACATGCACGTTCATACACACGTGGTTAAACACTCTCAAGTGTGGTGGTCCTTTACAGAGTCACATAATTAAATCATTTGGGGGACTTTTTCAAGAAAGTTTATTATGGCCAAAAAAAAAAAAAAAGATTCAAAATGAAAAGTGAAATTTGTACCTGAGTTTTAAATGGCAATTTTTATTTGTTTATTTGTATAATTATCCATTTATTTTAAGAGCACCAGTGAAGATGGGAGTTTGGAAGAGGATGCATTAAGAGGAGATGAAACAGATGGAAAACACAGTTAAGATCAAAGAGCCCCATCAATTCATTCGGAGAGTCAGAATCCAGCTGAGCCTTGGAGCCCTGTCTGCATAATAAGAAAGGTTGCCTAAAACATAAGGATTAAACAGATGAGCTGTCTCCTGCAGAGGCGTGGGAGGGAAGCCCCACTGAGACACTTGTAAAGACACTTTGGAAGAGCACACCTGCTCCTCCAGTCAAACATACAGGAGACCAGCCTGACCAAAGATGTCCCACTAATGTACTAGTTTTAAGAAAAAGGAATGTATGTCCTAAGAATGTCTTTTTTTTTTTATTTGTCAAGGTATTTTCAGTCCAGGAACAATGACAAATTAATAAGTCGCCTCCATTTTTCCAAGGTGACTTACCAAGTGCTTACTTTTCGAAACTGAGAAAAAACAGAATGCATGTTTTCCTATGTCATGAAACTGTGTTAGGGAGAAGGCTACCTTGTGATCAATTTTTTTTCCAATAAATGGTGCTTTTCTTGAGACAATCTTGAGTAACACTGGTAAATATATGCTAATTCTGTTTTCCATTATCAGGAAATTATCATTTTTAGTAGTATATCCCAATTTTTATGAACACCGTGCCAGGTTATACTCAGAGCTATGCTAAATTACACAATTCAGTTCCATATAGCAAGAATACAGCACAGAAATCAAATGCACTTAAGGCTCTGGGCCCGTGACAAATGGTACATTTATTCTAATGACTTCTCCACAATGTTATGTTGTAGCTACTGATAAGAAATTATTCTGAACATAAATACAATTTTCTTTTAAGAAAGCTAAGCTAAGCACGCTGGGCCTTTAGACCCTACTGGGAAAAGATCGTATGGAGTTATAACATTAGACTTCAAATAAAATTTAAAAACTTTACCTTTGGTATGGATTAACTTTCTCAAGCACAGCATGTAGGGTGATTTAAACACGCAATTAATAGACACAAATATATGGTAAGCATCGGCTTTTGTTTAATTCACCAAAACAAGCAATCCAATTTGCAGTGAGAGCAACAGAGACTCTCAGGAGTAGAACAAGCTGCAAAATGTCAAGAAGTGGTTTTGTGGGGTTGAAGTGCAGTCTTTGACCTGCTCCCTGGTAGTGTAATTACATTGTCACTCACTCAACCAACCAACCAACCAACCAACCTTTTTACAGTGTTGATTACGTGTAAGGCACTGTGAGGGATACAGAGAATTACACACGAACGGTACGTAACGATACCAAACTGAAAGTGTCAAATGCGTGATGTGGGTAAATGCTGTAGAAGCAAAAAACACTGTGGGATGAAGAGCTCAAAGTCTTCATTTAAGAGATGGGATCTCACTGAGGACATGAGGTATGAGGTGAAGAGGAGGGAATTGGTTCTCCGGGGGAAAGTACAGAGATAGAAGGGCCTACGCTCCACTTGGAGAGAGAAGACTCACCATTGCACTTAACAGGCAGATATAGAACCTTATGTGCAAGCTTGAAAAGGAAAGAAAGGTAATTTTGAGGAGTCTTCACTAGCACACAAACTGCTTTCCCCTCAGTCTTTCTCTAGATGTCTTCTGCACAATCACTTGGCTTTCCTATTAAAAACTCACAATCCAGGGGTGCCTGGGTGGCGCAGTCGGTTAAGCGTCCGACTTCAGCCAGGTCACGATCTCGTGGTCCGTGAGTTCGAGCCCCGCGTCGGGCTCTGGGCTGATGGCTCAGAGCCTGGAGCCTGTTTCCGATTCTGTGTCTCCCTCTCTCTCTGCCCCTCCCCCGTTCATGCTCTGTCTCTCTCTGTCCCCAAAATAAATATACGTTGGAAAAAAAAAAAGTTTAAAAAAAAAAAACTCACAATCCAGACATTGTGAATCAGAATCTTTGGTGATGAGAACGGAGAAACTGGACTTTTGAACAAATTCACAAGTGTGGATGTTGTTTTTCATCTCTTAAAGGTAACGGGAAACCTTTAAAGTATTCAGGAAGAAGTGAACTGAAGGATAGGTTAGAAGGACTTTGGGAAGGGTGGATTGGGAGACAAAAAAAAAAACTCTGGGCAGGAAGTCCAAATCAGAAGTTCTCGTTTTAATCTAGGTATGTGGTAAGAATAAACATCCAAATAAACATCCATATTTCCATTTCTCTCAAAAGCAGAAGCCCTTAATCCCAAATCTCATCAAAATTTCCTACATATTAATATTCCAATATGTTTATTTTTAGTTTTTATTTTGAGAGAGAGAGTGAGAAAAAGACAGAGAATGAGCAAGGAGAGGAGGGGCAGAGAGAGAGAGAGGAAGAGAGAATCCCAAACAGGCTCGATTCTGCCAGCACGGAGCCTGATGCAGGGCTCCACCTCAGAAAACCTGAGATCATGACCTGAGCCGAAATCAAGAGTTAGAGACTCAACCGAAAGAGTCACCCTGGAACCACAATATTCCAATATGTTTTTAAGAATGACTTTGAAGTCCAACTCATTTCAGTAAGACATTACTGTCACCTTAAAAAAACTTTTTAGGGGGCGCCTGGGTGGCGCAGTCAGTTAAGCGTCCAACTTCAGCCAGGTCACGATCTCGCGGTCCGGGAGTTCGAGCCCCATGTCAGGCTCTGGGCTGATGGCTCAGAGCCTGGAGCCTATTTCCGATTCTGTGTCTCCCTCTCTCTCTGCCCCTCCCCGTTCATGCTCTGTCTCTCTCTGTCCCAAAAATAAATAAACGTTGAAAAAAAAAATTAAAAAAAAAAACTTTTTAGGAGCTCCTGAGTGGGTCAGTCGGTTGAGCTTCTGACTCTTGATTTCGGCTCAGGTCATGATCCCAGGGTTGTGGGATCAAGCCCCATGTGGGGTCCTGTGCTGGACGTGAAGCCTGCTTAAGATTCTCTTTCTCTCTCTCTCTCTCTCTCTCTCTCTCTCACTTTCTCTCTGACTCTCAAATTAAAAATTATATATATTTTAAAAGTACACTAATCTACTTCTAATAACTACTTTAGTGCCCATTTTCAGAAGTTCTCATTCAAATCTGACTCTTCAGATAAATAAATATTTGTTTCATTAATCCTTAGAGTAGTTATCAAAATCATCCATAAATACTATCATATGGACCAAAAATTAAGACAATAAATAATATTCAGTGCTAGTGAAGGTACTGAGAGGATTATGAATAACTATTTTTGAGAGTTTAAATTTATACACCTGTTCAAGGAGCAATTGGTAATGTCTAACAAAAATTTAAATGTCCAACAAAAAAAGTACTTCTGAAAGTCTAGCTTAGAAAAGTATCTCCAGAAGTGTACAAGGATAGATAGTACATGCACACACACATACACACATGCTTATATAATCATTATTTTACAGAAAAAAGATGGAAATAATTTACAAGAACATCAGGAAGGGAATAGGTATATGAAGGTACATATACATTACAGAAAATGGTGTAGTTATAGCCACAAATTCTGAACATCTTTGTGTTGTTGAATGATGTTCAATATAAATAATTTAAAACCCAAAATATGTATTGGGGCGCCTGGGTGGCTCAGTCGGTTAAGCGTCCGACTTCGGCTCAGGTCATGATCTCACGGTCCGTGAGTTCGAGCCCCGCGTTGGGCTCTGTGCTGACAGCTCAGAGCCTGGAGCCTGCTTCAGATTCTGTGTCTCCCTCTCGTTCTGACCCTCCCCCATTCATGCTCTGTCTCTCTCTGTCTCAAAAATAAATAAACATTAAAAAAAAAAGAAAAATATGTATTGAATAATCAAATTTTTTATTAATTTTTTTAATGTTTATTATTTTTGAGAGGGAGAGAGAGACAGAGACAGAGAGACAGCAAGCAGGGAAGGGGCAGAAAGAGGGAGACACAGAATCCAAAGCAGGCTCCAGATCTGAGCTCTCAGCACAGAGCCCGATGCAGGGCTCGAACTCAGAGACTGCGAGATCATGACCTGAGCCGAAGTCGGATGCTCAACCGACTGGGCCACCTTGAATAATCAAATTTTTAATGAAAAACGCAAAGTGTGTTAATAAGTGCATTTACGCATGTTTGTTTATAGAAAAAGCTCATTAACAATAGTAGGATTGAAAAATAGTAAAAGAAGGGTTTTCACTCTTTAATTTACACATCTGTATCATTTTTCTTTAACAACAAGCAAAAGTTCTTCTGTAACTTAAAAAAAAATAATATTTATCTTTGAAGTAGCTACAAAAATTTACGCAGTATTTGCAAAATCTATTAAGTACTTGCTAAGGATTGTAAATAACTTCTGAAAATAAGTGTCACTTTTGAAGATGGTGTAGAGGAAACTGGCTTCCTTTCATTGTGATTAATTAACTCTCAAAATTTAATGGACTTACAGCCTTTAAAAACCATTCAGAAACGTTAACGATTTAAGTATTGACTTCTACTTTACAAAAGCCTTTCTATTTTAATTAATCTATCAATCTTTCCATCTGATGGGGGAAAACTTTATATTCACATCTTTAAAGACCAGAGTCTGATATAAGTAGATCCGCATAATATCAGAGCTTAGAGGCTAAATTGGGTAATTACGCTACTTGATTATTCATTAGATGCATTTCATAAACCCACCTTCACTGATTTAGCACTATTAGATACTTGGTTTCCACAAAATATCATAACTTATACTATATGGAGATGCTGAATATGAACAATTATTTTATATTTAAGTTTAATAGCAATCTGTTTTCAAAACGCTTCCAAAAGATGCTGTTTAAATCACTAACTTCATACTGTGTACAAGGTGGGTTTTCCCTACACCAACATGGTGATTTTTAAAAATTAACATAAAGCTAATTTGTGTATTTTTAAAAGTCAAAAAATGTCTTTTAATTCTTAAACATTACAGAAAATTTTTAAACATCATGGAAAAAAACCCCATAACTTCATTATAAAATTCTCTATAGTTGAATAGAGTTATGTATTTCCCAGATCTCATTTGGCTTTAGTGGAATTCTAGCTCCATTCCGATTCTAAGAAATATGAAAGGAAAAATAAAATATGAAACAGTTGTGGAGTAAACTAAATCTCATTTTCATATATTTCATAGCACTGACACACGGCACGTATCCTTTGCTGACTGTATACAGTCAGCCGTATACTTTGTCACAGTGAAAGGAACAACTTTATCAAGCCTATTCAGATAGGAAATAAGGAGAAAACTACTTACTGCAGTTTCCTAGAGTTTGATGGCAATTAGCAAGTCCTACAGCTATTATTTTATTTAAAGTACCTTTTTTTAAGTCCTGTTTTACAAACTGTGAGAATACATAAGTAAACATTAAGTTCTTGAACAAAGTATTCTTTCCATAAATGTAAAATTAGAAAGATCAGTAAGATAAACAATATAAATGTTCTCTCTAGATGTATGATCAAAGTCATGCTCAGGTTGATAGAGAACATCTAGGAAAGACCAAAAATAATTTACCAACAAGGAGCTTATAGAAGAGACAAAACATCTACGTGTGAAACAATTAGAAAATATTTTACAAATGTTTGAGTGTCACTACGTGCGGTACAATCATAGAATAAAAAAGTGAGCTAGAAAAACATCCGTAATTCCTCTGGTATTTCTCAAATCCTCAGGTATGGTCATTTTTCCTCTTAAGTAGGACAAACATAAAAGCACATATTTTAGAATTTGCATTTATTTTCAGCTACACCAGTGCTAGCTGTCCCCCCTCCCAAACTCACCCCAGGTGAGTTTGATCACCTTGTAGCCATGTAAGAATTCCACAAATTAGAGGTAAAAATAGTAAAGTTCCATGGCACGTATTAGTAGCTTAACAACATTGTTTACTATGATGATTTTTATTTCTTTCTATCAGAAAATCTTGCTATCAGAAAATCATTTAACAAATGAACTCCACTATGTGCTGCATACTATGTTTGATATAATGCTGGATGATGGGGATAGAAGATGAACAAACGGATAAAGGTCTCTAAACAGATATGAATTGGTTTTCCTGGTTTAAAGGTTTTCTTTTTTTTTTCTTTTCAGAGAAAGTAATTCCATAATCTTCTGTAGCAATGTTTTCCAGGTCCATCATAGCTTTTTTCAACACCTTAAAATACTTAGCCTTTGTTTCTCATTTCTATTTGCTCTAAAAAACACACTAGGTACCCTTGACATGTGCAAGGCTTATGATACGTGTACGTGGTTTTTTGTTTGTTTGTTTCTAAAATACTTTTTAGGTCACAAGGCAAAAGCTAGTGACAAGCAAGGCAGAACAATACAAACGTGTTAACATTCGTTCTAGTTTAGGTCTAACTGTAAAAAGCTTTGAACGCAAAGGAAATTGGTTCAATGTTAAATTTAGGCTACACAAATCATATCAGAAACAGAAACTTCTCCCCACAGACTTCTTAACATTTCCAGTTTAGCCGACATTGATCGAGATTTACTTTTGTCCTGATTTAATTGAAAATGGTCTTCGATATGAATACTATCCCGCAACATATCCATGTGTGCCTGGGGTTAATGTCATAGCTTTCTTTAAACTGGAAAATAATTACTATGAACTTTTCTAAAGGTTTCACAAACCAGCACCTCCAAAGTACTGAAATTATCTTAATTCTTCACAGTGATTGTGCAGCTAAAGAACTTTTGACTTTTTTCTCAAAACACTTCTACTTCACCAGCAACAGATGAATTTATGAACATTATTAATTCAAATGATTTTTTCATTTGTGTAAGCTCCAAGGTTGTCTCACTAAGATCAGCTCTCTCTCTGCATTCTATAAAATGTAATCAATCTCTATTATGGTCATGAAAATGGTATTTGTCACTTTGCCGAGAAAAAAAAAATCAATATATCTTCCAAGGCTGAACAGGCATTTAATGCAATGAATTGAAGACTATTAGAGAAATTTGGCTTGCCAGGAGTTTAGGACGAGATAATAGAAATCCAGAAAATTCACAGAAAGTTGGCCAATAAAATATATACATAGGCCATAGAAATTAATATTTGGGCAGTAGAATAACCTGCCATCTCCAATCCTGATAAGAAAATGGATTTAGATGGGAAATCTCCAAGGGGACACCATTTTAAAAAACAAAAGTGAAATCCATATACCAAGAAAACATTTCTTGAATGTGGCTGATAAGTTCATTCTCATTTCCTTATAAAATGTGCCAGATAGAGGAATGCTTTTAGAGTTGCATAAATGTAAAAAACCTTCAAGGTCAGAAACCTCTAAGGATATTGCCACTGGAAATATTTTGGCTCTGAGCTTTTCGGGGCTGTAATCTGTTGCCGTGGTTAACTACAGGGCACAATGGTGTTGTAGAGTGGAGAATCCAAAGCACATCTTGCCAGTCTCCCTCTCAGAGAGGACCTCTCATCCTGTTCTTCCAGCTTCCTGTTACCTTCAGCAGAAAGGCAGCTTGCCCCTTGACAACGTCCTGTCTGTAGAATAACTCTCTTCTAAATAGAGAGTTCTCTGTCTTGAGCTGAAATCTACTTTTTAAAAAACTGCCACTCTTTGGTTCTAGTCCTATATTTGGAACAACATAAAGTCAGTCTGTTGCCCTTCCTTTGCATCAGCCTTTTAGATGCTTGAGGTCAACTATCATTTCCTCTGGCCCTTTTCTTTTCTAGTTCCTTCACCCATTTCTCCTACTACGCTATTCACTGTGCACATGGTTTCAGAAAATTCACAGTGAATTCAGAAAATTCTTCCCAAGATAGTCCAATTTCTCAATACGCCTTTTAATTTGTACCACCAAAAATAAACATAAGAAAACAAGTATGTTCAAGAAGCATTAAATCCATCAGAGACCTGATTTACTGTAGTTGGAAACTACAACATAAAAGCGGATTCCTTCTTTCTTTCTCACAGCACCTTCACTGGATTTGTTTTCGGTTGAGTTTATGATCGATTAGAGCAGAAGCACTATGGAGGCAGGAATTCTTGACTCTCTTGTTCACTGCTCCATCTTCAGCACTGAGCACACATATGCACTCAATAAACACTTGGTGAATAAATGTAGGAATAAAATGGTCATTTAAAGCGGCTAGATCTTTGCTTATCTGCACTGTTAACAAGCCACGTCACTTCTAGTCTATACTCATGGAACTGATTTTAAAAATCCAAACATAGCGTTTTGTATCTGCTGAATATTGTCTTGGATTAGATCAAGCCTTTGCAAGAGCTAAAACTATATCCAAATGCATATGCATGAACAAAATGTTACGGTAAACAATGGACTTTATTATAGCCTATGAGCTTAGTCATTATCATACCCTATAGTTTTCAAGTACGAAGTAAACACCTCTCTATATGTTAACTAACTTCATTTTTATTCCTGTTGTAAATAGTTATTTCATTACTCTTCAAATGATAGTTATCATTTTCTACCTGAGACACCTTGGCTCATACCATAAGTAAATTCCAGGATCAAGATTCAGATTCAGGTATCTCAAAACCAAGTCCTATATGTTATTCACCATTCCATCCTCCCTGTTTTATAAAATTGAAAGATGACGTGAAAGGGAAAACAATGGCAAGGAATTTCTAAAGAGAGACACTTTACCTTCCTGATAAAGAGAAGTATCATTTTTCCAAAGAGTTTATTATAAATTTCTAGTAGAAAATCATTTTTCCTTAAGATATTTCCCTTCTTTGCTCTACAGTCTATAAGATTAGAGATTCAAATACTAAAAGAAATTTTTAACTTTGAAATTTACATCAAAGTTTGAATTTTCACTCCTATTACTGAAAAAACTGGTAGAGGTAGAAAACAGTAGAACACTTCAGGAGAGGAGAAACAAGATCCCAGTCACGGACTCATGTGAAGAAACTATGTTTCCACAATGGCAAGTGAACTACTAAATGCAATTTCAAAAAATTGTGCATGAAAAAAAATTCAGCGCTTCTCCTTCTTTGATGAAAATAAGCCAAAGGAGACTAGTGGTAAACTGAATTTTTAAAAAAAAAAATGTTGGCCATTTGTTGGGTGTCACATAGAGTGAACACGCATGACAAATGTTTGTATCACCAGTTTTTCAGGAGTAACTCCCTGTGTGATAAAAGATCAAGGCAATTTTGACCAAGGAATTCAAGCAACTGCCAATTTTACAGAAATATTCCCCTCAAACAGGCTAACTAACATTCTACTGAGGCAAACTGGATAATCACTTGTTTGAATAATGGCATTATGACCATACAATGTACCAACCTTTTTAACTATCTTGAAAATTCAATTTCTTATTAAATAAAAGCACAGGATGCTTCATCTTTATTTGCAACAAATCTGTGGATGCTCAATTCATTTCATGACTTGCTCAATTACAAAGTAAATAAGCGACTCGCAGAAATTACTTATTAGATGACAACAATGAAAACCAAAGATCTTATTTTCTTTCTGGGCTTAAACTGCCCCTCTCTGGTTTTCATGAATAGGATTTTTCACTGCCATCTATTGTTGGCACTTTCAGTAAATGTTCCTCATAGAAGTTTAACTGTAACTTTCACCAAAATAACAAAGTTGCTTCATTTCTGAGGTCACCAAACAAAGCAAGTTAATTAAAATTATTATTTTTTTGTATTTAACATGGAAGATCTTGACATCTTGAGAGATAGTTATACTAAGTCTTCTTTAGTATAAACTAAATATGTTTCCTCAATTGTAAGTCTCAGAGTACAAATGTGCTCAGGTTAACTGATCTAACTATGCTAAGTAACTTCCTCAACAAATCTTTGACCCTCTATGTGTCAAACACTATGCTACATCATGGGAAATTGAAGAATTAAGGCACAATCCTTTTCTTCAGGTAGGTACAGTCTAGTGGATAAGACAGAAACATGAGCATAAAATTTCAACACAGTGGGATAAAAATAGCATCACAGAGAATTAAGTTCACAGATGTCACCCAGAAATGTGACTATCACACAGTAGGCACTCAACAGTTATTTGTTGACTAGATGAACAATTGAATGAATCCCGATTGCACTAGAAACAAACACGGGAGGCACCTACATCAAGCTAGGACACTTGTGCTGCAGACTAGAGTGACAGATGAGGAGATGTTTGACTTTACTTGTATTTGTTTCCAGAATATTCCGACCTCATTCACTATGGGGGCAGGAAGGAGAAAGGGAAAGGGAGCCAGAGAAGATAGAGCCATCTTAACTGTCGATCTAAGACAATTTTATTATAAGATGATTTCTCCTGAATGGCAGGCTCTCAACCTGAACCTTGCAGGAAAGCACAGTCATTTTCATACCGATTACACCGAAGCCCTAAGTTACAAAGTGATGTATTTGGATTTAAGTGATTGAGAGCAGAACGGGGCCAGCAAGTTCAGCGTATAGTTCACTATGTCACATCCCAGAGAACATACTAATGAAAAAGCTTTTTATACTTGAAGGCCGACTTCAACAAATTTTTGTGACAGTAAATTAAAGATTGGACTTTAAGACACCAACAGAATAGAGTAGGTCTAGTATCGGTTGTATACCTGCAACAGTCTTTACAAATACATTTATAATTATGCCTTCTCAAAGGTCTATCTTTATTCTCTCCTACTAACTAGAATGTGAGTGAGAATTCAAGCAATTACAAAGAAAGCTGTTGAGACAAAGTAATAATGGTCTCCTGGATAAGATCGTATTCAAACGATGAACTTTCTAAGAACTCATTTTTCTACAAAAACTTAAAAAAAAATTAAGCCAATGAGTCGAGGTGTCCTCCACTAAAGCCATCTTCCACAATGATAAATCTAGTGAAGAAGACAAGCTGATTCCTGTCTAAATATGTGTCTTCTTTTAAAGCTGAGTTAGAATACATGAAGTCTTTCCACCTAAACCTCCAAGATAGCAGTATAAAAAAAAAGCAATGTTGTAAGTCTTGATTATTTAGTCTCTGCCAGCCTACATCCCTGCACCATCAATTTCAGACTTTTATATTTTGCCCCGCTGTCCTTCTGTCATATCCCTGGATTGATTTCTAACTCTGGGTAGTTTAATTAATAGATGTTCTCTATTCCTGCTCCAAAGCTATTCGCTGGTGCTGTAAAAGCTTACACTAATGGGCAGATTGATGCCATTACAAAGGGATGCCTTCGGAAACTCCTACGCTTGCACCAACACGTCTCCCTGCCCTAGTTCTCAAGAGAGATGTTACAAACCTTTACTACTCTTCTCTTGTCCACCCTCAGTTGACTACCTTGCTTCCTACATCCTAAAGGATAAAAGAGCCCGTGAGGTGGCAAGGTCTTCATTGTACCAGCTGACAAGCATCCTTAGCTTCTTTCGTCCCCTCTTGGAGGAGAAAGGTATACCTTTTTCTTTACATTTTTTTAACGTTTATTTATTTTTGAGACAGAGAGAGACAGCATGAACGCGGGAGGGTCAGAGAGAGGGAGACACAGAATCCGAAACAGGCTCCAGGCTCTGAGCTGTCAGCACAGAGCCCAACACGGGGCTCGAACTCAGACCGCGAGATCATGACCTGAGCTGAAGTCGGCCACTTAACCGACTGAGCCACCCAGGCGCCCCAGGTATGCCTTTTTCTTTCTAAGGTCTCTCCTCCAGGTGGATTAACTTCTTCCACTTCCCCCAGGAGGTGCTCCATTAGGTAATCTGCTTGGCTTCTGTTTCTCTCTTTAATTATCAGTATCTTTCCCTTCAAATGTGCTCAATTCTCTTGCTTTTTCAGAAACCTCCTTTGAGCCTACCACTCCTTGTCGGTAGCATTCTATTCCCCTCTTTGCTTTCAACACCAAATGTGTAGAAAATGTAGACTGCCTACTATTACTCTTAACTTCCTCAGTCATATTTATTTTTCCACCTAGTATGATATGGCTTACATTCCCACTAATTCAATCTTTCTGAGATGACCATAAACTTTCTTATTTCCAACCAAAGGTTGGATGCTTCATCTTTATACTGCTCGGCAGCTTAGTGAAATTTGGCACCAGTAAGACTCCCTTCTGTTCAAAATCCGTGTTTTTCTTTTATGCCTTGGTTCCCACGGCATCACTCTTCCCTAAAGTTCCCTTGCTTCTTTCTGTCTCCTTCGGTAGACTCTGTCATCCTATTCATCCTTTAAATGTGCAGTGGCTTGCCAAGTTTCCATGGGGGCACTCTTCAATGCTTTCAACTCATTCTCCTAGATTAGAGGTGGAAGAGAAAGGTGTTCTACTGTTACATAAATTCTACCTCCTCTGTTCAACCAACATTCACCTGCCTCAAAAGGTATAAATAATAATGAAATAATCACAATTCTTTTTGAGTTCCATGACCTCTGGAGATCGCTACTAGCATTTCTTTTAAGTATTTCAAGCTTAATATTTCTCTCTCTCCCTGTCTCTGGCAAATTACCCCCCTTTTAATACTAATCATAATGGCATTATCATCCATTTCAGTCATCTGAACCAGAACATTTGGTACCATCCCTAACTCTTCCCTCTCTCTGTTCCATCACATTGTTGGTCACTAACATTTATCAAACTCAGAAATGTTTATTGAATCTAGCTTCTTTTCTTCATTCTCATCACCATGCATAAAATCAGCTCCTTATTATTTGGAGGGATAGAAAATTATAACATCTTTCTTATCTTTCCCTTCTTGTTTCTCCTTACAGGCAATATGTATATTTTTTCCATGATTGGCATATTTAGCTATGTCAAAAAAAAAGTAATAAAAACAGGGTATTTCAAATCATTAGCCCATCTGGAAAACAAAAATGCAATCATGTAGCTTGGTTGGCCATTTTCTGCAAGATTAAAAATTCAGATTCCTTTCCTTTGCATTCAAAGCTCATCACCATCTGGCCTCATCACATCTTTCTAAGTCACTATTTACCTCTCTTCCTTCATAGGTACATATACCCAAAGCCTTACCGTATTGATTTTCTCACTGTAATTGTGGGCAAACTTTGTGGGTATTATTTTCTCCACCTAGAATGATTTCCCCCATGTCTTCATTCTGCATCCTTTAATAATCAGCGTCAATGTCATCCTTTTAGGTAAAACCTGTCCCAGTTACCCCAGTGGGTAACTGAAACTAAATCTTCACTAATTTTTTGTGTGGCAATTTATCCATTTTCCTGTCACTCTGACTTGACAGTGAAGTCTTTTAGGACAGAGAATTTATTTCACTCCTCTCTGTATCTCCAGAACATAGCACAGTGCCTGGGATATAGGAAGCAGTGAGTACCTATAAAATTGAAATCAGGGAAAGTAACTCACTACTGTTTTCATTTCAATATGTCTATTGTGTTAAATACATAGGCTACTTTCACAAATTAGGTAAAGAGGTCATAAAGGAAGTAGATTTTTAAGTCATTTTATAAAGCTATATTAATGAGATAAATTTGGACAGTTGACAAGAGAGCTTGATGGGTGGTCGTGCATGTTTATATTTTTCAGTCTATCTATCTGACATATATTAAGAATATAATGTATCATAGGGGTGCCTGGGTAGCTCAGTTGGTTAAGCATCTGGCTTTTGATTTCGGCTCAGGTCATGGTCTCACGGTTCATGAGTTTAAGCCCAGCACCAGGCTCCGTGCTGACAGCGCAAAGCCTGCTTGGGATCCTCTCTCTCCCTCTCTCTCTGCCCCTCCCTAGCTTGTGTGCACTTTTTCTCTCTCTCAAAATAAATAAATAAAAAGAGAATATAATGTACCATTACATTAACTTACAATAGCTTAATGGCTACTTTTATTAAGATAAATGGTTTTCAATAAGAAAATGACTTCATACATATAGAAGTCACTAAACATTTTACATGATCCATAGCTTCCTATTTTAAATGTATTGTGTATTTATCTTCTTGGCAATGTATTGGAAAATAAACTACTTTTCAGATACTTAGACATGACCATATTTTCTTTCCATCCTATTGGACAGTTATCAAACTTTGATTTTTTTTTTGCAATAAGAATTATTTAAGTAGAAGTTTTCCTAAAGTTGAAGTTTTCCTAAAGTTGTTTTAAATACTCCGTCATGGCAGTGGTATTAAAACTTACATCCACCTCTGAAATTTCTCTTTGGATTATACTGAGAGCTCTAGGAGAATAAAAATAAAAGTGATTTTAGTAAAACAGAAGCCACCTGTGAATTATCCACTCCCTTGTGAACGTGCAACCACAACTACATATGCCTTGTCGGTTAATGGAAAAGAATGAGAGTTAGTAATGCATGGTGTTGGCACCACATGTATTTATGGTTTTCATGAAAGAGACCATTTGCAATTCACAGTAAAAAGCCTGATGTATTTATTACTGCCAAAGACAAGTGTTGCTCTCAGTTAGTTTTCACTGTAAACCTTTTCAGTCTTTGTTGTCATATCCAAGCATCTGCTGCACCACAGTAGAAGAAATCTGAACACAGTCCTATGCAGCTGTCAAGTTCTGTGTAAATTTTTGTCAAAACCCAAGTTCTTTGCAAGCAGTCATTCATTTGAGATTTGTGTTCCTCACCGATTACCTAGGTATTCTTAACTCCAAACTGTTTCTATGCTCACTTGTGATCCCAGAGCATAATAATAGGAGTTAAGTATTACTATTTTTCTAATTGACTACCTGAAGGGAAACCATCACGTTGATTTTGCCTCTGACACCTCTGAATAATTTGCACATACATGACAACCAAATTTCACCCATTTCGAGTATAAATCCTAGAAAGAAATGAGAACCTCGCATTTTCTAAGTAAAATCTTTCATAGGCCATCAACAGCAAAGTGAAATAATACTGAACACACCATGAAAATAAAAATGAGAGGCTCTCAAACAGGGGTGACAAGGTTTCCAGGAAGGTAATCCTTCTTCTATTATTTCCTTTACCACTTCCTTCTCCAATCATAGAGAACAAGTCTAAGAGTCATTTTCCATGTTTCCAAAGGGTAGAACTCAGTACAGCAATAAGTGAAAGGAAATCACTCATTTTCCTCATCCTCATATCCTGGATATAAAACAAATTGAAGTCTGAAACCATACGTATTAGGATGAAAATAAATAGAAAAATAAATATAAGTGACCCATTTTAGCACATGTAATTTTTTTCTAAGAACATTTTTCTTCATGTTTCTAAGAAAGGCATACAATACTCAGAGTCCTCCTTTATTGGTAACGCAAAAGCCAAAGACAAAAGCTGAGGTTTTATGATATCACACCCATTACACATGTAGGCTATTGGGCTAATAATACTTTTAGGCTGATATTTTAATATTATGATGGAAATGCTAAGATAAAATAGGAAGTGTATTTTAGGAAATGTACTCATTAAAGTTTGGATTAAACCTAGCCATTAAAGTGTGTGTGTCTTTGCATTCTTAATCAGGTGTTTACATCTTCTTTCAGTTGGCTTGAGATTTAATAAAGTTTAATAAGACAGAGCCATAATAATAAACGATTAACAAGATCCACATTTCTTGCTCAGCTTAAGAAAATTCCTGTAAGCCCTTGAAAAACAACTATAAGCTCTGCAATTGTCTATTTGTGGTTTTAAAGAACTCTGAGAGTGGACAGCCAATGAAATGGGTTCAGAAGGCTCAATTTGCATGGAAAAAGGCATGTAGCTGGCTTTCAGTAAGCTGTAGACAAGAAAGAATAGAACAGAAAGAAGAGATTAGGTGGGATGAGTGAAGAAAACAAAGCAAGAGAAAGTAGGCTGAGGTCAAATCTGTGTTGGATGTGTGTGATGGGAGCTACCACTTGAAACTCTCGAGCAAGGGAGTGACATATTTAATACAGAAGTCAGCAGGTAGGACTCCGAGGACTGCAATGGCTTTTATAGAAGGGAAAAAAGGTGAAGGAGTAAGCAAAGCGTCTTAGCAGCCCAGTGACAAGAAACACAAAGACCATCATGCACCTCCTGAAATAGTCTACCCTCGTATAACTGTCTTTATGCACCAAAGAATGTGGCTCACTTATATGACATTGATATTAATTTCAAATGATTAGGGATATATTTACTCTCCATTATTCATCTGAACCTGACATCACAGTCCACAGGTCAGAATTCACAGCTCTTTGGGGTGTGTGCGGAGAGGGACATCGTTTCACATTGACCCAAGGTACCAGCATTGAATACTTGAACTAGTCACCAACTAGGTTCACATAAACATTTGAATTTCTAGGTTTAAAATTAGAAGGTCTTTAAAAATTTAGAGGTTAAAATTAGAAGATGTGGCATCGCTAGATCTATATTCTTAGATAACAACACATTACTTTGATTTTCGGACAGGGCATGCCTTCTCCACTTTGCCACCGTCCCCACTATTCTATATCATTACTCTGCTTGAGCCCCCTTCAATATTAATGTGACCTGCCTGGCTCATTTGAGTTCACAATCTTGGATCTAGATCTTCCAAATGGATTTACATTTTGAGAGAATTTTCCCAGATGGTTTCCCCAGCCATGTAAATTACTAATAAAGAAAACCTATCTTCATATACGGACTATCACTTACAAGAACTTTCATAATACAATCCACACAGTCTCCCAAGAACTAGGCAAGGTATATATTTCCACCATTTTACAGATGAAAGAAAGGCAACTGTAACAGATCAAGAGAGACATCTAAGCTGATCCCTGGTAAGTGTCTGACTTGGCACCAGTTCTCAGGGTTTTCATCCCCTGGTAATTGGTCTTCCCACTCCTGTGAGCTCCCAGTGCTAGACCCCAATTCTTATATCCTGGGCTTTAGCCAACAGGTCTACCGTATTATGACATCCAGGCCTATCACTCACATCTGCCCAACATTTTCCCCCACTCTATCTTATTCCTGGACTCCAAACTCTGCCCAATATTAGCCTCTATTCACTCCTGGCTAGCTTCAATAGATCCTGCAGTTCCCAACTGAAACCTCACTTGGCTATATCTCTCCTTGTTAGTTACGCCCATTGTGCCTCTACTTACCCTGTTGTCACATGCTTAACACCCCATGAATATCTGTTTCCCATAAGTGCTACAGAATGGGGAATAAGTGTTTCTCATTTACTGCAGTGTCTCCATCCCTAGAATAACAGTACTGGCATGTGAAGGGATGATGTCAAGGTTTTGGTTTTGGTTTTAAAAATAGTGTTTTAATTATGTCAGTCTACCTTAAATGAATAGCGACTGACATTTATTGAGTACTTACTATCAACTTTTTCGGATGTTCAGATGTCTTAATTCATATCAGAGTTGTAGGATTCAGGATGGGGACAGAGTGTATGTTTGTTCACAAATAAGATACTGGGATTTATTCTTGCCACTTTCTTGTTGTACACGGGGATATGCTACCTTCATCCTTTAGCTGACATTGACCATAGTCGTGACACTCCTTGCCAATGACCCTTAAATTCTATGTGGCCCCATCCAATGTCTAGTTCATAGCTAAGCTTTGTCAGGCAGCCAATGTAACTCACTTGGGCAATTTTTCCTGCTCTTCAACATTATCTTTTTTATTTGTTGGCCATGTCTAGTTTGCCAATTAGCAGTGCATGGTTATAGTTTTTATTCTTTAAAGTGTTTATTTATTGGGGCACCTGGGTGGCTCAGCCAGTCGAGTGTCTAATTCTTTTTCTTTTTCTTTTTCTTTTTTTTTCAACGTTTATTTATTTTTGGGACAGAGAGAGACAGAGCATGATCGGGGGAGGGGCAGAGAGAGAGGGAGACACAGAATCGGAAACAGGCTCCAGGCTCCGAGCCATCAGCCCAGAGCCTGACGCGGGGCTCGAACTCACGGACCGCGAGATCGTGACCTGGCTGAAGTCGGACGCTTAACCGACTGCGCCACCCAGGCGCCCCGAGTGTCTAATTCTTAATTTCAGCTCTGGTCATGATCTTGTGAGATCAAGGCCCACATTGGGCTCTGCACTGAGCGTGGAGCTTGTTTGGGGTTCTCTCTCTCTCTTTCTCTCTCTCTCTCTGCCCCTCCTCAGCTCATGCTTGCTCTCTCTCAAAATAAATAGACATTTTAAAAAAAGTGTTTATTTATTGTACCATTCTTTTTCTCTGGAATTATTTTTTTTTAAGTATTTTAAAACATTTTCTAATCTCCTTACAGATTGCTTACTTACTTTCATTTTCTAAAACAAAAGCCCTTATTTTGTCAAGGCTCCCATAGCTAATATTGAGTAAGCATAAGCTTACTTTTTCTTTTTCTTAATCAAAAGCTATCTTAGGTATGCCTTGTCTCCTAGATCCTTGAGGCAAGGCTGAAGTCCTATTTTATATGTAGGAGCCCATTAACTACTGATGAATTTTATCATGGGGGAAGAAGGAAATAAAAATCATCACAGATGCTGAGTTTTTGAAACTAGAAGGAAACTCCTGATAGTCAGTATGGCAACGACAGTAGGGAGATGTTGGAAGCATAAATAAAATTTTGCTTTTAACCACTCTGACTTTTAGCTACGGTCCACACACAAGAAATGTGATGTGGAGAAGCAGAGAAACAATATGAAATAATCCATTAAGACACTAATTCCACTGGGAGACCAAATACGAGTCCCAATCAATGAAAAGAGTTCAAAGAAATCACATTGTATAAAAATACTGTTGTAAGTATTTACCATTACTAAACTTTTTAAAGTGGGCTCCATGCCCAAAGTGAGGCTTGAACTCATGACCCTGAGATCAAGAGTCACGTGCTCCACCAAGTAAGCCGCCAGGCACCCCACCATTACTAACTTTTAAACTCTAACTTACTTTTCCAGCTCTAGGCTGTATGTCACCTATTCTGTGGAGCATTTTCTGACTCCACTGCCTGAGTTTGTCACTTCTTCTACATTCACAGGCCAATCAGTCCCTTCATTCATTATGGCCAGAGCTGCAATGTCCTAAATCTACCTCTGTATCCTGTGCCTCCCCACCAGGCTGGAAACTGTTTGAAGGTGGAACCAAGTTGCCACAATTGTTTCTTCACCATCTAGCTATCTCTCACAAGACCTGGCACTTAGTGGGTAGTCCATAAATGAATGATTAGTATATAAATGATTATATTATATTTCAATAATGGATTAGATACTAAGAACAAGAATGGAGCTCCATCTGAATTTCAGGGGACTAAGGTCACCAATGTAATGGTCAGCAAAGGGCCCACTCTAAGTGCAAATAAGAATCCCTGTATTCTGTCATTGTTTTTACCTCCATGGAATGCAGAGAAAGTTCTACATTAACATAACACTGGTGACACAGTGATTGCTGCAAACAGATCCTCTAACCTAGCATCTCTTCCTTGAAGTTAAAACCCAATTAAGATTAACCATACCGACACTTCTGCCTGTAGATGCCGCATTTCTAACAGCAGGGATTTGCCTGGAGGGCTGGGCCAGGAATCAGGCGAAAACAGTTTTGTCTTGAAATCTGAGATATGATGTTGCTAAATAAAAATCAAAAATAGAGACTCTGACATTTTCTGTTTATTAAGCCTTTTTTCTCTCATCTTTACTGCAGACACTTCTACAGATGGATATGGAGATAGGCACCTGCTACAGATCCTGTTTTCCCTTGGGAAATATGCATTTGCTATTTTTCATGGCCATTCTATTTGAAAATCTGCTTTCAGGAATGTTGAAAAGTGGAATCCACTAAGCTAACTTGCTCTGCGCAGCAGAGCACTAGTCACTGTGGGGACTAACCAGTTTGCTTTGCTGTTTTGTGTTATCATGCTCCTTTTAATTTCTTTAACCTACTTGGATGCAGCGTGAGAGAATATTATTAATCAACACCACCATGAGCCCGCCCTCTGGAGAGAGAATGATACACCAGTAACACAGTGGTATCTCCATTATATCTAGTAAGCTAATTTACAGTGCTCTACGTTTTCTTGGTTCTGTAGGTTCTGAGATGATAGGCCATCCAACAATAGACATATCTCATACAAAATCAATTTAGTTTGTGAAGGTCTATTGTTAAGACATGCTTTTGGACTTTGGTGAGATAAAAAACACAAAAAATAGGGGCCAAGGCTTTTAATTTTATTTTCAACCTGGGTAATTTCATGTTTGTTGAATCTAATAATAAATAATTGAGTTTGTGTTTTGTATGTCTTTTTTAATTTTATTTTTCCAGTAATGCATTTTTATTATATTTTACAAAAGTATCAATCCACAACAGATTACAAATTAAGAGGGGGGTAAAAAAAAGGGGGGGTCCTTTTTGAAAATTAAAGCACTCAGAATGGCAGTGTGGCATAGTGTGCAGGGTGAGGCTGACCTGGATAGGATTCCACCTACAGTGGTGGGGACGTTACTGAAGCCCTATGTGACCCAACTGCCTCATGTACAAAATGCACCTAATCCTGCCTCTATCTCAGGATCCTTGGGAAAATCCAGAAAACAATGGTTTGGTGTCAGAGAGATTTCAGTCTCCTCATCTGTAAAATGGACCTAATAGCACTGTCCCTAAATTGTTGTAAGGATTAGATAATTGGGTAAGATTTGTACCTCGGTGCCTATTTGGTGTCTACAAAAATCCAGAGTTAATTGTTATTATTGAACGTATCTGCACATAGTAGCTACTCAATAAATATTAGCTTTTATTTATTATTTTCTCACTTGTGTAGAGGATCCTGAAAATGTTAAGCTTCATGGCTTTAGTTCAAACTTCTGAGTGACGTGGGGCATCATAGCCTGACCATGCCACATATTCTATAGAACGATCTGGATCCTTTGAGAAGCTGTTTGTGGACCTAGCCCATCCGTGTGGGCCCTTCTTTACCAGTGGACATGTCTCTTCTAAGATTTTCACTGAGAACATTCTCCCTTGGACCATCCTGATTCAGCGATAAAAAAAAAAAAAAAAAACCACAGGGCAAATGACAGTGATAAAAGAATGCACAGAAGAGCGATTTCAGGTAATGAGGGAAAATGTCAAAGAAAGGTAATTCGACCTCTTCTTTCACAAATTACTAAACATAATGTGTTTCTTCATGTCCTCTATTAAAAAAAATTGCTTGAGGAGGTAGTTCTGATGGATAAAGGGAATACCCCAAAAGTTCTACACTACTTTTGAGTTTAGTGAACACTTTGATTTGATTCTTACAACCCAATGGCAAATCCTTTTATTCACTTCACTGACAAGCTGAGGCTGAGAATTAAATGGTTTTCCAAGCATATTTTGGGGGTGAAGGCACACCTTAACTTGAACCCAGCCCTTCAAACTCTCAAATATAGGCATGAAAAATACAGGTGAAGTACTGTTATATATATAGAGAGAATATTTTAGGAGAATGTCTCAGCATAATAGTTTGACATGCAAACAACTTTAGATCACGAACGCGGGCGTTTGTGAGAGAAATACAACGGGCAACCAAGAATAAATATATGGATGGGGTGTGTACAGAAAAAAAAATGGATACATATCCAAAAATAAAGAAGAGTATTAGGAAAAAAAATGTTCAAAGGGCTATAGCTTGTGGTCTAAAGCATAACTAGATTCAAAACCCAGAGTTACAATTGGAAAAAAAAAAATGGAAAAGCTGACAGACATTCCTAAATGGCCCCAGGCTTGGAGAGGCAGCCTTTGAGGATGTCAGAGAACCCCCAGGAGAGCCCCAGCAGGCACCTTCCACAGCAGAACTAACCTCACCTCTTGGCCTAGTTAAACATTCCTACTCTGGGGAGATCTCCAGAAGGACCAGGAGAAATCACACTGGCGAATACATTTCTCCAGCTGCTGCTGGATGACTGCAATCTCATCAGCTTAGTATTTGATCTTTGATAAGAGGTCAGTGACCTTTACAAGGGCAACACCTCAAATGTTCTCCGTCATCTCGACCTTTGAGTGGATAAATCTCAGGTCCTTGCTTGAAAGGAGGTTTTACCAGTAATGGCAAGAAGAGAGGCAGAGTACTGGGCCTTCAAAGGGGGTAAAGACAATGCACCTTCACAACAAAAAGCTGACAGTTCTGAAGGCCTTTTCACAATGTTGGCTAAGACCATCATTCTTTGACAAATGCAGCATATAGGAAAGTTGTGTATTTGGAGGTATGTGTGTGTCTCCATAGACATGAAATAAGTAATGGCAACACTAAAGATCATTGCTAACGCTTATTGACCTCCTACCATATGCCAAGCACCGTGCTTTACGCTCATTATTCCCTGTAATCTTTACAGCAACCCAATGGAGGTGAGTACGATTACTTTCCTCATTTTATAGCTGAAAAGTAGGCTTAGAAACCGCTTATACAGCTAGTAAGCAGTACAGCAGGAATTCAAATCAGTCAATCCGGTTCCTGTGTAACCATTACATTTATGCACTAAACGTAAGCTGCAATATTTTCATGATATGACACACACGTGCACACACACACACACCAATCAACATTCTAGACCCTGCAGCAGAGAGGTCAGACCCCCCCCATCCACTGATTTTTTTTAATCTCTTCACTTTACACATGTCAAGTAGACAAAAATTAGACAAAGAAGTAAAAAAAAATGCAGGAGTTTATCTTCAGAAAAGATGGGAAACAAAGAGGGAAAGAGGGAAAATGGAAGGGTGTCAGTCTTTAGGTGTGGAGCATGTGTCAAAGTAGAAATGGGAAACAAAGACCTTTCTGTGTCCCCGAAAAACCAAAAGTAAGAAGGGAACCTTCTAGAGCTTGAAGGAATTGCTTTAAGTTCAACAAAAATGTACAGATTTGATGGGGCTTTCTGTGAAATTCTGACAATGATCGTCTAAAATCCCTGGGTAGAAAAATGTGGCCAGTATCAAGGAGTTACAGTAATGTACAATTCACAGATCTGTTACCAGTCCACCTATTTCACATCTCTGTGTGTCTCTATTCTGTGCTTTTCAGCCTCAAATAGGAGTGTCTGGGATATGTGATGGTGTTGGAGAAGGGGGGTAAAATTGTACCTGGCATACAGCAGAGGCTCAATAAATGTTCTTTGAGTGACTCATGAAAGGGAAAACACAGCACACTCGTCTCAAATATCAGATTCACTCAACAGTAAGCAAATTAAAACTTTCTTTTAAGTAAAACAATCATGACATATAATGAGACAGAATGTAAAATGTCAGTGAATTTCTAAGCTAAAGCCCAAAGCTTCAAATTAAAAAATGGACCTGCCTTTGTACCTGTTTAGGGTAACACCCATCCCCCAGACCCTTAGAGGAGTCCTCGTGGTCACCTTTCCACCAGTTTTATTACTTGGCTAAAAAACGTGTCCAAGAAGTACATGCATGTGACTATGTGTGTGCACGTATTCAAGCTGGATCACGGCCATTGCCTTTCAGATTTAAAGATGAATCCATTTAAAGGAACTGTTCCATTTAAAGGAACTTTATGTCATGTTAGAGAGAAATGGTACATCATTCCTTTCAGCTTATTAAGATAGTATAGTGGGCCCCTGAGAACCATAGTAGCTGAAGGGTAACTGCCTCCTCCCCTCACTCACCATGACCATTATGCTTTGATTCGCATTTCATGCAATTATTTGAACGATAAACAAAAGGAGGACATTTTATTCTCCAGCATTTTTCACTTAACAAATTGGAAAAGAAATATACACACAAAAATTATCCCCTACCCTTGTACCCCTTGCCCCCAACCATGACTATCCTGGGAAAGCGTTGTGAAACCAGAAAGCACTAAGTGAATAATATGAGACGTCATGCTGTTGGGCCTCCAGAAGGCCATGTAGTGCAGTGGAGTTTAGCCGGGTCAAACGCCTGAAAGGATATGGTCATATCCACAGCATTGCTGCTTCATTCAAGCAAAGTACATGGTAACTTTGAAATATTTTGAACTTATTGATTCTGAACTCTCTTCTAGAAAATAAGTGGGTATCTGAAATTCCTCACGGACCCCCAAGGGACATTTATAAATAGAAAATCTTTGCCAAGTTGAAGTCAAATTGGCTGAAGAATTTGTCTAACTGCTAAAGTAGAAGGGACTTCACATTCTTGAAAAGATTCCACGGATAGTCATGGTATGGGCATCCATGGCCTGTCATCTTTCTTTCTTTCTTTCTTTCTTTCTTTCTTTCTTTCTTTCTTCTTTCTTTCTTTCACTAAAAGTTCAAGGACAAAGTTATTGCATTCTTCCACTGCACCTTCTGTTAACTTTTGATCCCGTTTGGTGAGAAATGGCCATACGATGGTCATAGAACATAAAACAAACTAGGGATCTATTCCGTGGTAAGATGGTGTGTGTAAAGGCTCTGACTCCAGTGAAAGAGGCTCTGTTAAATTTATTTCAATATATGGCATGTGGGCACCAGGTGGGGAATATGTTGATTCATTCATAAAATGAGCCATAGCATTATTGCAGTAATCTAACACATCTCAGAACTTTAGTCTTCCCGCCTTAAATGTATGTTACGTTCATCCCTCCTAGACAATTCACTATAGTGCTCATAAGCTTCCTTAAAATGCAAACTGATATTATTCATCCCAATTTTGTCACTCGCAAGGAAATCCCCTCCAGTGACACAACTCTACAGTCTGCTGCTGCTCAGACAGAAGGCTGACGCCTCTCCTCACTCTGTCGGCTCCCTAAGCTCTCATTTGGGAGAATTTGAGAAAAAGGCACCCAGCATGGCAGAGAGACGGGTCAAAAGGTCAAGGATCAATACAGTGATGTGCTTTAGCATATTTGCTTGATTAAGTGAGCTTCATAAAACATTTAAGGAGGTGTATACTTACCACTTACGAAACAGTAATCAAATTAACAAAACATAGTGAAATAAATGCTCACATTCTTCTTCTAATAGAAGAAAACAACAACATGTAAAATGTACTGTTTGAGGAACTTCCCGTATACCTATGTTTTATGGGAATTTTCACCCTGCATATGTAGCTTCCTCTAACCCAGGAGTTACTATTAAAACTATTTGGAATTCTTCCATTGCTTTGTATTTAGACAGTGGTAGGGAGCAGCCCAATAACATGCTGGGTGAAGGTGGACACCCATTTGGGTTGACAAAATCCACCATAGTTATCCTGGAAAGTGAAATTTCTGCCTCCTATAATCAGGAGTTGCTGGGCATTTGATTAAATACCCCAGACATTTGGTCCCCAACCTACTTTTCGTCTCTCTCCCCCCAACTGGCAAACAAGACAATTTAGATCAGAAGAACCCACAGAAACAAAGTGTGTACTTTAATACAGAAATGCTTTTACCTGCCTTGCCTGCTGTGAACGAAATGGGCTGGGCTTTCAACACGTTAGTCAGCTTAACGCCCAGTTGGTGGCACTGGGAAAATGTGCCTGCGCAGTCTTATTGCTGTTTCGGTTCTTTAACTGCCAACTGGAATACAATAGAGGAGTCGAAGGGAAACAAAAGAGAGATGGATCCAGAAAGAACCCGAAGAATGACAACAAAATAAGCAAAGAAAATGATAATGAGTTAGAGACATTGTGCTCGCCAAAGTTAGCATCCCAGACTATTTTCACATTGAAGATAATTATGTTTCCATTAATTGCCACTTTTCCCCTGAAAAATTCATGATATTTTACCAACTACAAATTATCTAGTGGAAATTCATCTTTGCAACATTTTAAGAGAAGTCATACAATGTGCTTAACCTAAAGAGAGAAGGGCTACAATCATGTTGCTCAGATATGGGTAAGATATATTTTACACATAGAAGGGGATTTTGGTATAGCCATTATGGGCACTGATGTTGAAAACACTAATATTTTTGAACTACAAAGAGAGCACCTGGCCACTCTGATGGATTATAGGATAGGTATCAAAAAAAGAGGATTAGATATTTGAGTATCCTCATATTGTATCCACAGGCACCTGGAACTTTCCATATGCCCAGCTCCTCCATCATCTCTCCATTGTCTTTTGTACTTTTTTTTCTTCTCAGGCAGATGCCGAAGTATGGCAATAGCAAACACGAGGCTGGCACTTACCACAAAATCTTCATTTCCCATTTTAGCTTTAGATTACTTCCAAGTATGCCACTGTTTTTGGTTTGTTCACATTTAAAAATTCACACATCAAAAGTGAAACCTCACCAAAGGTCAGTAGAATAGTATGCCTTTGCCCCCCCCATAAGAACTATAATATACATAATTTATTTTTATTGAAGTATGTTGTGTGATATACTGAGTTACAATTTTCCAAGCTGAAAGGGATAGAAAAACAGTAACGATAATGTAATTTACACATAAATAAAATACGTTAAATAGCCTGGCTTTTAATGCCTGAAATTGGTCGCAGTTTAGATAGTGTATATTAAGCTTTATATTACAGATTTCTGTGTCAAATTGACAAATGCAAACTTTCTTGGGGCCGGGATAATGATAAATAAAATCAAATGTAATCTCATTTTATGGGACATGATAAAACCTTACCTCATCAGATGGGACATCCAGATTATCGCATTTTCCCTGTTATTTTATTAATAATGCAGCAGCAGGCCTTTTAACAGATCGTTCTTCTTATAGAACATTGTCCTTCTGGGTAGTCAGAGTCAGAGTATTAACCAGGTGATCCAAAGTTAGAATACGAATTACACACCAATTTCTGTTGTTGTTTCAGCCAGCCTGCAAGTTCAGGAAAAGGATAAAGAATTAAGAATTTTCCACTGGACAGCAGAAAGAAAAGCTTAATATTAATATAACTCTATGCATTACTATGAACTCCCCAGCATTTTATATTTTAACTTTCTTATGATCAGTTCTTGATCCCACAAAGTATTAAAACTTAAATTGTATCTATGCCCAGACACAGCAAAGTGGTAATTTGGCCATTTTCTACTTTAGGACATGAATTATCTTTCTTGATCATCTACTCTGCTCAAATTCATTATAAAAATGACCAATTTGCCACCCCACCTCACATGTGGAAGACAATACTACAGAATGTGGGTCCCAGGATAGGGCAACCACATGCTACCTGGGGACAGATGTGCATGATAGAGCGTGTATGAGTAACTTAAATTTTCCAATTATTCTTCAGCGTATAAAACAATTGCTATACTCTCAATTATGAGTTCCACAAACACACACTGGGAAGCACGAGCCATTAGCATATGTCATTTTCCACTGGCAGAAGCCAACTCACAATAAATCTCTTACCTTGTAGAGAGATGGAACAGCACAGGGCTCATAATAGGATGAGTGATGCATGAAATGTTCTTCAGCTCACTTCCCCTGGGATTTATCCTTCCAAACCTAGGAACACCGTCTGCCTGCAAGGATGGAATGCTAAGCAATGCAGGAAAACAACCAATGCGTTATGTTGAGCTTTTCAACTTTTCAAAATCTAGGAGAAACTGTAAAACAAATAAACAAGTAAGCAAGTACGTGTCTAAAAATCATGGCACATATTTTTAAGTGTGATTGTATAAATAATATGCTTTTTCTTAGAAGGTGAAGGACTATTGCAGTCTTGGTTATAGGTTTAAGAGCGAGACTGTTTTATGTTGTACAGGAAATCACTGGATCTTAATTATAGACAAAATGTTGGTCAAATAGTCTTTTTTTTTCAAAAGCATGCAAAGGAATAAAGAAAAAAAGTAAATCTAAGAAAAATATATGAGAAAAATTTTATATGCTCACATTCAATTTCCTCATTTAATTAAAAAAAAACTGTCACAAAGTTTTTTAAAGGCACATAGTTTCAAATCAGACTTGTTTCCAGTCTAAATTTAGCCTCCGTTCCTGTGTCATATTTCTTCAGGCATGAGAAGGAAAATCAATGCCCCTACTCACCTTTGGAAGAATTTCACTGCCAAGTCTCCATGGTTCTATGGGATCCAATAATCCGTGGCTCAATATTGATTTTTCTATGACACCTGTAGAAACAGCCTCTCCTTCCTTTCTAACAAAATATAGCAACAAAAATCGTGTAGTCTCTGAATGAATTAAACAGAGCTATTAAGCACAACTTCATCCTGCAAGGAAATGTGGTTTATATTTTCTAAACAATGTTACATCTTCTTGACATTTCTGAGACATCTGACAACTTTTTAAAGATAATGAGAACACGTATTTCTAAAGATAATGTGAACATAATTTTTCTTAGGTCTCTTGTGGCTAACTCCTATATTACAAATAGCATTTATTTTTCCCAGCAAATAGACAAGTGGTAAAAAAAAACAAACTGAAAAACTTCAGTTCTCAGTTTTAAAATATCTCCAAAATCAAAACCCTTTTTGAAGATGAAAAACCACCTCTTTAAAATCTAAAGTTTTGATAAAATAGAGGACAACCCTTTCGAGCAGCAAGTAGAGTATATCACATCCTAGGAGAGAGAGTAGGTTAAACTTGGGGTGTGTTTCATGGCATTAAAAGAGTCTGAGGAACAGCCAAGAGCCACCATCCATCCTGTTTTCCTTGAAAAACATAAATGCAAAAACCAAACCAAAACAAAACAAAATCGGAGAAGTCACGGTTCTAGCATTCTTCACACACCTGATTTAAACCTCAAAGGTATGTGTTTCCCCCTGGGCAGACCTCCTTGGGCATGTCTGAATATATTCCCCGCAGCCATTGTGCACGCTGACTATAGCTGGCAACCCACTCGTCACTCTCTCCATCAGCCTGAGAATCTGCAAAATAAAAATGCAGTGTTAAAAAAAAAATCCCTTTTACATTTGCTTTTCCCAGTAAAATCCCAGAGAAGAAAACACAAAGCAGGTTGTTTCTCACAATATATGTGACATCTTGGTTAAAGTGACACGGCCATGTTGCACCCTGACAGGTTTAGTGTTAAGATCTGACAGATATAAGCCTGCAAGAACAACCCTCCTGCCACATATATTTAAGCTCATGTTAAACCCTTGATTTGATAGTTCCTTGATTAGCTTGAGCAACAGTGAGTGCTCCTGCCTTTCAAGTTCATTATAAATTATGCGATTCCTCACATTACTGTCAATTTAAGTTCCTGTTTTACTAAGATGCAGGCATTTAAACACTCATCAAACCTGTGCACACGTTTGAGTTAAAGAATTAGATCAATCCAAACTCCAGCTCAAGGGAGAAGTTCCATTGTTTATCAGGCCATGTCTACACTGGCTGAGCAAAGCGCTCTGTTCAGAAGGAGAAGCGCCTTTGGCAGCTAGAGTCTACATAGCTGACCCATGGATGCTCCGGTGGAGCTTCTTCACCTGATTACACAAGTGCAATGAAATCACTAAGCATCCGATGAAAATGACCCATGATGACAAAAAAGCATGGCGTGATTGTTGTGCTGATTTATTTACATGGTACTCATTTAGAATATGATTCAAAGAGCCTATTAAAAAAATAAGAATGCTTATATTTCTTAGGCATGATGAATATGGGCATTGAAATAGTTGATGACTCAACATTTGATTGGACCCAACTTGTATTCTTCCCAAACAAGACAGTGGTGGCATGATTTTAAAATGCAACCTTTTTTCCTAAAAGGTCTAGGTTAAGCTTTCACTTCTGATTTTATATTTATGGGGAAAAACCTTCAGACATCAAGTAATTAAGTTGATTTAGATCTCCCAGAAAAATGGGCCAAAACAGTAATTCATATTTTGCAGGAAATATTTTAGAGACTTCCAACCTGCACCATACCAAGATTTAGCAACCACTGTGGGTACATTCTATCCTGGGGATAGTTCAGTGCCCTCGTATCATCTTGAATGTTGAGATCTTTTCACCAATTTTTAAAATAAAAAGAAGTTTAGCAGAAATGTTCAACCAGCAGCTATGAAATTATAGGTTTCCCCCTCTATCTACCCAAACACACTCCACCCTGTGAAATAATAGATACAACACTAATCACCTTTGGAATTTTGCCAGGCTTCCCCCATGGATGAACTAGCAGAGTTGGACCAAATTGCCTTGAAGGAATAAAGCCTCTCTTACCTCCATGGAAGGCTTTGTCACGGACCATCCATTCCAACTCTTTGAAGAAAGCAGGAGGGAAGATTTAAATGTGCGGAAGTCTATCCAAACTATAATCTATGAGCTACACTTTATTTCTATCAATATCACCTCAAAATACATTCGCTACGTCAAACTCTAAACCCTGGTTGGTTTCCCTAATCCCTTGGATTTTGCCGGCAGGATTATCACCCATTTTTTGCCACTCCCATTTTCAAGATAGTGGCCAGTCTGTCTGTCTTTGTTTGATAATTGTTCAATTTATATGCTAAATCCCCTTTGGCTGGGAGCAAAATTCCACCTTCGGACTGAGTCAACAGGTTAGTTGATTGACCTTACAAATTAACACTCAAATTCTAAAACTAAAATAAATCTAGGTGATCTAAAAATTACTTTATTTAGCAAAGTGCATCTAAGATGAATCAAATCTACTGTGTCCTTTTCCTATATGAAAGCCCTAAGAATGTCTAAATATAAAACCACTGTCTGTATCTTGGTCGCACACTGAGTACCTCATAAGGACATATAAAGCAAACATCCTTCTGGTACTTAGTATATGCTGGGCACTTTTCTACATGCCTTATATACATGATCTCATTGAATCCCCATGACTACCCTATAAGGCAAGTACTGTTATTCTTTTATAGATAAGAACACAGAGTCAAAGAGGCAAGGAGGGACTTGCCCTGGATCACATGGTTAGAAAGTGGTGGGGCTAGGATTTGAATCCAGATAGTCTGGCTCCAGAGTCTATGCCTTTACTTGGCTGCTCTTGTCCTTGCCCAGCCATGCTAGCCAAACTGATGTCATTATGGACAGGGATTTATATCAAACGGTGATGCCTTTAAATTGGTACTTTCTTTCCTATATGCGTGGAATTAATTTGTCTGGAACTAAAAGCTTCGCTCTATGAACTGTTCTGGCCCCTTGGCTCATTTTCTGCTTCTTCTTCACAGGCATTTTGTTCCATATTGAGCCATTATCTCCTTCTTTCAGAATAAGTTAGATGTAGTCAGAAGCAAAATCAGTTCTCACTGATCATCATTTCAGGATACCCTTTACTCCTTAATTTGTTTTTTAATGTTTATTTATTTGTTTTGAGAGAGAGAGAGAGAGCATAAGCAGGAGAGAGACAGAGAGAGGGAAAGAGAGGATCCCAAGCAGGGTCCACACTGACAGCACAGAGACCGACCAGGGGCTCGATCTCACAAATTGTGACATCAGGACTTGAGCAGAAATCAAGAGTCAGAAGCTCAACCAACTGAGTCACCTAGGCCCCCCCACCATTTACTCCTTTGAAACTTAAATTCTGGAAGATGCTTACTGAATGTGGAAAATATCAAATAAGGAATAAAATGCTAGTATAAAATTTGTTAATTAAATAGGGGCTTTGAATAGAGCATGTACCTAATTGTTGCCTCATGGAATCAGGCCTCCTCAGGTCAAATCCTGATGCTACAAGTTGGGCAGGTAGTTTTTTCCATGACTTAGATTCCTCATCTATAAAATGGGAATAAAAATAGTACTACTGCTTAGAGTTATGAGGATTAAATAAACTAATCCACGTAAAATGATTCAACCAAGCACTCAATAAATACATGTCATTGCTTTTATTACATCTAGTTTGTGGCGGCAACTAAGCCTATAGCCTTCAGCGGCCACCAAGCACTAACAAGCAAAAGTTTTGTCATTGGGTTTGCAAGTATTAACATGGATTTTAGGAAAATCAGTTGTAGTCACAGGAAACCCTTTCAGCCTGGGGACAATTTGGCTTTAAAAATTCACTGTGACAGATCCCACAAATAATTTTATTCCCCTTTATGCTGCAAGAGCTCAGGCAAATCACAGAATATGACAGAACAACTCAAAAAGTCATCAGAGCTAACAATGTTGTCAGACACCTCAAAAGCCAGGAATAGATTTTTCTATATAGTAAAGTTTTAAGTAACATAAAAGGATTGCTTGCTTAATTATTTGTTTTTTTATAACACAATCCAGATTTCTGCCCAGAGCTGCTGAAGTGAAATTGATCTGGACAGACCTGGACAGCAGGGATGCAATTTTAACAACTGTGCACTTCAACAGTAGTAAAACTATCCACATATTCAGCTTGTCTGTTTCTTTCTTCGCTCCTTTACCTTCTCTATATTCTAAAAGCTTAGGCTTATGGTTCAGTCCCAACTCTTTGAGGGCACATGGGTGATTTACAAATGGCTGCTTAGGAACCTGAAATAGACATTTCCATTGCAAAGAGAGGGTAACACAAGTATTAGAGGAAAATGACTCACTGAGTACCCACCTGCACTGAGCTATTTGGTAAGTGTTATACAAAGCAGAAAGAACAGATTGAAACTTTTCTTCTTTTTGGTTCTAAAATGGACACTGTCACCAGAGAGAGAGTGAGAAGCCTGGAGGCCCAGCAGAAGAACCAGAGAGAAGCTATTCTGGGTAAAGCTCAAACTTCTGCCTGTAGACTCCCAAGATGCACAGAACTACCTTTTTGTGGTTCAGGTGCCGTGGGACTTGGGAACCACTTGAGGAGAAGAATCTTTGACTCATGTCCCAGTACCTCAGAGATGGCATATTCCATGGCGATCCAGAGGGGAAGGAAGTACTAATGTGTAGTGTAGCATCCCAGTCAAGATTTAAATTTTTGAATAGAGAGGTCAATGTGCAGCCTCATCTGGCATAAAGAAAGTAGACAGAAAATGGAATGGTGAAAGAAAGCCCACAAGATCTCCATTTTTAATCCTACATCTGTGCCCATGAAAGCTTACTGCCATCAACATTCAGAAGGCATGGACTCCTAAACTCCCCAGGCCAGCTGACTTTCATTCTGAAATGAGATTTTAGCAATAATTAGCCTCTGGTTCTGTAGATGAGCGAGGAGGTGTGTTCCAGAAATACTCATCTGCCTATAGTATTATCAAGTAAGGGATGGTTCTAGGATTAGAACTCATGGGGGTAGAAGAAGGTGGTTAAAGTGTTAGAGAAGAAGTACATTTCCTGATAGTAATTCAGTTAGAAGGGAAATGGAGGGACAGGAAATGCACGGCGACTTTTACTGGCAAGAGATGCCAGCATCCTCCACTAGGAATTATCTACGCGGACAACAAGGGAATGAAGAGGAAATGCTCTGCTCAGCCCTTTGCCACCAAGAGGATGTGGAGAATAGGGGACGATTTGGAGCCGAACAGCCACGATCTGGTCTCTCACTTGAGATGATGAGCCATCCACAGCAAAGGAAACAGACCATTTCAGCAACTTTGTGGGAAGGGTATCCATTCCATGCTCAGGCTTTCTGTCTGCCGGCATCATTAAGTCACCTGAGCACAGTACCAGGCACAAAGTTATTATTTTATTCCAGCAGTCTTATTTTCTCTTATTGCCACATGTTTGGGTCTTATTTAAGGCTGTTAAAATCCTTCAACCTGAGTGATTTATAAAGGATTCTACTTATTTAAAAAAAAAAAGATTCTACTTATTTCATAACAAACACAAATGCCAATAAATGACATTGATTCCCCAACACCAATCTCTAAACGCCAAATGGAAAGTTAACAAAAGAAAAAGAAAAAAATCAGATTTATGAGTGGTCCTCACTGGCCACTCCGCAGACCTGCTGTCACTTCTCATTATCTGTTTTTAAGATTCCCCACACAAATTCAACCCAGGTGATTTGGTTCTTAACAAAATGAATGTGAATTAATTCTGATCATAAATTTTAATGAGACAACACTTCAGATGCTCTCAGACATTCCAAATGCAAAACTTATCTTTTTCTGTGGTAAAACTGGAAATTCTTTTCTTAGGAAACCTTTATTGTTTCAACTTGGCCGATTTGACATAATGAGCCAATTTGCATATCAGTAAGGTCAGAGGGGACAGAACTGGAATTTCATGCTTCCTGATTCTTTACCTCCATTCCAGAGTCACATATTTCTCATTCCCTTTTGTTCACAAGTTTTATAATTTCACAGAATTACAAGTCATACAGCCTGACACGAGGCTTGATCTTGCCATTATGCTTGATTGTTCAAAATTACACTAGTCTCAGAATGTTGACAGAATTCCTTCCAATATTTTCTCTGCTGGTTTATTAAGTGGCAGTGTCATACTTAAAGAAATGATCATTTCTGGGGCCACTTGTTCAATTCTTTGAAGACTGACATCACATTAAAAAAATGTGACCCCCAATCTTCGACTATTCTCTGTATCCTCAGTATTTTTGACATGTCAGAAATAATTATAAGTGGCTTAATAACATGGGAGACATTTCTCTTTAATATTCCAGAATGGATGAGTGCAAGATGGCTTTGTTATCAGCTTTGTTCTCGTTGGAAATATGCATTCAGCATCAGCAATATCTCATGAAAAAGCAGAGGTCTCCCTAATGTTTTAGATTTCTATTTCTCTGAATCCAGCCCCACTTCCAAGGCACTATTTGTTCCTTATAGATAATTATTAATGGCAAAGGCCCTTCTTCCTTAGAGGTGTCCCTCACTTTCTCGTGCCACTTTTCATAAAAGCAGTGACTTTGCTCTGTCACTTAGTATCAGGGCAGCTTGTTTAAAAACATTCTGATTAGAATGGGGGGTAAGCAGGAGCTTTTTTTCAGAGTTCTCTCTCTGATTTCACACTCTTTCCTTGGAATGGGGCACTGCCTGTTCTTTTCATCAAAGGCTAAAAAATCTATTTTGTATCCAAGGCAAATGGAGAATGCCCACACCTATATTTCCTTTTAAAGCTTACTATTCTCATATATGTTAAAAAAAAGAAAAGAAAAGAAAAGAAAAGAAAAGAAAAGAAAAGAAAGAAAAGAAAAAAGGAAAGCTAACAAAGGTGCCTGTTCTTGGTTGTATTGTAGGATGAATAAAGTCACCTGCCTCCAAAATGGTGTATCCTATGCACTTCTTCAAGTGGATGGAAAGCAATCTAATACTGGGAACATTATCCCTTTTCACTGCAATCAGGATCACAACAAATTTCCTGAATCTCTGATTTGTTGGTTGATATTAGCTACATTGACAAGCTCTTGAAAGAAACTCAGCCAGATGGGCTTACAAGTGGAGAGGCCCACGGCCAGCTGACACCTCCTGATGTAAATTCTGGGAGACTGGTTTCCAAGATGGCTGTAGATTGATGGACAAAGTTCTTGACTTGGACAGATGGAACTGGATTTCTTCTCTACCACTTATTATTAGCCATGTGTCTTTGAACAAACCACCAACGCTCCCTGAGGCTTATTTTATATAATAAATTGGACAATGTATGTGACAGTGAAAGCAATATATAGCATAATAAAATGGGATACAAATGCTGGGCATTATTTTTTCTCAAATAACGACCTACAGCTAATGAGGAAATATGTCAAGATGGACATCAAACAGAAATCTAGGGGAAAAATCCATATAAAACAATGGCATGTTTATTCAGCACTGATAACAGGGCTTTTTTTCTAAAGAAATATTATCATTACTTAAAATTTAATCTTATGTATATATCATCTATACAGGTGACCAATTTTCAAGAAATGACAATGCAGTAAACTACTTGAAACTACATACAGAGTAGACATAAATTAACACTTCTTAATAATTCAGGAGGCATTTCATTGTCTTACTACACCTAGGGGTCATAATTATGATTATCAGTGGCTAATTTCCTAGAGAAATGGATGGAATCCAAATGACTCTACGATACAACTGAGAATAAATCCTAGGCATTAATCCCTGCTACCTATTTGGGATACTACTACAGGTCTCTATTAAAAAAAAAAAAAAGTAGCATTACCTCAATAATTCTAAATTATCTGACCTCAGCTTATTAGTGATTTGTATTCTCTCTAGGGCGATGTGAACCACGACAGAAAGGTACACAGTGTAACATATCACCAAGCATATTGCCCAACATGGTGACTTTTGGGTGGCACTGAAGGCCGGGAGTTCTACTTCTCTGAATCGGATGTACCAGGTTTGGAAAGAACAGCAGGAAGTAACTGCAGGGCTGGGAGAGAAGGTGGAAATAATAAGCTCGGTCCTGACTAATTGATGGGACTGTCAGAAAGATGAAATGAGTTAAAATTTGAAGAAGACGTTGCAAGTTATATGGCACCAGACAAGTGTAAGATAGTATTGTAATTATTACTCTCAATAGTCTTGCTCAGTTTATGATGGATGTTATATATAGATTGAAAGAGAAGAGTTCTTTTTCAAACGATGGCATGTTTATTCCTCCATCATCCAGTTCTTGCTTTCTCAGCTCAACTCTCAGCCAACATGAGTGACATGTATAGTCTATTCTTGTTTTCTCCTGTTTTTGTCATAGTTTGACACAGTTGGAATAGATGGGAAGATCTTGCAGCGAACAGAGCCGCAAGTGAATTTGGAAATTTTAAAAATAGCTGTCTCTGAATGGTAAGGTATAAAGGTTTCTGTACGTAGAAGGGGAAAGAAACTTCTTGTTAATAAGGCCAAAAGCATGTAGCAATTATTGCAGGATAGTAGAATGTTCTGAAAGTTCAGTGTTTGCACACTGTATCTGTTAGGGTGCCACTGTCACAAAAGGCAGATTTATGTCATGATGATTTCCACTCTGAGCTTAGCCATCTGAATTGCCTCTTTGAAATAAACAAATCTGCACATGTGCATGGGCATGCGTGTGCAGGCATGGGTCCTTATGGTTGAACAATTATAAACACACAGTTATACAAAAATATGCCACAGGAAGAACCCAGGACACATTTGGCAGAGTGCTATAAAACTCTACAAAGCGATCAACAATCATCCAAAAATCAACTGAAAGTACAACTAGATTAATTAAAGTTGGCGCTCATTTCTCCACACAGAAAGGGCTGTTTTCACCTCCTTAATTTCTAATGCAAGTATATTTGGAACGGCTATAAGCACAGCACACAGCTTAAAGGGGGCAGTGGAGAAAAGTATAAAGTGGTTGTGTAATGGGCACTCCTTTCCTAAATAGAATGAGGGAGCTTTAAATCAGCTAGCATGGAACGGTTACTAGATAGATAGATAGATAGATAGATAGATAGATAGATAGATAGACAGAAAGAGATAAAAAGCAACTAGTAGAAACATAGCCCAGGTAGGTTTCAAACACACAAAGTGTATGTATGATAAAGTGTAAAAAGAAGATGAGGCTCAGTCTGTTAATAGATGTCCTGTCTGGGAAGGGAAGTAGAATTAGGGAGGGGGGAGCAGGAGGAGGAGAGGGAGCTCCTTTTGCCTCTTAAAATTTCACCGTGATTATTATTATTTTTTGTAATTAATTTTTAAAGAAACGTAAGTTTAAAGAAATACAAGTTATGGCACCTATACTCAAGGAATGTTGAATGTAATTACAGGTCTTTTGTAATTGAGCCTACCACTATCTTCATTGCTCACTGAGATCTGTAGAGTAGATATTCTTAACCTATGTAAATAGCATCTTTTTTGGCGTATGGCCACTTATCTGTTACAAGTACTTCCAAAGCTCTACCCAAGACGCTATGCCCATGATAACCTCAAATGTAAGGAGTCAAAAATACTAGTAAATCCATCATGCTCCTCAGCCCACATTCACAGGCAAAAGGGTTTTCCTTCTTGTTTTTAATGTGACAGATTACAGCGCTAAAGAAAAAACCACACCATACTTGTTAAAATCCTATCCATACATGCTTACCATAAAACACTCCCACGATCAGCTGTTGCAGAACATGGGCTCGGGTGGAAGCACACACCACTTTCGCCACTGACCATGGCCTTGTTCTTTATACCGTTATCAGTGCATTTAAGCCAGCATCTTTGGAAATAGGAGAGCACAAGGAACTAAGTCTTAAAGATTGGGTCTGATCCTTTGTCTGCAACAGGATCAGCTTGACTTACCAGTTGGCATACAGAGCCTTAATCATTCATTCATTTGTTTGAAAATATGCCTGGGGGTGCCTGCGAGGCTCAGTCCTTTGAGGTTCAGACTTGAACTCAGGGCGTGATCTCATGGTTTCTGGTTCAAGCCCCACATCAGGCTCTCCTCCATTGTCAGTATGCGGAGCCTGCTTTGGATCCTCTGTTCTTCTCTCTCTCTGCACCTCCCTGCTCATGCTCTCTCTCTCAAAAATAAACAAACACTTGAAAGAAAGAAAGAAAGAAAGAAAGAAAGAAAAGCAAAAAGAAAAGAAAAGAGAAAAGAAGAGAAAAGAAAAGAAAGAAAAGAAAAGAAAAGAAAAGAAAAGAAAAGAAAAGAAAAGAAAGGGAAAGAAAAGAAAGATGCCTGTATCATGAAGCAGGCATTTGGTCATGGTGAAAGTGTGTGATAAATTATCACCCCTGCACTTCCCTCAAGAAACTTGCAACTGTACAAGCAATAACTTCAGATATAGAAAATATCTTAAAAAGTATTAATCTTTTGTAATCTTTGAAGAATTCACGTCTTTGTCTCTGATTATAAAATTTTACTCACTAAGGAAGGAAGCATTAATTTTCATGTCCATGACTTTAAAAATCAAAATAAAAGAGTTCCGAGTTAAATGAGGAGTTGGCAAAGTATTACAGTGGGCCAAATCCAGCCTGCCACCTGTTTGTGTAAATAATTTCTTTGGGACACAGTCACGCTCATCTGTTTATGTATTATCTGTGCCTGCTTTTGAGCTACAAGAGAAGAGGTGAGCAGACACAAGAGAGAATGTATTAAGTGAAATCAAAGGTGTACTTAAAAAAAACAAAGTATCTATTTGTCTTCCATTTTGGCATGTTCTCTTTGGAAATCTATTTCTGTAGGATATTCTAAGAGTGATTTCTTAAGGAATGTGTGTGTTCCCTCTCTGATCCTAGGAAGAACAAAAAGAGATAGTGAATAAACAGTACTGTAAAGCACAGGAAGAAGGAATATAAACTAGAAATGGAGGGACTTTACAAACAACGTTTTTAAATCTGAACTTGGCCACCACTTTATTCGCACCTATATAGGTCAAGTAATGAAATTTGAATGTGTGTAGGTGGGCACAGAAGAAAAGACTTGAATTAAGTGATTAGGAAAATAATGGAGCTTATTTAACCAGTCTTTGAAAATGTTTATAATATTGGGAGAACTGCCCCCAATTCCTGAATGTCTCTTCCTGAAGAGAATCTGTCCAAAAAAAAAAAAATTGCTTAAGCTAAATTTTTGCAAAACATTTGCATGGAGGGAGCTACATAGTGTGCTGCCAAAGATGCTCCAATTTAATTATGCCCAGCAAGTTGGCTAGCTTGTTTGGCACTTCATTAACAAAAAATAAACCTCACTCTTTTTCCTGAGAAAATAGCATTTATAGTATTTTTGGGGACAGCAAAGTTCAGTGTGCTACTTCTTGGTATGAAAAAAAAAATGTATGTGGATAAATAAAGCTTTAAAATTTTTCCTCTGGCATGGTAACTGACTATCCTGTAAAATCAATGTTTTAGACATGTGAGTGAATGAAGGTCATATAAAATTTATCTTTAAATGTTTTAAAAATCACAGAGAAGCAATGTCACAAAGCAGTAAGAGCCTAGATCTGGAAACTGAGAAAATAGATTCCTGTGACCCTTCTAAACGAACAGGGGTGTTCCATGCAAGCCAATAACTTAGTCTTTTTCTTTCTTTCTTTTCTTTTCTTTTTTTCTTTTTTGGAAGGGGGGAGCGGTGGGGGGAGAGGAAGAGGGAGAGGGAGAAAGAGAATCTTAAGGGAGCATGGAGCCCCACATGGGGCTGAGCCGATTGAGCCACCCAGGTGCCCCAACTTCATCTTTTTCAATTTCAGCTTGTTTTGGCAGTAAAATGTAGGTAAAGTGTGGATGTTGGGAGAGAAGGTAAAATAAAGATACTTGTATATTTGTGACTTAGGTACTGCTCGCTAAAGAGTGAAAGGTAAAATTAAATTAAAGGTAAATTATATACATATAACTCCTTACATGAAGAGCTCCCTGACTCGAAATCAGCAGAGGAACAGAGATCTTTCCAATACTTACCAAGTTCTCATCCAAAGAAGTCAGTCTGAATTTAGTTGAAAGAAATCAGTTGCTAACAAGTTGTTCACAACAGTCAATGGACTGTAGAGCTCACACAAACACAAACTAGAATATGATGTAGCTCATGCCATGACTGGAATATGCTCAGGGGATGGGTAAGGATAGTTGAGGTGGAGGGTGAGAAAACACACAAAAGAAGGATTCTTAGAAGAGGTGACACATTTGTGTTTAGTAAAAGAGACCTAGGAGTGGGCCAGGACAGAGGACAGAGAAGTGACTTAAAGGCAAATGAGACAGAAAAAGCCAAGAAATGATAGGGTTCATAGGCAGAATTCCCAGCTGTTGTCTGTGCCTGGAAAGCAAAGTTTAAAACAGGAAATTGTTGGAGATAAGATGAGCGGGGCAGGATGTAGTGTTTTTTAGGCTAGAATTTAAGTTGGGACTATTTTGGATTTTATCCAGCAGGGCAGGGCAGGAAAACACACCCGTGTTTTAAGCTTGCAAGAGGCAGGTCTGCCTTGGGATGAATATGTCAGGGGGACTTGATGGTGATAAGGCTGATGGAAGAAAGGCCATTTAAATAATGCAGATGCCCAAGGAGAAATCATAGCCAAATAGCAGCTGTTCTGAACTACACCAGTGGTAGTAATGATGGGCATTACAGACGAATGCAAGAGGTATTTACGATGGAAGACAAGCCAGTCCTGGCAATGGGTTGGACACGGAAGATAACAACAGTGGTGAAAAGGAAACCAAAAATGAGTCTCAGGCGTCTAGTCCAGGTGAACGCGTGGACGTGGTTCCACAATATGACGTAGAATGAGCACAGAATGAGAGACCAGGTTAAGGGGGGCCATGATAAGATCAGTTTACACATTAAACTGGAGAGTGCCTGATGGATACAGCAGACAGTTGTATATTTGAAAAAAAAAAGGTATTTGAACTACAAATAAAATTATGAGTAACTGCAAATTTTGAAAGTCGATGAGAATACGGGAGGGGAGCAATGGGCTGAGGAAGAACCCTGGGGAAGAAGGAGGAAGAAGAGACAGTCACAAAAGAGACGGGGAAGGAACAACCAGAGAAACTTTAATAAGGAGAGAGTGATCCATCAGTCCAAATGTGCAGAGAGATCCAGGAAAGGCTCAAAACACCCACTTGGTCGAGCAATTTAGGAACCATGAGTTCAGTTGTGAACTGAGAGCAGGTGCCAGATGCTGGGGACTGCAAAGTGGAGACAAGGAAATGCACAAAATACATATACATCAAATTTTCAAGTGGTTAGAATGAGATGGGGAGAGAGAGATTGGAATGAAGATGGACAGGAACCAGGACAAGGGGAGGAAACTTAAAACAGGAGAAACACAGGGATACACTTGAACTAATGAACTGTGCTGTGCTAAAGAATGAAACTGCTCACCCAGCCCTGAACTGCTGTTCTGAACTGCTAACCCAGCCCACAGCAAACTCAGCCGTGGCTCCATCAGTGGCTGTTCCACCCTCCTATCCTCTTCTACTTATGCTTTCTGTTATACCACATTCCCAGCTGAGAAACCTCTTGGGCAATTTGCCCTGGTCCCAGGATTTAAAAAAACCAAACCTCTTTAACTCCTATTTAAGCCCTGTCATTACCAGAGCGCTTATATGCTACTTTGTCGTAATGCTGTTGAGACAGATGTGCAGGTACCTTATGAGATATCACACGTGAAATCTGATTTGTTGGTGGATGGCAATTATATGTGCAGTTAGCCTTCTACAGCACAGAAATTCCTACACTGGAAAGGGACAGCACAGCATAGTTAAAAGAGGGTCATCTGGATATGAATAGATGTGAGCTTTTCCTGGCTCTGTCACTACGTAGGCCTGTGACCTTCTAAACAAGCTCCTTCTCCAAGTTCAGCCTCTCTTGTAACTTTGAACTGAGGTGCTTCCACTTAATGGTTTCCTCTTCTAGAATTTCCAGCCAAAAGACAACTATGACCGACACTTCCGTTATATTTTGTAAGATTTAGGAAATTAAATCAAAATATGGTTTGTAGATACTGAAGCAAATATTGAGCAGTACTGAGGTCATAAAATTACGGCATACTTCTTGGGAGAGAAACACCTACTGATAATAATTAGAACAGAGAGCTACACACATAGCCTTTTCTTTTTCCAAATGAAAAGCTCATTTGACTCTCACAATATTTTTCTTCCCTTTCAAAGTCCAGTAACAAGTGTTTGATGACAAATCAAAGCAGGATTGTTCCAGTCACAGTACACATGCCAGTGTCTCCAAAAGCAAAGTCAGAATGACAGTTTCTGGAGACAAATGATTCATTTCTGTTTCTGCTCTATTCACTAGAAGAACATAACTACAGTCAAGATTCAATCTGAGGTTCAGTAATACAAAGACAGCAGTTTCTCTGTAGTGTCTCCCTAGACAGTGGGGAATAAAATGATCTCAAAGAACTCTAGTGGGTGGGGACTAGGAAATTAAAAAAATGCTTTTAGTTTAATATAAATTTAACTAATACATATTTTGTGATCCTGGAGATAAAATGGAGTAAGTCATAGTGCAAAGAAATAATCTTACTGTCTTTCTTCTTCTTTCCAGAGACAGAAGAAAAAAAAAAAAACCACAAAAACATAACAATAGGTATGCCTGGTCCTTTTTCTAGGATTTGCTGGGATCCTGTCTATCTTTGGACTTGCTCTATCCATCATTTCTCCATCAGAGAAGAAGCAAGACCTTCAAACTATTAGTCCCTTTCCATCCTTTACTGTTTCGGAGCCCTCCTTCTTTGATGTTGGGTTTTGTGGATGTAATTGTTATTCTGTTTGATTATATCCTCCGTCACTACCACGTTACCCTCGTTTTTACATGGTGTCCTCAGTGTTAGTCCAGGGCTTGGTGATCCCTCACCTGGATGACTGTGGCCTCTTTCAGCAGGTCCTCTGATTTCTCAACTTAAGACTCTTCATCTGCCTTTGTGCCGCTTCCAGATGTCCTGAATAAGCCTACTGTCAATACACAGCAGAACCACCAGGGCAGTTTCCCATGCTTTTCCGTGGACCTCATGTCTTCCAATTCCTCCTTAGGTTTCCACACTGACATTTCATCTGGGAGGTTTCCCCAGCCTCACAGCCCACATGGGCACCTCACCCTGCCCTATCTGCTTTGTCTCCGTACCCTTTCCAGCCTGCCATATTCTTCTCCACCCTTTCCAGTCTGCCATATTCTTCTCCAGCATGTCATCTTGATGCCTACGTCGTCCAGCCATGTCTCTTCCATTTCTCAGCCTTCTCCCAAAGTGTGCCCTCATTTGTGATGATGCCTTCTCCATACTTCCCTCAGCAACGCCTGGCTCTAGCTTTCTGTCAGGACTCTGCTTTTGCTGGCAAAATCTGGAGAGCAAACGTGCCTTAGTAGCAATTTCTCAAACCACACTGTCCTTTAGGCCATCCCTTTTTAACCCTAAAATCACCCTATTTGCATATTCCATGTCTTTGTGACTTTAGTAGTATTTTCTCACTCCGAATCGTTGTTATATTTATGTTTTCTTTATTAGACTTTAAACTCCCCAAGTATAGGCATTATATAGCTCTAAAGCAACCTTTTGAGGATTGTCCAGTCACCACTTAAAAATGATTTTAATCGTGACAATAAGATAGAAAGTATTATGCGAATTTTCCTGTTTTTCCACGAGGACATAAATGAACAAATCGTCTTGGTAACCACATAGCTTGGCTCTATCAGCTCCCCAGTGGGCCTTGAAAGCACTAAGCCTGTTTCTTACCTTGCTTTCTGTCCTGTGGAGCTAATCCAACCACAGACTTGCCTTTGAAGTCAACTGGAACATCATGCATGGGTGAGCTCCAGAGAGCACACAAAAGCAAAAAAAGAAAACTGACATGTTATTCTTAACCAAAGGGACTGTGCTATTTCCGTGTTTCCGTACACACTTAGGCGTCCCACAGATTTCAAGAGCCTGCAGATGAAGTAGGAGAAGAAGCTGAAGTTAGCAGGGTCTTGTGAATGGGGAATGGGCAGGAGATGAAGCACAACAGAATCAAAGTTTTAAATTCCTAGGAAATAACTCTCCTTTCTTCTTTATCAAGAGCCATACAAATCACAAATATAAAATTCTTCAAGGCTATAAAACTCCTCCTTGAGAATGTCAAACTCTTCTGGAAATGGCATCCACTCTTCATGTAAGGCATAACAATTGCCTCGTAGGCTAGTATTCAATTCCATGCAACAGCCATTTATCCAGAATCGTTACTGAAAAGGAACTGTGCTCATCAAGATGAGAGCATCATCACTATCTTCAAGAAGAAAAATATAAAGCAGTTCTCATAGCATATAGCTCTCCACGGCCACTTACAAAGAACACTTTCAAACAGCAACAGTCTGCAATGCAGCAACATGGTGAAATATAAAATACAGCTTTAATACTGCTTCTCATAGTCAAGGGCTTAAAACTATAAGATGTTTAGAAATGAACTAAATTTGTTATGTACGTACCTTTTGACCCTGCAAGTCCTTTCTTAAAAAGAAATTCTACGGAAATAAAAGAACCAACAAGAGGTCCCACTACTTAGCACCAATGTGTATTTTGGAGTGGATTTGCTTTACCTCTCTAAGCCTCAGTGTGGTAATTTGTAAACTATGAATAATAACAGTATTTGCCTTATAGCCCATGTGGGTCTGATGCCTGGCATGTGGGAAATGTTCAAGAAGTGTTAGTAAGGTGAGTATTAGAATCCTTATTTTGCAGAGGAAAAAAACTGTTTCAAAGATGCTAAACAATTGGTCCAAAGTAATAGCAAAGTTTGGATTTGAATCTAATTTGGTTTGATTCCAAAGACTATCTCCTCCCTGCCTCAAAGGTTGCTGCTTAATTTAGGGCCCTAGAGTGAACAAGAACAGGAGACATCAACTGAGAAAATGCTCCAGCTGCCATCTGGATGATCCTTTAAGGAGGTCTGAGTTCTTATCACCACTCTGTCTTCAAAGTGTGTGCTCAGATATTAGAATATTAGACTTTCGAAAAACATCTGAGACCCTCAAATCACAGGACATTAAGCTCAAACATAACAATGACATGACCAGTTGATGTAGCCTAAAAAATGAACACGAACCTGAAAAGCTAATGGTCAATTATTGACAAGATATGGATTCACCATAGGTGTGAGAAAAATGCTCTGTGCTCCTGGCCATTGACACAGCACTGTAATATTGATTTCATATTTAAATATTTCAAGATGAAGCACAGGAATTTGTATTTGCCATCAGAAGCATTATTAATCAAAATACTCTGGGGTAAAGACTTGGATGACAAAAAGCAAATTATACCAATGTTAAGTTGTCATGTATGAACACCCTCGAGAGGTGCCAGAAAGGTGTCATCCCCAGAAAGAGCAAACAAGGAAAGGATGTCTACGCTGAACCATACATAGAGGTAAATCAAATTTTAAGAAGACAGTGGACATTATGATCTAGGAAGCGAAACTGAGAATAGATGAATCCATAATTCAACAAAAACTTGATCTCTTTGTTTCTAAACACTGTCTTTCATCCCTTCTGATTCACAGATTTAACCATATATTGTGTTCCCCAATACAGAATGCTTTTGCCTTCTCAAGTTTTTTTGTTGGTTTCATTTTTTCTTCAAATGGTGTGAGTCTAAATGTGTAGTTTTTTTTAAATGTTTATTTTATTTTTGAGACACAGAGAGACAGAGCATGAGCGGGGGAGGGGCAGAGAGAGAGAGAGAGAGAGAGAGAGAGAGAGAGAATCCAACTCAGGCTCCAAGCTGTCAGCACAGAGCCTGATGAGGGGCTCGAACTCCTCAACTGCGAGATCATGACCTGAGTCGAAGTTGAACGCTAAACCGACTGAGCTGCCCAGGCATCCCTAATGTATAGTTTCAAAGGTAGAGATTGATAGGAGGTATCTAAGTTTATAAACTTCATGTTCCAAATCACCTGCTGGGGGAGGTAGGAAAAATATAACTGAAGAATTTCTCAGACATACTTTCTTTACATTTCATGGAGTCTGAAAATGTCTTCTGCAAATGGCTATCAAAAATGAAATACAGCTTAGAGTAGACAGCAGGGAAAGGACTTCCTTATTTGGGGACACCAAAGGCATTCACAAGTCACAGAGAGAAGGTGCATAGTGTCTTTGCTCTCTTTATCTGTTTAGACGGATGGTGGATCCTGCTTCTCAAAGACACTGAGAACCCAGAGCTGCCACTTTTTAGACAGGAAGCTGCTCTCTATTTTCTGAGTGGGGATCATTAAGTATCCTTCTGTCTGAGTCTCCCTATGATGCATCTAGTACAAGTCCATTCATAATAGGAGACTCGGGAGAATGAGTCCTTTGCTGCACCCTCCCCCTGGTCCCTTAATATGAGGGCATCTGTCCTCCTGGTTTATCAAATGCTATATACACTGTCCACAGGCGATGTCTCCTAGGACTGGGGTGCTCATTTGTCTCCAATTCTTCCCTTCCCTCAGAAGAGAGGGCAGAAACGCTCAAGGCTCTTTTCTCTATGTCTATAAACTCCACAAGATCAAAAGTAAGAATAATTGGATTATGACTGGGCTTTTCAATATGGAGGTCTTAACATAACTAAGGGCAACAACTTCAAGGTTTGTAAATTAAAGTTTAACAATTTTTTGGCTAGCTGATCTTTGGCTGCCCTGGTAAATGGCAAGTACCTACATCCGAAGTTGCTTTTCCTTAAAATCCTCAAATTTTATAATTGTGGTAAGAACGAATAAGGAACAAATCTGAAAGCTCTTTGCTTAATGTTAGGTGTTGCTTGGCCCAGTGTTTTCAGCCATGTGGGTGAGTGGTGTAATATTTCTGCCAGGGAACAAAGTCCGGGCAGGGCTTTACACACCTAAGGATACTGTTAAATACAGCTTTGAAAAATTTTCCATTGCCTAGAATATGTTAGTCTGTCTTCTCAAGACAGCAAGGAAGTTGAAGTATTTCAAAAAACGTTTCAATTTTCATTTGGGTCCAAATTTTAAAAGACTATCATGATGTACAATTGAGGCAATGGTAAATAAACTCCACCCCCACCCACCCACCCACACATTGTTTATTATAAACCTTCAATAAAGTATTTGTAAGTTTTGGACCGTTCATAACTAACCCTGTGACATGGTTAATTTTTTTTAAGTCTTCTTGAAATGAAAATCTTTTCGCTGATGAAATAAATTGAAAATTGTAAAATCCATTTTCAAGAACTAGCCTTTATTCTGAACATACTCATTACTGTTCTCACAACAAATAATCTGAAACAATGTTGTGAGCCAAAAAGCTACATTTGATTGTTAATACTGCTTTCCACCTGTGAGGGAATAGCTTCTCTCTTCACAGAACTGAAGTATGATTGCTAAAAGTAATTTTATTATATTATCCAATTAATTCTTGAAAGTTCTTTTTCTCTCTCCAATTATATGATAGTTGATGAGGGAAACATCATATTTTTGCCTGTTGTAAAATCCTCAGTGCCTTTAGCAACACTGGTCAGACAAGATAATTAAGGGGGAAAAAAGCCAACTGAATAATTGAGTAAATAAATGATTTGAAGTCTCTCCCAATTTATGACAATAATCATGATTACTAAGTAAAAACAATACCATTTTAGTTAGAAAGGTCTCACACTGTACCAACTTCAATTCAGCTTAGAATGAAAACAATAAAGCCCCCAAACTACACAGAAATTCTGAACTCTTTAAAATATTATATTCTGTGGTAAAGATGAGAAATTCTTTGTCCTATGTACTAACATCTCTTATTATCCTTACCCAGCCAAAAAAATAAATACTATCGAAGAGATAATTGACGGAAGGAAGTTTAAAATATTCATAAATATCAGAAATCCAATGAGTAACAGTGAATTGAAGCAGGTTAGTCTGGATCACCTGCAATACACTGAATTAGCAGAATTAAAGTATAATGAGGAGTAAGTTCTGGATTCAAATCTTTCCAGCACTTTGAAAGCACCAGGATTAAAAAAATAGACCTTAGTCTTTAAGATGATATGCTGCCTGTTTAGACAGACGATCCTATTCTTATACCATTTTCCTATTAGTCAAAGCTATTTCTCTGGACTGATTATAAGCACAGCATCTGATGGGAAGCAATGGGTATTTCCTGTTTCCATTAAGTAAGTACCCACTTCCTAGGTGACTTCCTCGTCACTGGGAAGTTATACCATTTTTGTCATTTATTAAAAAATTAAAATTAAAAGCTGCTAAAGTGAAACTATTTTTGTAAATGTCACCAAAGGGAATTTATTTTAAAGATCAACAGCCTCATCATGCCTAAAAATGGAAGAGTATCATTCATGCGTCACAGCCTTTCCACATGTTACGTCCACAGTGAGCCAACAAACCAGAGGACTCAAGGAACTTAAAAAAAAGATCTTTTGACCAAAATGGGTTTTTAATTTTGCATTGTTAAAATACCTTCTTTTCGTTTGGACATTCAAATTGATAGACCACGTCCCCCAATTTGCATGACAAGAATTTGGGAGGGAGCCAAAGGTTTTATTTTTGCAGTGACAAAACAAACAGTCAATTCAGAGAAAACAGAGTCTTCAACCAACTCAACGGATTATGACTGCATGGAGAAAATTGGCTGATTAAATATTTCCCTCTCCAACTGCATGTGGCGTGTTCTTATGGCAAATCACAGGGGCTAAATATTGTTCGCCATTGTGCTCCCAGGTGGCAGCGAGATACCAACAATTACACACTATAGCTAAGTGCCAAGGTTCATGCCTGAAATTAGTGTCAAAATGAAAGGACCATGGAAAGTCAGGGTTAAGGGGGAGACGAGCTCATCCTCAGCATTTTACTGACATCAATACAGCATGTGATAAGCACTTGGAGCACATTTTCGTTTTTGGAACTCTCATGGGCTGTTCAACTGCTACTACTACAAATACAGACTGTGGAAATATTCCTTGTTTCCTAAAAGCAGGATGTAGCTCAAAGCCTCATGGAGAAAGCTTTATCCTCACTTACCTCAACTAGCAAGTAGGGATTTCCAAAGAATGGGGCTGCTTCAACAGAGTACTCCCATAAAAGTAGAGGGTACACACAGGCTATCATGTTCCCTGGTTCAAGGTGCAGCCTTTCTACCTTACTTTACCCAGGGAGATTAATACACGGTACAAATACATTATGTATTAGTGATCCATCCTTGAAGTAAGCCCTACAAGTCATAACTATGTATACAAGCCATGGCTCTTATAGTGAGTCCGTAAAATAACTCCATAGCAAAGGTCACGTATAGTAGTTGCTTTAAGAAATATCTATCTGGATTTTCCTATGAAATAAAATTTCTACCTTAAGCACTCGCTTTGAGAACCCACACAAAATACAGACATATATATTTTTCTAGAGATTTCAAGGCTATGCTTTTGAATACAATGGAGGAAAAACATAAATAAAATTAATCACAAGAGTTGCTTGTTGGTAGAGGGGACATTGCATTAGGATTTTGAATACTGAACTTAGCTTTTATTGAGAAAAAAATCTGACATAAAGTATTAACCAATAAAACTTTATGTGGTTAAGAGGAAGTCTCTTGGGGGGAGGGGGGAAGGTGGCCAGCAATTTCTGTGATACTAAATAATGTCCCAAGGGATAGAGAAATAATCATACACAGCATAAAACAACACAACCAACTTAGAGTCCCCTGTACCGTGGGCCTGAATAGTAATGATAAGCATACACAAACATAACACAATTGCCCTTGCTCTTAGAAACACCAGAAAGTTCATTCCATATCTAAAGTATTAATGTTGATAAGAGGGACAATTTATTCCTGGAAAAGGCAAAAACATACATGCAAGTGTGTATCTTTCATGATTTTGCATATCTATGCATTCCTTAATGGGCTCTCTGACACCAATTAAGTATTTAAAGATCTTTCAAGGCCTGGGGCTATCAATTTAGGAATATTATTTTCTCGTTCCCTGCTAACTTTCCTCCTATTGTCAGTCTCTCCTTCCTTTGTGCTGCTCTTCTCCCCTTCCCAGCCTCAAATGTACATTAACTTCATATTCTATACCAGGTACTGTGCTAGACTGGGGGGCTCTTGTTTCCAAGCTTTCCAGTCCTTTTCCTCTTCTGTTTTCTTCTCTTATTTTACTACTAGTTCCCTGAACTCTTTGCTAACACGTCAGCTGGGCACATGTACAAGTACTAAAGCAGCCAGGACATAGGAAACATGTGAAATGTTACCTAGCCTCATATCTCTTTAGTTGTTGCAAATGCCATGTGTCAAATGATCAATGCAGATGAAACAACTTTAGGATTTCGTTTCTAAGACACACTTCGTTGGCACCATGGGCTTTGACCCAGACGCAGAAGGATGGGAAGTGTTGGGAAAGCAGTGGCAAAAGTGTTTCGGGGCAGCAATGGTGGGAGGAAACACAAGGCAAACTTCGCGGAGGCAGTGAGCAGACCGGTCTTCCGGGTTAGCAAATTCCTCTTTTGAAATCTGTAAATAATGCAGTTGGAAAGAAAGACTGAAGCCAAATAGTGAGAGGTCTAAAGAAGGTTTGAAATTCAAATGTTTTATGCTATTGGTTCTGGGGAATCCATAGATGCAAAGGGAAATAACATAATGAATGTATCAAGTGACTACGTGCTCCTATTCTAAGGGCAGAGGCTTGCCTGTTCTAGCCACTGCTTTATTCTAAACATGTTGAGCAGGCCTAGGACATCATCAAAGCTCGATAACATCGGCTGAATGACTGGAAGGATGAATAGAATCTGAAACGGTTGGATTTTAAGTCATCTCAGCTGCTTGCAAGCTCTGTGACCTCGAGGGAGTTAACTTCGCAAAACCTCAGTTTCCTCTTCTACAAGCAAGGATAGTGACACTACCTTTCTCATAATGTAATTGAAGGATTAAACAAGAATACAAAAGTAAAGGATTTAGTACCTTGACTGGCATATAGAAAATAAATGTTAACCATTAACAATTAGAATTAGAGGTCCCTGAACATAGTATGAGCAGCATTAGAAGGAAGCAAATGTAACAAACCCATTTAGTATTTGCTGCATCATGGGCCTAGCTACTGAGGGGGGAAGGATGCATTTGGACACTTCTAAATACGCATCGACAAGATAACTTCTTAAAACATATTCTGACTGCTTTGCCAATATATTCTTCTAAATTGGTATATATGCAGAGAATATATTTTAAGCCATTTAAAGAACAGATCATTGAAGAACAAGTTCCAAAATGATATGGATTGTGATGTGATTAGCTGATAGGGTATGACTAACTGGCGAGACTCCTATAATCTGCAAAACCAGGCAAATAATGACTGTTGAATTAATGGTGAATATTAAATTAAGAGCCACAAGAATAGTGTCTGGCACAAGGCAGGCACTGAATAAATGTTTATGGAATGAATGAATGAATATTTTCTAAATCCTTATGGGAGAACATTTTAAAAATAATTTATTTGGTTTCCCGGTTTCAAATTTCTAGCAAATCAAATTCGTCTTCAAACATATTCTGAAAATCCAGTATTGTTGAAGATGCCTGCAGTAAACTATGTTAAAACCCTTGGGATTTTGATAATTAACTGTACACCATATGTTCCTGACCATGGTGTGCTTGCTACCTTGTCTTTCTTTCTCTAAGGAAATTCTTAGCCTTATGGTATATTTCAGTCTGCAGTTGAACTGTGAATTCAATCGTCAGAAAAATACAGGAATTTCAAAGATTTATAGATCACAAGTACGTTGTGCTTAAATAATGCCAGGCAACATTAAGAACATAAATTATGGCTCAGAGATGTTATTAAAAATGTAAAACAGTTCTGTTCACTATAGGGTGTAGGATCATAAAGTCTACCAACTTTAGAGAATCTCAGGGATTATGATTCTATACGAGCCATCTCCTGATGAAAAAAAATATATAAATACCATTAAGCAAGCTACAATTTTCACATTTTAAAATCTGAACAAATTTTTTAATGCTTCGATTAATTATTAGTGAGTGAGAGAGTGTGTAATTAAGATTTTTAGCATAGCTTGTATTTTCTTAAATCATTCTGGTACTCTTTAAACAAAAGAATCTGACTGATGGTAATGCAAATTAAAATCTGCTGTTGGATCACAGAGGTGATTAAACACAACATACCAGTAGATAAAACTTTACAATGTATCCTTGCCAACATCTCAGAAGAGTAACCTAGAGTGACACCTTCACTAGCTATCCAAGAGGGTCCCACCCCTGCCAGTTTTTCTCATACTAAGTTTCCTAGATGATGCTCAGTGAAAATCTGAGGCTTGCCACTTAGTGGAAAATAAGGTAAGGTAGCTTGAAGGAAAGATTTTATTGAATTATGCAAGTAACTTGCTACCACTGGGAAACTCTAGATCCCAATATGAGGCCCTTGCACAACATCCCAAAGGCAACTCAAATCTTTCAGCACTCGATACACAATTTCTCATGAAATAAGCTTCTCCCGCCCCAACACAGACGAATAGGTCACACAAATAGCTTCAAAGTCAATATAACTGTCTAGATGACAGATAAGAATAATGGCATACCAAAAAAGACAAAACCCAGAATTATAGTAGGCAGAAAGAAACTAAGAGTAACTAATTTCTCCGCAACACTGGTATCTGGAAGGCAGTATGTAGTGCAAAAAGAAAGCAAACTTGGGGAAATATGGTAAACATATTAAGAGAGGAGAATAAGCAGATAGTAGAGCTTAATTTTGCTTCTATAAAAAATTGCATGGATGGCGTGTTAACTCGGCAATAATGTAATATTCTGACTGTAAATATTCACTACAATCAAGTTAAATTGCATACAAATTTTTCTAATTAGTGTTTAGAACAACGCAGTTTGGAGGCTAATGGCTTTGTGTAACTTGCACAGAAAAACCGATTTAAGATTTTTATTCTGACTTACGTGAAAATTGATCTAAGATGTCACAACTCCAGTTCCCAAAAGATTTGATTCTTTAAAAGCTACGTGATTAACTTTACTTGTGTCTACATCTCCTGAAAGAAATGAGGTGCTAAGGTGTTCCTGGTAACATTAGCTGGAATTACAGTAAGTTTACATACACGCATTTATCTGTTCAATATAGACAGATATAATGACTGCATATTTACATACATATATTTGATATTAGTCTGTTTTTAAATTTTAAAAGTACCTGACATCTGGGAGATGCCAAGTCCATTTTGTGATAGCGCATAATATTTATTCTGTCTTCTCAGCCTTCTCCTGACTTGTCTCATTGTTTTCCCTCTTTATACCACAAACTATCATTTGTCATATTCCTCCCTTTAAGATACACCTAATTCTTGTAAGGAGGTACCAAATTAAAATAGGAGGAATCTGGAAATACTCACTGTTTTATCTCAAGAGTTCAATGCGGTTGCTTCAGCTGAGATAAATGCATGAAGACTTTTCTGAAATAACTTTTACATAAGGATAGAATGATTTCTACATAAGAAACAATTACCAGCCAACATTATTATCACCAGAAAATTGTAAGCTAGAATGAGCAATAAAAACATTGTATTTGGAATGAGATTTTAGAGAATACCTATTAAAATATTTTACTCAATTTCTATTATTCCTTAAAATGAAAGTCATCAAAATGTCATTATAGGCCTTTTCCCCAGATTCTTCAGAGATGGAATTTAATCATTTCAGGAAATTGAGCGCTATCTAACATTCACTTAAATCCTTTGAAATAACAGCAAAGCAAAGCACGATGTAAAATTTATAAGACATTTTATATTAAAATATGTTCACATACACACAGAGATACATACCACATACTGGGAAACATTTGCCTTCGGATACCTAGAATTAAACATTTCTCGTGAAATTAGCCACTTATATAAAGTATTACCTTCAAGAAGACCTGAAGTGAGAAACCCAAGTTAAGGAGCCCCAATTGGGCTCTGCAAAACCCAAGTCTTCATAAAGCACTAAAAAAAAAAAAAATACCTCCAAAAATCCAGTTTTTGAAAATGACTTCCAGCCACAATGGTTACCTGTCCCACAGAGCACAGAACTTTTAACTGCTGCTCAACGAAAAAGAGCTGAACAGTTGAAGAAGCTCAATTAACACTAATAAAGGCGTCCTTATGCCTTCTTTCTGAAAACTAGTGCTCTTTGAGGAATTTTCAGGCTGACAGAAGACCTTCGACATCACCCAATCCTTGTGCTTATTTACCAGTCCTAGGAATAAAATCTACATAAAATAAAGATCGTTTTTATTGATCCCCCAAAGGATAATGTCCTCTAAAAAACAAAAACCTGCTGGTTTTCAAGGCTGACAGGAAACATACGAAGTACCTGATTGCATTTTGCTAACAAAAGCTAGACAATCCTTAGAAAATGACTAACGATAAAATTCCCTAATACTCTCTTCTTTAAACCTCTTATGGCTAGAAAGAATGGCGCAAATCTTAGTTTTATTTAGAAAGCGGCTTTCTAATGCTACTGGCAAGAAGTACATGAAATGGCTTGAAAATTGCACTTTAAAAAATGTTTAATTTTTTACCTTCCCATTGGAGGAGGATGCCACTTCTTATGGAACTCATTTTTCCTGAAGATACTCAGCGCTGGCTGATTTAGGATAAAAACCATTAGCATGTTACTATTAAAAGAAAAAACCACCCTACAGAGCTGCAATCTCTCAGAGGGAAGCGGACGGCGCTTATAAGCAATAAGTGCCTGGTTCTGGTAGCTGTTTTGTCAGCATCATCTTATTAGCGGACTGTATGCTCCCTGCAGCATCAATTAAGCACTTTTTAAGGGAGCGGGAAATACAGGAGGGCTCATCTGCTAAGCACGGCTGTATACTCCACAACCCCTTAATCAGCGCGGCTCCTTTCTTAACAAGGTTCTAGAATGCAAGTACATCCAGGGACCATTAAGGAACACACAAGCAGAACATCCCTGGGAGTCGCCAGTATTGGATACAACTTTCCCTCAAAGAACCAGCCCGAGACTGAAGGCAGCAGAGCCGCACCACATCTGCCCATTTATGCCTCAGCGCAGGGCGCTTGCAGAGCGGAGGCCCACCCCATCCCCATCAGGGACTCCGCCTGATTTCCGAGGGCCCCCGGCCGAATCCAGGCGTCCGGAGAGGGCCTGTGTCTCAGGCGGCCCCAGCTAGGGAGAAAGTGAGGACACGGAAGGTTTGCCCTCTCATCCTCAATCCGCCTAAAGTGGTATCACCGAGTCACAAGTGAAATGCTAATGCACAAGAAAATACGTGCCAATTTCCTCCACTTTGCTCCAAGTTTCAGAGGCCCCTCCGCAATAAAAGATAGCTGTTTGTGGAGGCTGCCTTGTTCCATACCATTAACTCAGAACAAAACATATTTTTAGTGGGACAGCGGTGTTTACTTGTAAGAACTGATGAATTGTTCGGCACCATTTATCACTTACAGACAAAGACATTCAGCCACAATTTTGGACATAAATCAAGGTGCATGCTCCTCAATAAAAAAAAGAAAAAGAAAGAAAGAAAGAAAGAAAGAAAGAAAGAAAGAAAGAAAGAAAGAAAGAAAGAAAGAAAGAAAGAAGACTGCCTAAGTCCCCAAAACCACAGAGATTGAGGTCAGACTGGCCATAGCAACCAAGAACAGGACTTGGGTCTCCAGAAGGACCTAGCAACCGATAAATGAGTTCAGATCTCTTTTCATCTCCACTGGTGTGAAAGCCAAAATTAAAAAGATTAGATCACCCTGCACCCATTACAAAAGGCGCCACAATGAAAAAGTCATTTCCAGCCTTTGAATCACATCAAGTAAATAACATTCATCCTTGCTATAATGAACAACTTTCAAAGTAAATTGAATCTCCATAGTACTGCTTTCCCCGGCTGCACAGTATTTACATAACAATATATCACAGGAAGCTCAGAATGGGTCTTGTAAATGGGGAACTCAGATAAAAAGCATCTTTAGCCCCGATTACTGTATACTCAGACTGCTTTTCAGTCCCCTTCATTTAAACAATGTGTTGTATCAAGAACATAAACAATGTTTTTAAATTGTGGGAAATGAAAGTTTTCAGTACATTTTTAAATGTCTGGACTCACCCCTTCTGTGGGGCACTGAGAATGTAGAAATCACTTAACCTCCTAAATCCATGCCCGGGATTCATTTTTGTGACAAAGAATTCTCATCTATGGGTACACTTGCTTCTTTGTTCGTGCCAGCAGTTTTTCACCCTAAAAATCTCCTGAATTTTTAGGTATTACTTAAGATGAAAACACACTCTTGCATATTTTTTAGCATGTGGTTCATTCATTATTTGTCATTTCCTCGAAAGTGTAAGGTATTCTCCACTGCCAGAACAATTATGTCTATCAAGTTTTAGCAATGCCTCCACACAATCTATTCCTCTTCTATAGCTAGTTTTGACAAAATGTCTCCAGGTCATTAAAAAAAAAATTAAGGACTAATATCCCCCAATACTTAGGTTTCCATAAACTATTGTACAATTGATACATTTCAAATGGAGTATGTTCCATTAAGACAGTTAAATCCACCTTAAAAATATACCAGCTATATCTTATCTTTTTTGTGTCAGCTCACGTAGACATTACTATTTGAACTCCACAGGGAATCTCATTAATTTTTAAAACTCTCTGACCTCAGTACAGTTGAGTATAAAAATAATTTCAAATTAAGAATGAAAGAGCATCACTTGAATTCTACACGGCCATATGCTCTACGTTGCACAAAACATT